>NC_050532.1:8792234-8812831 GCF_002922805.2 Oryzias melastigma | reverse complement strand
GAAAGAGCGTATTTGTGATGCAGATAATCCACTGAGCAGACCAAAAACTCCATTCTCTCATTCATTTCGATGCATCCACTTGTAGACAAATAGATCTGTGTACAGTACAGTACATCTTTGATTTTCTTGTCCAACCTGGTATCTGGCTAAAAACTGTACGGCTGGATTGCTCCAATATTGCTTACCATTTCTGTTTCACCGCTAATGTTAGGTTTGGGCTGTAATAGCTGTAAGCTAGGGGGAGAGCATGTAAACAGAGAGCTCTCAGTTATGGTAGACGAGAAAGGGATGTGGGGCTGTTCTGCAAAAACAATATCCTAGAAATCAATGGGAGCTCTAGTCCTCAAAAGTCAGACCCCCAACCCCACCAAACGACTCCCATCAGCCCCATCTAAGCTTACAGGAGGCACCCGAGGCACAGGCACACCATCTGAGGGAGCTCCAACCCCACCTCTGAAGTCAGTGGCAGAAGAGGACCAGCCCCCAGTACAAGTGAGTCCCAATCCCCACCACCGCCACCCCTCAAGGTGCGCCACAGTCCCAGACAACCGGAGCAGAACGTCATCCTAGCTACACTTTTGGGGACAGAGACAGATCCCCCCACAGAGCAGGGAACCCCCAACCCAGAGGTCCCCGGAGGCACAACTGCTCCCCATCGTAGGCAAGGATTTGACCCTGGTCGATGGAGCTCCAGACTTCTGCCCAAGAGGACACCAGTTGCCCTAGACCAGGGGTCTGCAACTTTTAACACCAAAAGAGCCATTTGGTCCAATTTCTTACAAACCCAAACCCAAAGAGAGCCGCCAAATCCAACTTAATCTATTGGAAAATACACTTAATTTATGCTTATGTGGCCATTTAGCCATTCAAGCGTTCAAATATTTTCAATTGTTAAATTAATCAAGTATACTTTTCTTTAAACAACAACTTTAACTTCATTAGTTTGAGAGCAGAACATACGCGTTCCTTTCAAATAAAATACACTTTTGTTTTCAAAAAACGATCCTCTTGTTGTAGCAGTTTAACTTAACTTAAAAATGCAAGAAAACCAAATCTGTCATATTTATTCAAACTGTTAGCATTGTTCTTAAAGGCGAGAGCCACAATGTAAGAATAGAAGAGCCACATGAGGCTCCAGAGCCTCAGGTTGCAGATCTCTGACCACCACACCAACTGGTCCAGAAGAGGAGCACACAGGCCACCCACCCACACTAGGTGGGGGCGCTAATTATAAGGGACCAGAGGGATTTAAGTTCTTCAACATAATATTACTGTAAATTTACACTGTAAATAATCGTTTATGGTAATGACTTGTAGTGCAACTTTGCACCCCTCCACCCCCACTCATGAAAGCAGTGAGTCAAACCAAGGGCAACAAAGACTGCTGCGAAACAATCCACTGCATCAGACAGCACAGCCAGCTTTGTCTCCGTAAAGGTTTGCGATTAATCAAAATGGCAACGCTGTTAATGGTGGCATTACGGCCACGGTCAGCTGGGAGGCATCATCGCACAAAGCTGTGAGCGGACGGAGAGGGTTCGGAGGATTGAGGCTGAGCAAAATTAAGTCTCAAGACAGTGCTCTGCAATGTATTATGGGAGCCCCAGTCACCACATGTAGCCAGACAAGGCATTAATCAAAGAGATGCCAGACGCACAGAGAATGCTCTTTTCTGCCACATGTACACACCTTCCATTTCGGTGATTTATTGGTTATTATTATCCATTGATTTCAGTTTTTTGTCCGTGATCTCTCATCTCCGGATGCATCAACAGCCTCAAAGGAGATCACTCTTGTGAGTTGGAGCAGGATTTTTGAGAGAAGCTGTTGAACAGTTTGTGGTTACACCTTGAACCAGGGTCGTTTTCAGTGATTCATGGCAGTTCCAAGAGCAATAACAGGATATGGGAACGGTAAAATTTCCCCTTTTAGAAAACAGTATCTTACTTTTTTTTAACAATCATCTCTTCATCTTAAGATCTTTTTTGGCACCTTTTGGAATGAACTCCCTATAAGAAATATGTTACATGGAGTCCAGAAGAAACAAAAACAGGATCTGGTGCTGGATAGCGTATGGCGGCCTCTGACCCATGGGTAAGGCTTGAGAAGCGCATGCTTCTGGAAGACACTGCTGATCCCTCGTGTGGGAACTGTGGACTGGCAGCAGGCACCGTGGCAGAACGGCTGGGTCAGACGGGGTGTCTTAGTCTTGCTTCCAATTGAGGAGGCACGTGGGCCGACCTGGGCCTCAGTAAACACTCCTGTTGGCGGAGTGGCCCTCCGCTGGGAACTCAGCACGCAGCCAGGCAGGCAGAATGTACACTCAGGATGTATGATGGATGATCATTTGCTAACAGATTTTTTTTTATGTATTTTTATTTTTCTGCCTTTTTTTACTTTTGATAGCCTGCGATCTACCCACACGTCGATCGCAATCAAGATAAAGTGCACCCCTGATTTAGCACATCACCCAATGGAAAATGAGATGTAGATCCAATGTCAAACCAAGATTTGTAATTGTGGATGAGAGGGAAATATTCTGTCTGGACAATGTCATGGATATCAATGAGGACGTCTTGTCATTTAGAGTTCGTTTCCAATGGAATAGTGAAGAAGACTTGATCCAATCGAAATGAAAATCCCAAAGAAAAATGTCATGTTTGTTAAGTTTGGTCTGCTTCCTTGCTTTAATTTAAAGCTAGAACCTATTTAACTCTATACATACCAGTTTTGCCTTAAAAACATTTTCACAATGTGTTTTTAAATTTCAACTCTTTAAATTCATGCCATGGCAGTTATTTTTTCCCACTCAATTTTTTTAAAAAAGCTGCTAAAAGAAAAGGTAATTATGAAGTTGGGAAATGGGGAAAACACTAATCTTAACAGTTTGGTCAAGCTAACAAACACTGTTATAAACTGGTATAACATTAGGACACCAACATATTAAAAAAAATGTAATACTAAATTGTGAAAAAAATACATTATCTCTGCTCTAAATCTATGGCTTTAGTTATTAGCCAAAAAACAAGATTGTTTTTTTAACTTAAAAAGACACAATTCTATGAACTTCAATTAAGTCAATTTTACGAGGTCAACTATTCCATAGATTTGGAGCAGCTAGTCCTAACACATCTGTAGTTTGATCTGGATCTTGAAGGGAAATGGTTATTTAACAGAAGAGCTCTTGCTGCAGTGTGAACATGGAGAGGATCACACATACATGTTGAGGGCAGAAAATCTAAAAGTGGATTTTGGGATTTTATATTCAGAAATCTCTAATCACATGAAGCCAATTTGTTTATTAGATTCACAGAAATGAATATATGACGAGAAACTTTTCCCCAAAAAGATGATGTAATTATGTCTTAAAGCCATGTAGGCACAGGCATATCTCATGTAACGTTGATGTAATTCCTGCTGTCACTTTGGGAAATTTTCATAGTAGTCTTGCATCTTCCTTGCATTTTCTTTGTAATAAAAAAAAAATCACTATTTTACCACGAGATTGTTCCTTAGATGAGACCAAAAGAATGAAAACGGAACTAAAGATGAAATTGGTTGCTATTGTTGATATAAAACTGGAAATCACCACTGGTTAGAACTTGACATTTCCTGTCCATAACTCTTCTATGAAACCATGAATGAAACATTGCTTGAATTTTAGTTGAAAATCTCAAATGATTAAACTCCCAGTTAGTGTGTTTGTCCTTACTCATTTTTTTAACCATAGTTTTCCTATTTATTGTTTTTGACATTGTAAGTAAAAATAAAAAACCTGTTTAAACTCTGGAGAATGTATGAAAATATATCAGCATAATTATTATATTTAAAAAAATTAAGAATATATTATGAGCAGGAATAAAAAAAACTCATAAAAAAGCTTAATTTAAGAACAGTTTCCAGAGGTTTTTCTCCTTTACTTTATTGACTTTTTTAATTATAAAACCACTTCACTGTTTCTTAAGATCGCAATCTGAGCCCGCTAAGCCTTTTTAATTTGTTTTATTAAAATAATTTATAAGGGACAGATTTAAAAACACAAAACTGTAAAACAGCCGTCCCATGCTCACATCACAATGCCTTTAGCAACAGCTATTTTGTCCCTAGATGGGTTTTTAAATACAGAAAAAAGAAATAATCAATAAAACAGACCCTGAAGGATTAACAATGTGATTTTAAAAGTTCACAGAAATAGAAAAAAACAACAAGGGAATAAGACCACATGTGTGCGGTGCTGTTGCTGCTGGCACAACCAGAATTTTGTGTGGTTTGTTAAAATACTGAAACTGGTCCCAGACTTCAGACTGATGGGGAGCAGAATCCAAAGCCTTGCACTTTTCATAGAGAGCAGTTTGGGCCAAAATAGGTTTTGCATTATGTTGTGTTCTAGTTAAATGCAGTTTGTGCATCAAATTGGCGTTGGCCACCTGTATTTGGACGTATGGCAAATTTCCTACTTGACGCTTGTCCAAAAATCAAGAACTTGATGCCCCACATGCGTGTGGGAGGAGCTAATGTTTTTAGCTTGATCGCTACATGGAGCATCGTCTGTACATCTCATTTATGATGTTTAGAGATCATATTTATTCATTTTAAATTACTCTGCAAAAGCCCCAATAAACACGCATCTCTCCCTATACGTGAGATTCAGTCCTCCTGCAGCATTTATCTGAGGTTGGAAAAAATAAAAATAAAGTTCAGAGACCTTTTCCTGTTGATAGAAATAGGGAAAATATAACAAAATTCAGGATGAGAATGATTAGATAATCTCCTACCTTCCATGTTGGTTTTGGATCACATCTTTGAACACGTCACATGAGCAAAGCTGAGTCCCTGATTGGATGAGGCTACACATTATTTTTTACCAAAGTTGTGGATTTTGAACTTTCAGTGTGCTGCTATGCCCAATTTGGGCCACAACACTCAAATTGTGCTGCAGGACCTCAGATCTTGAAACTAATCCAAAAAACATTTTAGGAAGTGGGCCGAACAAGATAAACATTTACTGAACACACCAAAACTTTAAAAACAAAACTTTTTAACATAAAAAAATCACAGTCATTTCCTTACTTTTAAATCATTTCATATTAAAAATTACACTTATAAATATCCCAAAAGATTTAAATCTCAATAGCATATATCCTGTTAAAATTATACAAATATGAGCATGCTGCCAAATAAAACAAAAAAAGCCTCTAAATGTCAAAGCCATGACTTTGACACTTGCACTAGAGGCTGTTCTGCTGGAGATATGAAGTTTACCCTCACATTTGTTTAACCCTTTAACACTGGCAAAGTCACTGGCGATGACTTCTAGAACGAAGATCATTTTTAAATTCTGTAATGAAAGGCCAGGAAATCATCAAAGGTTTGCTACACACTTTTATATTTTTTGAAAGGTAAAGAGTGATGTCATACATTGCAAAGATCCCTTTGGCCACTAAATAAAAATGAAGTTTTAAAGGGATTGGCTTTGCTTTAATACAGATTCAGTTTCACAGATTAATGGTCTTAAAGGCAAGGAAAAGAGTTTCTTTAGTTTCCCTTTGTGCCCTCATTTCTCCTGTTTTCTGCCCAGGCTGGGAGTGGCTTCTCCTGAAGGGCTCAACCCACTCACCTGTGGTTTTCTGTAGTGTGACGCAGAGCTGCCTACACTTAGATTAAATTTTTTGAACACCATTTTAGTGTCTCTTTTTTGGTAATTTTGATAATGCTGCGCCACGGACAGTAAAGTTTGCATGATTGTTTTGGGGTTTTTCTTGCATTTATTCCTCACTTCAAGTTGTGCTAATCAATAAATTCAGTCAAAATTTAAACCACCATAACCCAAAAAAAGTAGTATTGCTCCAAATAGCAGTAAAGTAAAACGTAACATGATACAAAATATATCCCAACATGAATGACCTAAGAATAGTGTTCACGAAACAACTATAATTGCATTTTTTTATTTATTTTTTTCAGGGGAGGATTTTTAAAGCAATTGAATCTGAATAAATCAGACAAACCTCTGCTTTGAGCCCTTTTTTTCTCCTCTTCTTTCCTTTTTTTAACCTTAAAACTGTCCCTGAGGGCTGGTTTTGCTGCTTTTTCATCCTTAAAGTTTTAAAGAAGCACTAACAGTGAAACCTCCCACCAACCTAGCTTTGACAGCGGCAGCGTCAGGAAGGGAGGGGTGCAGCACTGGGCAAAGTTATTGATTATGTCAAACTTTTGAGTTATTTAATTGTTATTTTTAATTATCACCTTTCTTAAAAAAATATATACCAAATGGGTGGTGTGTCAAGCTGTAAAAAAAAATAAAAACATTAATATATAGCTTAATCATTGCAGTTTGGCGCACCGTCCGGGAGATGTTTCCCTAGGCAGCCGCCTTGGTCGCCTATGACCATGACCACCCCTGACCGTACTACTCCTTACCAGACCGGAACGGACCACTCAGTGGTACTGAAGCCTAAAAGTGCACTTTTTGTTCTCAACCCTTTAATGCTGAAGCTCACGTGGATAATTTAGCTTTGCATCATTTGCCAAACACTTTATATTAGTAAAGCTAAAGCTCTTATGTTTAAGGTTTAAGTTTACTGTTCACTCCTGTAAAAAAATAGATCAAAGCAGTCGAATAGAATAACTTTTACTTAAGAAACAAAACCGTGGTAAAGTTTCGGACTTGATTCTGCTCCAGTTTATTGTTTAACTAACCTATTTAACACATGCATCTGCTTTATGAAAAAAAAGATTAATGCTGATATTTGATTTTGTCCAGCAAAAACTCAAGGTCAAACTTTGTCCATATTTATACAACATCAAGAAAGAAATTGTTTGTCCCAACCTATATTTTAAGGGTTTTTGACTCAATGTGCATCGCTACAAATATCATTCTTGGAAGTTTTCTCCTGTTGTGTTTCTTTCTTGCAGTGCCCATTTGTATTGCTAAAAAACATATTTACCAATGCCCTGCCTCGAGGTGACTAAATTGTCGGAAAAGGCCGAGTTATTATTGCACTGTAAATGATGTTTCTGAATCCCATTCTGCAATAAAAGCACAGCACATTGTTAGCCTGGCTAATCTGTTTTCCTGGTAATTTAATACTTTTATAGATGGCAAACGATGATCTATAGCCAAGAAAGGAAGGCAAAGTGCGTTCCATAAGCCCTGGGTGGCGATTTGTTGACTAATGAAGCCATTAACCTCACACTACCAAATTTAATACAAGCAAAGTAATGGCTTCATTAGAGGGAAAAAATGGAGCTCCGCAACAAAATTTCAAGGCGCTTGTGCCGGTTGTGCAAATGATCCCCCCACCACCACCACCGCCACCATCACGACCAGTGGGAGCAGCACTCACACCAAAACACACAAATCTGACTTTCTGCTAAACATGCGCCAACATGGAGCTGGGAACGTTACAGAGGAGCAGCTGTTTCAAATGAAGATCCATATTCTGTTCAATGATTCATTTAAAATGATGCATCAGTTTGTTGCTAAGTCATAACCATTATCTTGGGGGGTTATTACCCCATGCAATCTCCTTCATCTTTGGAGAGAATTGGATCAGGTATTAGCTTAAAAGGTGCATCACAGATTCATATTATGTAGCTCCAATAACAGCAGCTTTTTTCTAGCTTCTAAAATGAACGGGCCATCAGTTTGGCTCGCTGTAATTAAGAGGTGTTAACAGCCTTGAGTGTTGGATCTCATCAAAAATAAAAATGAAAAAAAAAAAAAAAAAAAACATCACCACCCAGGTTTGCTCTATGGGCTGCAGTGATGTGACGGCGCGCTGCCTCTCTGGCATAGGTCAAGAGTTTTTCAACTAAATTACAGGCTGACTCTTGTTTGTATCTCCCAGACGGTCCCCCCCCCCCGGTTCTCCAAGGTTCCCGACTCGGGGGTAATACATCATTCATTAAATTATGGAAAGCCATTAGTGCCGAGTTTGGAAACTTGCAAATTCTTTGTGGCACCTCGCTTAGCATATAAAGCAGAGCACGCCCGCTTTTATGCTCAGCTAAATATCGATGACGGCCCTAGTTAGTGCTGATGGATGAGCTTCATAATTAGATGGCGCCGCCGCTTTGGAATATTAATGAGGGCTGCCTTACCCTTTGCACTGCCCAAATCTGAGGCATCTCATAGTTGCCAATCAGAAATGACCCGGGGACCACAGCCCTTCAGCGGGGACATCATGGTGATCTCTCTTTCTAGAGTCTGCAGACCATTCCGCAGCTTGGAACTAACTTGTTTACAGTTGGTTATTAAGGTTTTATTTTTTTATTACTGATATTTCTGACATAGTTTGGTGGTCCATCCAACTGGAATAGATTTGGGGTTCTGAAAATGTAATTCTCTTTGGTTGCAAAATCCGAGTTTGACTGGTATGTTTAAATTTACAACTGGTGTGAGCTTCACCACATATACACTACTCACAATAAGTTAGGGATATTGTTATTTACATGAGTGCTTTTCCTATTTGGTCTGACTTTTAATGAAATATGTAAACGTTCCCTTTGACATAACTAATAATGAATAAAGAGAAACACAATTTTCATTAGTTTGATATGTGTTACCTAAAAATTAAGAGAATAATAAATATAACTCGAAATAACAAAAATTGACCATGTCAGTAGTGGGTATTTCTATCAGTTGCTGGAATGGCAGGTTGACGCGATGTGTCATGCTCCTCACTAGGCTCATGACTCTTCAATAAGTCCTACAGCCAGGTCACTTTGGGGGTGGGGTATGGTCATCCTGTCCCTGCCTCAGCTCGTCCCAAACGTGCTCTTTGGGGTTCAGGTCAGAGGTCATTGCTGGCCATATCATATGAGGCACTCTGACTTCCTGAAGTTGAGTTGTGACAATTCTGGCACCAAGTGGAGGAGAATTATTATCAATGACTAGAAAATTGAGGGTGGAATTGGTTGTCTATGATGATGGGTTCTGTGATTGTCCAAGGTAAGACCGTGCAGTGACTGGGCCATCTACTGGTGATGTCTTTCCAGACTGTTACACCTTCTCCACCAAAACCAACCACCAAAATGTATGTGCAAGATGACCCTACACTCATCAGTGAACAGGACTGTAAGTCATTGATGCATTGTCCAGGTCACATGGTCTTGTGCCAGCTGCAAACGTTCACACCAGTGTCTTGGTGTCAGTTGAGTCCTCTGCAACGGAAATCCAAGTCAAAGCTGTGGAGTTGGTTCTGATTGGTTTGTCTGGAAACCCTGGTACCCCATACATCTGTAAACGAACCTGTAGCTGTGTGGCATTTGCAAAAGGATCTCTGAGTGCAAAGATCCTTAGCGACTGCTAAATTTTAAGCGAATTTAAACGTCAGTGCTTTTGGATACTCCTTTGATCTTCATCTTGTCTATACATTAAAGTGATGGATGCTTCCTGCAGCCTTTCATGTAAAATGAAGGAATAAATAAAATAAATACATTTGGTGCAAAAAGTACATTTGCACAGTAATCTACTGAGTTTTAAAGTTGCAGGAACAACAAGTAAATAACCATCTTTTTAATACATCATAGCAACAATTTTTTATATAACAAAGTAAAATGGCTCAACATCTCATGTTGCCTTTCAATAACAAGCACATTCTGCCCATGTAATGAAGTTGGTCTGTTGATGACAAGGTTTCTATGGTAACTTTTGTGTTTGTTTCTTTCAAACAAAGACTGTGTTAAAACCCGTCTGTGGGTCAACTTATCTAATCTTTTCTGCTTTGTGTTGAACAGTAATTGTCACTCAAAAAGGCTGGTCACTGCAAAGCTGCTTGCTGCTGAATAGTAAACTCAAATGACTGAAATGACCAAACCTAAATCAGGAGATTTATTTATAAGGGACACAATAAGTTCAAAACGTATTTTCCAAGTTATTTATGCTCGTTCTCTCATCTAATATATTTCCGTTAGGGTTAGTATCTTTAGCTCTCACATGATTCAATACACAGTCCGTGAATTGATATATAAAACTATAAAGGACAATGCCTTTTAACCCAACTTGGTAGAAGCAAGTTAGTGATGGGACGTCTTTTTGTTTGCATCACATGTATATTACAAGGCAAAGGCAGTACAGAGTACAACAGGAAGAAAAACTGACAGTGTGGCAATAACCGATTATTGACTTTCTTATCAATTTTATGCCTTTTTGCCAACATAATTGTGGTTGTATACATGGTTTTCCAGTGCTATTGGTGTTACTCTCATAACTAGATGGATTTTATGATTTGTACCTATGTCCTTTACATCCCTAATTTTAGCTCAATAGAATCTTGGTTTGAATCATGAAGGTAATATCATTTTTCAATCCTTTTACCTGAAAAAAAATGTATACGACTCTAAAACTCTAAAGGGTTTCTGCTTTCAATATGAGAATTCTTTACCTGTCATATCCCACACTGAATTCCAAGGACTTCAGCAGGTTTTTAGAAACATTGACAGTGAACGGATGGTATGCTATCTTCCTTTTAACTTTTTAACCACATTTATCTGTCCCAAACTACACAGTTTGAAAATGTTGCATTACTTTTTCACATCAAACAAATAAAGAAATGTTCTAACTGGGCTGTCTGAGGCTGTGCGTGGTGCTATGCTGATTTAAAAGTGTGGCTTTAAAGTTCAAATCAGTGATGTGTTTTGGATGTGTTTATGTCTCCAGAAGGTTGTTCACTTGATTTTTAGGAGCAGAAGGCTCTACTTTTGCAAAACAAGAATAAATCATCAAATTTTTTAAAATAATCTGTCGTATATATTTTCTTTTCTTAGTCCTTAAAGGATTTTTTTCCTGATTCCGTGTGCTATAGAAGCGCTGCTGCAGCAGAGGTTATTCATGTCTGCTGTGTCAAATAGCAGTTTTACAAGTGTCAAAATAAAGCCTCTCACTTTGATGCAACTGAAAACTGTGATGGCACATAAAAGCTAAAAAACAGAGACAACACTCTGCAACACTCTTCCCTAGGAGACCTTAGAAAACAGATTTATTTTTGCGCTTAAAATTCAAAAGTCAAACTGAATGGAATATTCATGCTGAGTGCATTAGCTGTCTTCCCTTAAACCATTTGAGAGGCAAGAATTAAAAGAAAAGCGATTTTATTCTTCAGCTGTTGTTGGAAAACATCTCAGCGTTGGGAGGAAAGGATCAACTTTTCAGCCAGCTCGCTTCGCTGTTGCTTGGTGTCTCATTACTTATTCATTCTGGCCTAAAAATGCCATGCCAGAGAGGAGACCTCCCAAAGGTTTAAAACATTCAGTGCCGGGGGTTATCTCTCCCACCAGGGATCCACTGGAAAGATTTGGTGCCAAGCATCGTTTGTATAAGAGAAGTGGAATAAATTGAGAACGGATCTTAACCTGAAGTCACCGTCATGATTTCCCAGATTGATATTTGAAATGTAAATGTGAAATGTGAAAGTATGTGTCCGAATTACATTAAAATCCAGGCACTAGACAGCCCCCCACTGCATAGTCTTTTAGGGGTTGTGGTGAGGGAATTAAGGCTACTATTGAATTCTGGCAAAATTGCAGTAGCTTAAATATTTTTTTGGTTTGTTGTAATATGACTTTTACAGTAATTGACTCACCTCCATATGACAATTTATCTAAAAAGTTGCTTTAAACCTTAATGGTCCATTCACACTGGACAGGATTCACGCATTAAATTCACATCTGCCAGCTCTCTTTTGACTCATGTAAAACTTACTGCTCGATGCCTTGATGCCTCAACTGCGGAGCATCCCCCAACACTTTTCTGGACTTCATTTGTCGCCACGTCATGGAAAACATGGATGGTGTACATTAAGTAGCTTGGGTTTATATGATTTGAGGAGCTCTACAGAGGCACTGGAAAGCCCTTCGTAGTCTCTGGGTAACTCACCATTTCACCGGGATATGGAGCTGCGCCTGGATGATGCCCGTTTTAAACATTGCTTCTGTCTGTCTGTGGCCCAATTTGAGCATTTACTCAAGAGGGGAAAAATAAAAATAAAACTGCACCTGCTGTGAAGGGTCCTGCACCAGCTCTCCATTTGACAGGTAGCCAACCGCTGACCGGCCAGCATAGCAAGCTCCACCTCTCAAGGACCAGCAGCCTAGGCAACAAACCTCGCTAACTCTGTCGGACCCTGGGTGATGGTGCTTGCTAGCTTTGCCAGCCCCTGTGTGGTGGCGCTCTGTTGCTCTACCCGACCCTGGGTGGTGGCGCCCGCTAGCTCTGCCAGACCCTGCGTGGCATTTCTATCTTGCTATGCTATCCACTGGACAGCTGACTAGTGTAGTGGGCTTGATCACCCCAGCTCCATGGGCTCTGTAACAGCCTGGCAATCTGTCCAGTGTATATCCCGCCTTTGCCTAACAGTAACCCGGAACAATCTCCGGCAACCTTGTATCCCCAGCGCATTAAGGAAATGGATGGAAATTCAGGATAAAAATCCCTGCGTTAAACCACCATATTGAATGTTTATTTCTACCCTTTGATCGAGTCACTGAAAACTTCACATGCCCAAAGCTGAGTCCCTGATTGATTGATGCACCGTATCAGTCTTGTCCCTTTACGCCTAACGCCCCAATCGCACTGCAAGACCTCAGATAGCGTCTATACATTAACTTAACATTGAAACTTGGTGCCCCTGCCACGGGAATCTGGTCTGGTGTGAATGCTGAATAATTAGGGAAGGCTAGCTTGGATTAGATCATTGTAAGGCACCTCAATTTTACCTTACTGATGATGTGTTGTTGCAATGGTATTTCTACCATGCTATTTTTGTTTTTTCTTAATAACATTGCTTATTTATTTCCATTTTATCATTTGTATCTTTAGTTAACTATCTATTTTTGGCAGCTGTTTATAGCTGCTACCCAAAACGAACTAGCAAAATTGTCAAATCAACTTAAAAAGCCCTGATAAACATTGTTATCGGGTTCTCCAGGGTTAAAAAGTAAACACTACTGAGCACTAAACACAGTTTCCTGTTTCAATTAATAGTGAAGTGTTTTATATGATTCCGTTCATTGAGCAAACGAACGATTCTCTTGACCTTTAGAGTGTTAAACTCCATGTTATCTGCCTTCTCTTTGTGTTTTCGACTCCAGTAAAGGGCCGCCTGGACTCTGGGAGCCTTTGGTCTCATTTCTAAATGTCATCGAACCTCAAGAAACACCAATGGGAAACTCTGAAACACACCTGGAGACTGAAAAACATAATCTTGGACTTTTTTTTTTGTTCTACATCACCAGCCTTTTTTAACCTCTTGTGATCAAAGTAAGCCACTGCTTTTGTGCATATTAAACACCAAACTTTGTTTGTCTGGCCCTTTTTGAAAAAGCCTTTGAAATAACCACATAACATCATAAATATTTACTGTTCAGCCTGTGAAAGGACCCCCAATTGTTGCAAATCAGTTGGTGTAGAAATGGGGGTTGCTGCTTATCTAACCTACACATTTATGCTGAATTGCATGTAAACAGAGCGAAAATCAAGCATTTTCTGTGCTCTTAACATACATGTTTGGGGCTGTGCCACAGGTCAAAGGAGATGGTCAAAAAGACATTTTCGTTAATGCATTTACACCAATGCTTTAGCTCCAATGTCAACATTGGAGTAGAATTCCAATGGATTCTGAAGCAGAGAAAGCAGCCTTGCACTGATATGCAACTCTTTTTAGTGCTGAAGTGTTTTCTATTGAGGTGAAAAGTGGCTTTGCACCGTGATGCAACACTTTATATTAGTAATGTGTTGCATACCAATGCAAAGCCGCTATGAAAAACTGCTATCTCCAAGTCAGAATCAGCTGATTCACGTAGATCATGGAAGTGGAAAATGAGTTACGGTATGTTAAAGAAATTGTTATTGTAGGATTCAATGTATCTGAAAAGCTTTGGAATAAAAGAGAGAGATGACACGAGAACAAAATATGCATTTTTTTTGTCACTTAATTTTCCACAAAGTTTCATCGTCTCAGTTGTGTCTTCGGTCTATTCCTTTTCCCCCCTGCCTCCTGGAGGAGGAGTTTGCACCACTACCTCTGTGTCATGAATGTCCAAAACGTTGACAATCAGGCCCCATGTCCTCTCCTTCATCACTGAATCCTTGTATAATGCATGTTTTGTGTCATAAAAAATGCTATGATTTTGGACTTCTAAAACTAAACTTTTGTGATCCATGGCGATAATGGATGATGGGGTTATCTGGGATGTGTACATGTCTACCATATTTTCCGGAGTATAAGTCGCAGTTTTTTTCATAGTTTTGCCAGGCGTATGACTTATACTCTGGAGCGACTTATTCGTGTGAGGCTTTTTCAGACATAAAAAAGCTTATGTATTTGTTATTTTCTAAGGAAACATCGGCTGTCCTTTAGCAGTTGTTTCCTCTATAAACCACCAAAGGGCACCGCATCTGATTATAAGTGTTTTCCACTGACAGCGGCAGAAGAAGCGTCACCCAAAACAAAGATGGAAGAGAATCTGATTGTTTTCCTCTTAAATTTTGATAGTTTTCTTAGCACAGAAGTTTTTATTTTGAACCCTGGACCTGTTTCCCATTTCTCTTTATTAGGACATCGACCCATCAACGGACCGAAATAGAAGTCCTGTATAAAGCTTGTGTTTAGGGTTGCCACGATTGGTCGACTAATCGACGACTAATCGACTATTAAAATAGTTGACGACTAAGTTAATTTTCGATTTGTCGTTACTTTATATTATATGGAGTAAGAGTGCAATAAAGTTGAAAGTTATATTGGCTTCATGCTAACTTTTTGGACTATTTTGACATTTATTAAGAGTTTCAGCTAATATTTCAGCTGCATGCTAGCTGCAGGCTAAGGTTTTTTCATTTTAGTTTTTTAGGCTGATTTGGAGTTTAACTAATATTTAAGCTGGCTATCAGCTTCAGAGTTTTCTACTATCAACTTCAACCTTTTTAGCTATCAATTTCAGCATCTTCAGCTATCATCACTAGCATCTTCAGCAGCCAAATTCAGCTTACAGCATTCACACTAGCATCATCGCAGGTAATGCTATATATATAGTTTTTAGTTAGTTTAAAACTAATGACTAATCGACTAATCGGAAAAAATAGTTGGTGATTAGTCGACTTGTAAAATAATCGTTTGTGGCAGCACTAGTTGTGTTGCCATGCAAAGGGACAAACTTAAAACACTAATATGACAGAGGCGATGTAAACAATCCTATTGATTTAAGGACGGTCTATTTTTTGTGTGTCAATGCAACACAACAAAGACACATTGCAGACGGACCAGTGGAAATCAACTTTGACGAAAAGTAATGCGTAAGATGCAAAGCCTCAGTCGATTTACATTGATTCCATAAGCACTTTACTACTTTAAAGTGTTTCATATCATAAATATTTCAGCACAAGCCAGCTTTTCTCTGCTTTTGAATTTGCTGGAATTACATTTATTGTGAATTACATTAATTGTGCAGTTTATGAATTACAGTAATCAAAAGAATACCAACACTTACGCTAAATGTCCTGAATTAAGGGGTTAATAGGAGAAATGATGCATCAGAAATAGGCTTTAAGTCCCCAACATTGCCACACACAAAAAAATCACTTGCACTAAACAGCCAAACATAAATAAAGATCTATTAAGACCACACTGAAATAAACCTTTGCTAAGAGCAGGCCTTGTATCAAAAGAGCACAACACACTTCCTGCCTGTTGAGAGGAGATGGTAATTCAGTTCGAAATATCCTTGGGCAAAACAACTAATGTTGTATCAATATTATATATTTAAATGTTTGCTAAATGCAGCTGTGAACCTGTGTAAGAAACAGTATCGGTACGACAATAAATATGCATATGAACCTGCAGTTAAAAGTGCTTGCATGCTTTTACAAGCTGCTGCGTCTGGATTATTGGCATGAAACATGGTCACAATAAGAGAGCTGGAACTTTGAACAATGGGGCAGTCGCATGCAAACTGTTTATTTTCTTATCGACTGTGTGGAAAAGGAAGCAAACAAAATAAATAAGATATAAAATAAAAATAAATTATGAAGCAAAAAGATATAAATATTGAAATATTTACAACAAAAGAAATGAAGAGCAAATAAATATAAAAGGAGTGAGCGTTAGTAAAGGAACTGCCAAATACTGCGCCAAAATATCCCATCTCGTGCTGAATGGTCATGTGCAAATGTTGAATCAGACTTTATTTCTGATTATTTACTATTTTGTACCCTTGTTTCATCTTTTTTTCCCTTTCTTTTCTAAGTTGTTAATTTCTAGTTTTATAAGAAAAAAACTCTAAACTAAAATAAACTCCTAAGTTGGCATTAATTGTGTACCAGTTGTTTTTAGAGCATGTTCTTTTAGGTACTTATGGACAAATAAAGTCGAGCAAAATCTTTTCAAAAGGGCAGCAGTGGCCAAAAATGCCACATGTTAGGAATTGCTTTCATTTTGCCCATTAGAGAGCTGACTGAACTGCCTAGGAGCATCCTGCAGTTATAGCAGCTGTTTGCTTTGGGGCAGTATTGCTTCAAATGAGCTCAAACCAAAGTGTAAGAACAAAAGCATGCGCAAAAAAAAAAAAAAATGGTTGTCGTTCTGGTCATTAGACTCTAAGCTCCTTCCAACACCATATTGTTTTTAATTACTTTTTTTGTGATCAACGTTTGGAGTTTTGCTCTTGTCTAAATGAGAGTTCCTTCATATTCACACTGTTGCTAACCTGCACCAGAGTTTGCTTGCAAGTGGACTATAGTTTGTTTGGTTGATTTGTTTGTTTGGACCGCAATAGATTTCAGATAAATGTTCACATTTGTTTAACAAGTATATTTTACAAGGTAACAAACTTTGGGGTAAGTCAAAAAGTCCAGTGTGAAAAAGTCCTACCTTTGTACTAACATAATCTTGTTTGTGTCTGTGCTTTTCAACCATAGTGATGTTAAACAATAGTCAGATTGCCCTCAGCAACGTGTGTTCAAGACTCCACTTCTAATGAAAAGTTTATGTTTTGGGCTTCTGCTTTCAAAGCGTTTGTGTTCAAGCATAGTTGCTATGCAAGTGTTTATGACCGTTTTCTGGTACAAAACATGTGGCCATTAAATGCGCGTTGCAAATTAAACCATGTCAAACTTTGACCAATCAGGGGCTCGGATTTGGTATTGATGCATGGATGGCCTGAATTCTATGACACCATGTCTTTCATATATCGTAATAGAGCTTTGAAAGAAAAAGCCTGGAGCAAGATTAACGAGATTCACACCACTTCTACATTTCACACCAAGCCTCTTCCAATTGTAGGTGGTGGACATGCATTAGTAAATAGTAGAAAAAGAAGAAGAAGTTCCTCCCAGCTTGTCCAGAGTGAACACCATGAGCTGTACGTGTGTTCAAGAACCTGCATTTGGCGAGTTATTCAATGCAAGTCAAATACTCGGTGTGTGAGTAGCTTTACTCTAACATCTAGATTAATTTTTCAATACATATCTATATCTTTCACATCCCTACATACGTTTTGAGTTAGACCTCAACATATTTTTAAAAATGCAACACCAGTTTTGTGTATTTCTAAAAATATCCTGACACTGGGACATGAGAATCTTGACTTTGATGACTGTCAAGCCAGCTGCAATTTGCAGTTTAAAACAGTCTTCTCTCTTCTAAGACTGAAGGAATCAGAGTAGTATGTTGGTGCACTATAGCTTTGGGAGGAGTAACAAACCTGAGGGCAAAACAAGCAGGCGCACTTGTCTTTCATCAACCTCTACCTGATTAAACGCCATGAGGAATCCATGAGCACTTATTAAACGGGTTTACAGATGGCTAATTACATGATATTTAAAGCCTACCACTTGATGAATGTCGCCCCACTCTTTGTTTTCCTTTTTTCTTGCTTTTGTCTTTGGCTGCCCTGTAGGACAGAGAGCTCCTGTGGGTCTGCAGGGGTGCCAGAATTGCTCTGCATCAGCACGCTGTAAGCCAGGAACATGAACATAACACATGCACAATGACTGAGCATCCCTAAAGGCTTTCTCCATCAAATGGGAGAATCTATTTTAGATGGCTGACCTCAGTTCACTCAGACAGAATAGATTTCTAAAAGAGTACCAACCACACTTTGACTAATACATTGGTATTTTTGACGGTATGATGTGTCACAGGTGCTTTTCAGCCATTTATCCCTGCGGGAAGTGAGACGGACTTCTACTAGATGTCCTTACAAAACCATCTCAGCTTTATAACTGCTATTTGATCAAAAGAGCAATTACCACAAGTCAATGACTCGTCTTTGGTGCCAGGCATAGCTCTTAGGGCACGAGCCACATCAGATGGATTGTCTGTGGATCATAAATACTCTAGTTTCAGTGCAGGAAATATTACCTCTGTAATCTGCAGCAGGAGGCATTTCAGCAGGAAACGGCTCTCAGTACTGGCTTTTATATATACGACTGTGTCGGAGTCTCGCCCATAATTCTGCTGGCTCCGTGTATTCTCCGTGGTCCTGAGTACTGGCGAAATGACAGTGAAAACCACACTGGCACTTCAGTTGTTGCTTTATGACCAACAGAGACCCTGAGGCACCATAACTGGAGTGCTAAGCAAGAACATGGCTGCCAATCACTGGATATTAATCTCCAAGTGATCATCAAAGATAGCCAAGCTGTAATGTGAAACCCAGGAGGAGGAGAGGAGCTGGGACGAGGCCCAGCTGGTGTGAGACAGGCAGTAATGAGCTGTGCTTCTTCAGTTTTCCTGTAGTTTTTCACACACCTGCACACACACAGCCTCCTTCACACAGAAAGATGAAGGTCAGCGGTACCCGCCCTCAACTATGGGCACCATCACACACAAGAATGTTAAAAAGGACATTTTTAGTCTCCGCACACAATGGTGTGTGAGCCAATCACATCAGCTGTTTTGATTGATTCCATTGGTAAACTTTTGTTTTCATTGGGAAAAATCAAAGTAAGAATCAAACTAAACTATCTTTTTATTAAAGTCTTGATGTGATTAAGAAAAACATCATAAAGTTAAATATCATAAAGTTAAATAAAGGCCCAGCAAGGTGCCTTCCCAAGCAGCAGTGGCTCTGTCTGCCGGCCAACTAGCCGCACAGGGGCTAGGGTTGGGCACCAAAATTCTGTTCCAAAAAGGAACCACTATGATTTACGCAGTTCTACCGAAACCGAAAGAAGCTGCTTCAAACCAATCCGCATTTGGGTGCTTAGTTTGAGAGAAAGTCTCTTTGTCTTAGGACATGTCACTCACTTCTACTCAGTACTTTGAAGTTCTAGCCAATCCTTCTTCCTTTCCTGTGATAGTGGGCGGGATCATTTAAAACCGCTGACGGAGCAAGCACGAGAGTAAGCAACTCTCAAATGTCTGGCTGGATTTCACAGCAGGTCACAGAAGTTTAAGAGGTTGCTGCGTCGTATCAGCCAATCAGGAACTCAGTTTGGGTACACGACATTTTCAGCAGTTTTTTTATGTCCTGTCACAGCACGGTGGTTCTCTTGTTATCTACAAGCTTTACTATCAGTTAACATTTTATCATTATGTTTACTTGATGCCTACTCATCTAGTTTCATTTTTTTGATGAGTATATGGGTGTCAACATACAGAGGGTTAGGACACTGGAACGCACTGTTGAGTCAGTGATGTGAACGTCACTCAATAAAACACAGATTGTTGAAAAAAAGTGTCCACCTGAAGGCTCTTTTGACCAACCTTCAATTACAAAAATGTAAATGTGACCCCGAAGTGAATTCTAACTCAATCACTGAAGGGATTAATATTGATGCAACCACCCAAAAAACTATTAATATAAATACTTTAACTTAAAATAAATCTGACAGATAATTTTGTTCCATAAATTTAATTGCAAACCAAATGCACTTGTTATAATCAAACTGGGAGTCTGACAGGTAGATAGAGCATAAGATTATGGATGATTAAACAAGGGAACTCTGCTGCTTCTCAAGGTTAATGACAGTAATATTCACACGAAAGCTGGTCACATCTAAGTACATTTGGGGATTTTAAAACACCTGTGAGATAATAATTTCAGCTTTCAAATACCTTGACCACTGTAGTGCCTTGTTTCTGGAAAGCCATATTAACACTGGATGGATAATACTCCAACTCATTGGGTTCTGAAAGGTGAAAACATGAAAATGAAGCCTTTAAGTGACAGACTGGAGCTTATAACTCAGAAGTGTTCTTTAAGTGCCTGCTCCACTAAATGGTAGAGCAAATATATAAAACATACTTTAAAAGCATTCATTATGTTGTTTACTCTCCCAAGGTTGTAAGCGGCAGAAATAACTTTTTTTAAACAATTTTGTCTCAATTGGGTGGTTAAAGGGTTAAAAAAAAGTAAATTATGAACTATTGTTCAAACAAGAAGCAACAGCCTGAATAAAAAATGTGAGAATACAAAATACTTTGATTAGGAAATAAAGCAAAAAACATTGTAACACAAGATCGAGCATATATATTTTTTATTTTTGGTGTAAAAATACACCTGTTGAGAGAAAATCACTCCCGTCTGACCTGATCACTCACCACTGTTTTTAGGGAGCTGTAACATTTGGTACTTCCCAGTTTGCCTCAAATTGGGGGGAA
>NC_050532.1:8772993-8792191 GCF_002922805.2 Oryzias melastigma | reverse complement strand
TATTTCCTCATGGTATGCAACTGTTTGAACTTTTTTCTCCAGAATTGTGCCCTACCATGAAAACAGTTATTTAGAAAGAAAAGGACACCTCTTTCAACTTTCTCAATACTTAACGAGCCCAGTGAAATATGGAGATCCTGCTTGGTTCTTAATAAGGATATTGTGAGTTGTTTAACTTGCAATAAATGTTATTGTATCTGCCTATATTTATGTATGTTTTTATTTAGAGCAGAAAAAAAGTGTTAATAGATTTTTAAATATCAATAAATGTGATATTGTGATTGGGTAAGACGATAAAGAATTCTAAATGAGAAATAAAAAAACAGGAAATAAATGGAATGAGCAAATATCACTCTCAAATTCATTATTTCTGTTTGGTAAAGTTGTTTTTCTTTGTGTTTTCAGTGTTTTCTTTATATCTTTTATATGGCATGGTAAATACACAGTGTTGCCAAGGTGCTGCATTGAATTAACATCAAACCTTTAAGACATAAAGCACATAAGCACCTGCATTTAGCCTGAGAAGGCTCTGTCTCTGCTGCTCTCCGCTAAATGCGTAAGCTTACAGCAGTCCCATTGCAGATTTGGAGGGAAGTGACGTAAAGCTGCTTTCTGAATCCACCAACCATCCGCTCAGTGACGTAAATCCATGCGGACTTTTCCTTTTTTTATTTTTTGGTACCGAGCGGAGAGGAGATGCACACGGCACTCGAGTGAGGTAACTATATAAAAAAAACCCTCCACTTGTTTTCATTCACTCCCACAACATGGACCGTGGTAGCGTTAGCTACGGTGTACGGTTCTAAAATTCCAGTTTTACACATTGATAGCAGAGTTATCGAAGTAGCGCGAGGCTCTTTGGAGACACGAAGCTAATTTCCTGTGTGGTCTGCTAGCTAACAGTAGCTGCTTTAATTTCGTGTCTGTTTCAGCGTTTGCGAATGGGGCGCGAGGCTGAGTGGGATATTTAAACAGCGTATTAGCCAAACGTATTAGCCTTTGCTCGGGACAAACGCTCGCGCTTGTTTAGTGGTTCGGTTTGTGTTTTTTAAAGTATCAATGACGCGGAAGAGCCGCGGTCGCCTTTATTAATGTGTGTCGTGAAGGCGCACCACGTGCAATTGCGGTCGGGTAGCAGATGGGGAAGTATAGCCGCTCTGCTTCTGTACTGCAGAGGCTCGTCGTGGTCAAGCTGGACTTTGATCCACGTTTATAATATTCCGCTGCCTGTGTGGCACGCGGCGCTCTGTACAAGTTAGCATCTGTCGGGATGGAGGCGGCTTTTCTCTCTCCCCCCGTCTGTTATACAGTTCAAATAGGTTTCATTATGGTGAACAATTGTAATGTGATTGGCCTAAATCAGAGTCTTTAAAGGCTTAATGCTGTGAAAGGCACGCGAAGCAAACCGCATTTAGGGACTAAAACCTCCACATGAAGTAAAACTGTAACGCTCTAGTAATCTAACTTAGTTATTAACTCATTTTTTTGTAAATGTCTCTAAAGGTTGGCTTGGATCTAAAGTGAGGCATTGAGAAAGAAGTTTGCTCACTTCTGATTCAGGGTTTTTGTCCCTGTTGCTTACCGTACAAACCCAGCCCACATTGCACCAACATACCCTTCCATGAAGGTGATTCATGTTTACCACTTTCAGTAATCCAGCCAGTTAAAAACATCCTACTGGACATGTTTAGGTAGCTCGATTGTTTTTATTTGTGAAATAGTTGAATGAACTGTTTTATCATTTTTGAGTTGTATTTTATTAAGCTGTGAGTGTCAGTTCCTTAATAAAACTGGAAACTTTAGTCATAGTCAACTGGTACCGGTAGTCATACTTTCTATCAAAATACTGAGTCATCTATCCTGTTGAGTAAAAAAAAAATCCCTAACCAGATGGACTAGTTTGTCCCTCCGTATTTTTTGTTGCTCAAACAATAAACTGTGTCAGCATGAGTACATTAGCAGTTTAATGAACTTTGAATTGGTGAACAATTCTTGCAAATTACCAAGGCTTCCATCCGTGTTAAATTTTCTTATATTAAAGCAATTTTCACAGCTGGAAGTTAATTTGTTAAGGATGTGCTTTGAACTTTAAGACTCTAAACTTGATGTCAAGTAATGGAAACAACAACATTAAAAATATGCTAAAACCATAACATATTGCAGCAACATTTAAAAAGTTTTATTGTCTCAATTAAATATTTTGATTTTGATTACATTTCCCTGCTGTGATGATTCTTTGCTCTTTGTGTTCCTGTTGACATTTTCTGCTGTTCAAAAGGTTCGGTTGTTTGAGACTAAAAATAGAGTAAGTTTGTCACAGTTGACCAAAAATTATTACCAGAACAAAATTTGTAATCTGCCAGAAAGTCTGAAATAAAATTATCTTCTCATTAGCTGTTTTTCCATTGACTATGAAATTGTGCGAATTGGATTTCCAATAATACATTTCCATAATCGAAACATATCAATTAAAAAAATAAACTCAGATTTATTGAAAAACGTTTTTGTGCTTGGAGGAGGTTGTTTTGGAGGCGTATCAAACTGAAATATTTTACAAAACTCCCGTGAAACTTTATTCAAATTAAATGAGTCACATGACCAACAATGACTGCAGAGCCGCTGCACAGGTTGGGCCACAAGAGGTCTCACAGCGTCACACAGCTCATCAAAATTGAGTGTGTCATGCAAAATTGTTGGATCTATAAAATCACTAACAATGACTTCCCAAAATTGTTTCATCAGTGGCTGCTCCCTGATTAAGACGCCAGCATCTCCTTTGAAAGATGATGATGAGCGCTAGTGAAATGACAGAAATTTGAATGGATCTGCTGTAAATCAAAGTACTGATCACGTCTGTTTTCATGTTTTTGAATGACTTATCGCATGAGTTTGTTTGTGTTTATTCACATAATTATAATTTAGTGGAAACAGAGTAATTGCAAAACTGTGTTGTTGTTTTTTTGACATGTCTAGAATTTTGATAAAGTTTTGTGCACGTGTAATGGAAGCAGCTACTGAGTACTGGAGTTATAAGATTTGTTTTTCTTTTTTTTCTTTTTGTTGTTTAAAATGTCATAATATGTGTACATATAAGATGATCTTTTTTCTTTATTCCCCAAATTATTTGTCATAAAAGTCACTAATGAAAATGGATTAATAACAGATCTGTTGCTGCAGTGGATTTAAATTTCTTTTTTGGTCTCACTAACAGCAGAAAGTTTAAAATGCTTTTCTGAGATGCACAATGTCATGAAAATTGACAAAATGCATCTATTTCTTGCTTAAATAAACACTAAAGTACAGCTTATATTGTCATATTTAACACATGTGTGTATTTTGCATGAAAGTGATTGGCTGGTCAGGTGGTGTAAGTTTTGCACAGGCTTTATGTCTGCACTCCCTCATGCCTCCCCACCTCCCTGTGCAAATTAGTTAAGTCACTGGACTCAAAAGCCTTAAAACATACAACCCATTGGAGCGTTAGTTTGTTAGCCTTGGAAGGGTTTTAATCCTGCTTTGTTGGAATCTGGGGTCTCTTTTAGCAGTTTGTTTTAAACAGGTAAGCAGAATTTTTATTTAATCGTCTTTCTGGTGATATTTCTTTGACGTCTCCACTGTGTTTTTCTTTCAAATTGTTGTTTGTTGTGTGTATCTGGTAAAGCGCTGCGGTCTGAAACGCTCATGCGCTGCGATGAGCAGGTTTCCAGGCCACAGAGCATCAGCTGTGCACCTGTGTCTTGGCCACTGCCGCCCTGCGTCATTTGTTGTTGCAGCTCCCATGTTCCTCGTTTAAGATGAATGGGACAAATTCAGCGTTTGACTCAACCCAATTGTACTTATCGGCTGTTATCTTCAAAGAAACTGCCTGATGGAATTTAGATTCTAACTGGATGATACATGTAAACACTTCTGTGACATAGAAAAAACGCCGTCTAAATGTTGTAAAAATAACAGGTCAGTACATTTTCAGAAGACCCATCAACCGCTAGACTTCACTGAATAGCTGGACTATCAGACAATTACTGTTTTGACCTGACAAGATGACAAACCCCATCATTGTTTTCCCTCGAACTTTGCTGCAGTAATGCCTGTAAACATGGGTTTGTGCCTCCGCAGGAGTCTTCTGCGCCGTTATGTCATGCTCTATAGACGTCGGATTGTCTGTGTGCAGCCCTGTTAGATAAACCAGTTATATTTAGTGAAAATACTGTACGTTGAATTTTTCCCCTTTTTCTAAATATATATATTTTTTTCCCCTGAACACTCCCATAGACCATCTGCTGATAGTTGGCTCCATGTAGCAGCTGACATCTGCCCCTTTTCACACGCCTCTGGCCTTACTAAGAAAAACAAGAACTTTTTAATGTTTTTTCAGTTTTCACTTTATTTACTCTGCTTGTACTCTTCTTTGGGTAAAGCTTAGGTCATCTATCCTCCTCGTTTAGCAGCGTGATCATACTTTAGGAACGTAATCATGTCTGATGTAACAATCTTCTCACTGGAAACGTTCCTTCAAAAAAATGTTCCAAGAGATTCAACCATAAAAAGTTTTAGCTTTATTTTGAGTATCTAGAAAACATATTTTTTGGGCCCAATCCAATTTTTTATATAAACAACTTCTTTATATTTTATTTTTGCTTGAGAAAAAAAAACAAAAAAACACACATAACTCAGATGCCTTCTATCAAAACCAAAATATTTCTAAAAAATTCATCCTGCTCCTGCACAGACATTGGGTTGTTACAGAGATGAGAGGGTTTTTTTTCATGGTCGTGTGAGAATCATATGAAACAGCTTAGGGGTCCAGTGTCTTTATTTTACATACTTTCTCAAAGAATGAACAGTTCTTTCATTGCATACCTCATCTGTAATCTGTTTGCAGCCGTGCTCGTTAATGCCATGAATTAAAATCAGAAGCCAGTAATTCTGACATACAGCTGTTCTATAGCAAAAAAAAAAATACAATTCCATTGTCCAGGAGACAATCTTGTTATTAGTGAAATGGATAGCTGACTACACCACACCAAATAGGATCTATATGCATTACTATGCCATTTATATCCCAAAATTTCTCATGAAATTGAGTATAAGTTGCTTGGTGGGAAGGTGAGCAAGAAATAGAAGTCATTTTGCATCTTTTGATAGAAAATTGTTGAGCAATTGCATTTATTTTCCTTTTTGAACTAGGAACATGTTTAGTCTAAAATTAGACTTGTCTTGAGTGCAAATCGAGATGAGAATGAGGTACAGTGTTCTCTCAGTTAGCGTTTCTAAAAATAATCCTTGATAAGTAAAATCCATGGAGTCAACTTTATTTTTTGCAATTATTGTAGATGTTTGATCCCTTCTCTGCACACTTTATACATATTTCTCAGACAGATAACATTTTCACACTTTTCTCTCTTTCTAAACTCTGAAAGTTCAAACCTTATGAAAAAAAATGAGTCTAGTTTTATAGAATGAAACCACAGATTGGCCAGTGGTCAACAATTTATCTAGATTTACTTAACTGAATTCATTCTGGAAATGAGAAATGGCATGTAGGGGGTTGGATAACAACAGTCTACAGCCAATCAGGATGCAAATCACGCCACTGTGAAAAACAAACAAAGAAAAAACCATACAAAATTGTACTAAATAAACAGCAAAACCACAAAAGATGAACAGCGATATAGCAAGTGACCACCATAACTGCTTTGATCTAATAGAAAGAAACAATGGAAATTTGTTGCTGCAATATCTTATAATATTGTTATTTCTTGTTTTCTTGGTCATTTCTTTAAAGTGGACTCCTACTTGTTTCGTGCAAAATCATCAGTTTTTGACTCCTAATTGAATAATCAATCGTATGTAGTACTTTCACAGTGCACAGAGAAGGAGTTGATACTGCCTCAGGACTGTCGGATACGCTAAAGCCTAAACAAAAGCAGAGTGATTGTACTTACTTGATGAGATGAGTGGCCTGAGTAGTCGTGAGACGAATGCATTGGTGTTGATTGCATCCCAGAACACTGAAAAACATTGTTTTAATCCTTGGCCCATTAAGTTGTAAAGTTGTGTAGAGTAATGTGGGTTAATGTGTAACCTTAATTAAGAAAAAGACAGCACACTTTTGCCAATAAAAATATTGTCTTCTTTTTTTTTTTTTTTTTTTTTTGCATGAAGTTGGTTGGTGAAGCGTTGGGAAAGTGAAGCTGAGAAAGCATTTTTTTCATAAAATGTCAAATACAACAGCGACTCTTATTAGAAAAGGCTGGAGGCTGCCTTGTAGCTCCGAGGGTGTGCTCTTAAAAATAAGTCTTCCTTCTGCCTCAACCTATCTGCTGCTCGGTTCAAAGGTCACCGCCGCCTCGTGTTTATAAACACTGTCTTGTCTGCGGCGGGGAAGCAGTCTTGTAAGCTCTGTTAGGCTGACTTCCATCATTCAGGTTTTGGTCAGAGTTTCAAACACTAATTATTTCAGAGAAAAAAAATCATCAAAGGTAAGTGACTTTGCTCAGAGTCTTAGTGGATGCTGATACAGGGAGTGCTTTGCAGGCAATATCTTTGTTGTTTTCTAATTTCTTGCTTTGCTTTATGGCCTTTTCCAGTGTGGGATGTAAAATTATTGGTTGAACAAGCTGCATGTGCTCTGGTGTGTAATCATTTTGTCCAGTTTACTGAAATGTCTGTGACTACGAACCGAAAACAACTTCCACTTTTTCTGACATACTGTGGACAGAAAGAAAAGTTCTATGAGCTCCTTATCACATGACTACAATCTCCTGTCATTTTGGCAACGATCAAGGCTTTAAATTAATGCTGGTATTATTTGATTGTTTGAACTGCTGTATACATGTATTTTGTAAAACCAATGTTGGGCACATTGGGCACAATTGGGCACACTTTTCCCCCAAATGTCTGAACTGACCATCATTCAGTTGAAACAATAAAATCGCCAAGAAGCAAAGATTAACGGAGCGTCAATGCCATCAAAATAGTTTGTCTGTCTGCAGCGAGAGGCTTTGGGTCCTATGGCATTCATCTCCAGTGACTTGTTTTACCCAACTCGAGCTTGGATCAGATGCAAAACCTCTTGTCCACTGCCTTGGCACTTCTAAGGAGCAGTTGGCAATTCGCAGTCACGTCA
Organism: Oryzias melastigma; assembly: GCF_002922805.2. Lineage (NCBI taxonomy): Eukaryota > Metazoa > Chordata > Actinopteri > Beloniformes > Adrianichthyidae > Oryzias > Oryzias melastigma. The sequence continues at coordinate 8,785,062 of NC_050532.1, read as the reverse complement.
TACTGTCCAACAAATATTGCCCCATTTGTCAGACTTACTGGGATAAATCTAGTCCACTTCTACACAAAACCAAGAGCTTCATGGATCAACATGTGAAGGCCATAAGCCAACAACCTGGGATATCTCATACCTCCATCAGATTTTAAAAATAGTGGTAGTTGCTGCAGATTCTTGTGTTAAGAATGTTTTTGTGCCTCGTTTTCACTTGCAATTTTTGGAGTTTCCGTCTTGTAGAATCCCAGAAAGAAACAAGTGTGTATACATTTAGATGTTTTGAGTCGTTGAAGCTGGTCTGTAGTCCCCTTTGTTTTATCATTTGTTTTGTTCTTCTCAACATACTTTGCCTTCCTCGTGGTGCCTTGAGATGTACTTCCAGTTTCAACTTTTCTAACAAGTTGGTAGCTAAAAAGTCCATGCGTGTTGTCTGGTCTGCGCTGTCTGCCGTGTTCCCATTAACCAGCAACATCCCTCATCTGACCTCCCTTTGTCTCTCCGCCCCCACCCTTCACGCTTCAACCACCCACAGGCTTCACAAGAGACCTTATGAGGATCATTTGACTGGAATGATATTGCTGCTTCAGGCTTTTAAAAGTGTAAGAAAACAAGCAATTTGTTACTCAATCCTCAGTAGAGAGTTTCTCGAACTCTAGAATACTTCCCGATTTGGTCTGATTTATTTATTTATTTTTAGAGGTAAAAGTGCAGCAGCTCTCAAATGTTTGATTTTCTGGAGGCAGCAACAGCCAGTCAGTTTTTTTCACATTTTGTAGAAAATCTTGTTCGCCTTTTCTGATTGTCTCTACATCAATAGGTCATCGGTTTTCTCTGAATGATAAAACACACAGCAATATTATGCAACTAAATTGGTGTGGCTTTCTAACTGTTATATTAATTTACTTTAATTTACCTGGAAGCTGCACTTCCTGCAAAGGAGACCTTAAATGTTTCTCTCATAAAATAAACATTGATTTAAATGTAAGTAGTGGACTAAAATCATAGTGTTTTCTGCACTATTGGATGCACCGGATTATAAGGGACTTTGACAACGAATTGTCTATTTTTGAACTTGTGTCATAGATAAGGCATATCAAACTAAAAGGTGCATTAAGCAAGACAAGAGTAGGAGGTAAATTTGTCAGTCAGATTGAACTCTAAAACTTGTTTATGACAAGCTAAACTTCCAACTTTGGTTGCAACAAAAAAGCAGACTTATCCTGCTAAAGCAAACGTTACTGTGACTGTTTTTTTTTTTTTTTTTTGCGTGTTACTAACAGTCTGACACAGCTAAATTTTAGCTGCATTGACATTTATAACAATAAACCCCAACCTTGTTTGCAATTCGTACAAAAAACAGACTTGCATTTTGACAGAACACTGTGTCCTTCTTAAAATCGCTTCAACATCAGGACAACCAGCATAAATCTGTATACAAGGTGGTCTGGATTATAAGGCAAACAATCAGTGTTTTTCAGGCTTTTAGGTGCTCCTTATAGTGTGGGAAATACAATTTGTTCTGTTTTTTTTTCATATTGATTCTTATATATTTAAATGAATCTGCCTCTGTTTTTCCAGGGGACCAGAAGTTTGGGGGCAATGCGAGTCCACGTGCACACCAAGTTCTGTTTCCTGTGTGTGCTCACCTTCCTTTTCCACCAGTGCAACCGTTGCCATGGAGAGGGAGGCAGCCATCATCACGGTGAACACCATCACAGTGCCCACAGCGATCAACAGATTTCCGAGGCTCCTTACGTGGAAGCTACCACAGTGTCCTCAGTTTCCAAGCCTTCCAAGGAGGATACTCTAGAGGAAGAGCAGCGCTTCTTCATTCAGCAGCTTTTCCGGCGTTATGGTCAGAAGGATCGCCTAGATTTCCAAGGGTTTCAGAGTCTGCTCTTTAGTCTCGGTTTGGGGGAAGTCAAGGTTGTGGGTGTGGATCACGAGGATCTCGGTCATGACCATGTTGCTCACCTTGACTTGCTGGACTTGCAGAAGGGGCTACATTCACATTCAGCCTCCAACGAAGGTCCCGATCATGGACACAATTCTAAACACGATCATTCACACAAGCCACATTCCCCGCAGCCACACGCCGATCGTAATCCCACCCCCTGCAGCAAGACTACGGCTGCCAGTCCTGCTGCCAACACAGAACATGACCATGACCACAGTCATGATCATGAACATAACCATGAGCACGCTAAAGAAAGGCGTAGCAACCATGAACATTCTGTGAAACACTTGGAGGATCAAGACGATCATGACCATGACCATGGTCACACACATGATGCAGAGCAGGTACAGACAACAGCCAACCACAAAGACCTGCCTCCTCAGTCTCATGGTAATCATAGTGATGATCATCATCACGTTCATGCTGTACACACAAATATGACCCATAAAGCCATAGAGCCGCCCACTACCCCTCCAGGGCCATCCGAAGATACAGAACCCTCTCCTTCACCAACACCTAACTGGTCCAAACGACCCAGAAGGCCAGAGAGGGTCAGAGGACAAAGGAGGAAAAACAAAAACTCTCCTCCTCCGACGTCTCCATCTCATCATATTCATGATCATGATCACGATGAGGAACATGACCACAGTGGCTCTCATAAAGGCAAAAGAGAGGCACCAGGGGGCCTCGCCGCCCCCAATAAGCAAATGCTCTCTGGACATCCTGGTGGACTGTCGCATCAGCACGAGGAGGTAAGACTTAAAGCGAACATAAATGTTTTTTTAATGTGATGATAATCCCACATATTTGTTTATTCTTTACAACTTGAAGGTTTGCATATTTACCTTCTCCTTCTCTTTACAGTGTCTGAACCTTACTCAACTCCTCTCCTACTACGGCTTAAATCCCGACTCGCTCATTTCCCAGAGCCAGTTCACCTATCTCTGTCCAGCCTTGCTATACCAAATCGACAGTCGGGTCTGCATCCAACACTACCATCAGATGGAGGTGGAGCAGGAGGCGCTAGAGTCTGTGAGCTCAGGTAAGTGCCAATACTTGATTTGCTCTGTTTAAACTGCAAGGACAAAGAAAAACCTTTCAAATTGTGTTTCACTAAACCAAAAATGTCACCCCTGTTAAAGTTTTGCTTCAAAAGCAATCTGTAGCTTTTCTATTTGTTGGTACTCAATGTATTCTGTAAAACTATGGGCTCAAATCTGACTTCCTAGTTTTGGGTTTGTATCTAAATTCCAAAGGAAATCTCTGGAGCTCAAATGCATTTCGTGTCAGCTTGTCATCTGAAGAAGATAACACCCACAAAGCATTGTCTTTTAACCTCTGACCACCCCAGCTTGATCTCTGTCATCACTGCTTCTTTGATCAATAGATCATTGTTCAGTGGTTTAAAGCTAATGGGCCAATGATGAAGTTGTCATTGTTGGTGTGTTTCCAGCATTGATTGACCGGATCAAAACACTGGACCACTGCATGTTATCTTGGTAAATATCAGGGAGTTACAGTTGGTTTTTCGCATCGTCTCAGTGATTAGTTCATCTCTTTGAAACTATGTGGGAGGGCTTAGTGGCTTATTATTAGGTTTAAGCCACTTTTGGTTAAGAAATGGTGTGTTTTGAGGTAAATTTAAGAAAGATGCACACCATGATCAAATCATGTTTTTAAGGGCTTCTTAGAATCACATTCATGTCAGTCTACTTAGTCTTTTTTAAAGGGTTGTATTGTTTACACAACCATGTTTTTGTTTTTGCTTACATTTTTGTTTAGTTCATACCTAAGTGGCCTTTTTTACTGACTATAATCCTTTATGCTCAACTTTGGAAAAAAAAATAGTGTGTAGCTGGAGAATAGGCATAAAGGTGTAGACGTCATCATATTCTGAAAGCAATATGACCATAAAACGCTGCATTTATTTGAAAACACATAACAGTCTTGGGGTGCAGGCCTGTCAACCGTCTTATTGCTTTGTTGCACCTGCTGCTTGCATCACTTTCAACATGTCTCAGCAGAATAAGCCGTAAGAAGAAAACACAGACAGGCGTATTAGACTGTGTCAGTGCTTTAGAGCATGAAGATCAGTGACATCCTTTAGTTGGGAGACTGAGTCACTGCTTCTAAATATGCTGCAAACAATCAAGGCTTTAGTACGTATTTTATCCTTATTCATTTCATTTAGATCATTTATTTTGAGGATTTTTTTCCAGCTTTATATTATTTAGCACACGTGGTAGTCCTTCTGTGAATAAAGGTCAACATTCTTCATATTTTTGTCTTCCTCAGAGTTAGATGGATCATATGCAAGAGCGTAGATCAAACATTGACAGTAAATTAACCGAAAAACTGGGTACTGAAAGTCTGTGCAAGCTTCTTTAAGTAATTTCACAGCTTATCTCAAGAGACTGAACCAGTCTCAAGTGTCTTGTACAGCCAGAACAGCAATACTTAATCATCTTGTATTTACACTTGAAGGAGAAAAAAAACTCTAATTTACCAGAGTCTTAAGATTCTATTTGTGAAGAATAAAAAAAAAAAAAATAGGGCTCTGAGGTTTGCAGTTACACAATCTGTGAGGAGTCATAACAAGGCCTTAGTTTTCCTCTTAGGTGTTAACTTCTGATATGGATAACTTAGCCGTGCTGCCATAGAAGGTGTTTAACGCTCACGTGTACATTATCCTTTTTAGTATTTTGGAGGGTTCTCAAAGGTCTGTCATTTTTGTTGGAAGTATTTTAGCTTTTTCTGGTTGTATATTTTTGAAAGCCTCTGGCGGTTATTGAGAAAATGCAAAGCAATTGTATGGCTTATTTCATGAATTCAATTCATTATTCAAATTATACTTTGACAACATATGAACCAAAATACATAAAATCATCTTGTCACCTTGTCTTGATGTTGCTTTGCCTGATGAAGGTGGATCATCTGGATTTATGAGAATCTTTATTGACGCCTTGTTACCTTGTCTAGAAATTAAAAGTTGTTTCGTCTGAAGCTACATGGAGTGGCAAAACATTTCAAGAACACAAGACAATACGTTGTCACTTCAAGACAGTGTCATCTGGATAAATAAGAATCTTTGAAACCACGTCACTTTATCTTGAAGTTTAAGTTTCTTTTTCTGAAGCTACTTTGAGTGGTGAAACGTTTCACGAACAGACTATAAGACCTCAATTTCAAGCTGTCACCTGAATGAATGAGAGTCTTCATTGACATCTCACCACCTTGCCTATGAGTTAAAGTGGCTTCGTCTAATGAAGTTACTTGAATGAGTTTCTTCCTGAAATGTTTCAAGAAAAACGGACAACGAATCTTCACCGACATCTTGTCGTCTTGTCATACGAGGGTAATGTGGTGGATTTTCAGGGGAAAAATGTTCTTAAAAGAAACAAACTGAGAGCAGGCAAACCAAAGCTCATTTATTTGGTCCACATTAGAGTTCAGGAGAGCTTTCACACCTACCTAACAGCAAAAACAGAAGACGATAAGGCCACACACCAAACTGTGTAACTGAAAATACAGTAAAAAAAAAAATAGGCTGTTTTCCATTTCTTCTACTTTCCACTCAGAATGGTTCTCCTCATGCTTTTTTGCTTTTCCATTTAGAATGCTTGCCTCTTTTTAGAGACCTATACAAAAGAAGCTACAGCTTGTAGATCTGACACAAACATGTTTAGTCTGAACACCTGCAATGCTACAGGTAGCAGCTTTTAAGTCAAACAATAAAGCTACAGCAGGTGTACCAGTGCCTCAGTGTGCTGCATTACTTCCATACTTTGAGTTGTGCTGAAAGGACATCCCTGCAGTCATCCACAGCCCCATTCAGCTGGCTCTCAATTCCAAAAAACGTTCTAAATCAAGTTAAGTCAAACAGAGACAAATGGAGCTGCAGGCGTACAGACAGACAGATGGATATTTAGGTATTTTTGCTAATGATAAGCATGAAAAAACAGGTCTTTCTTTGAAAGGTTTAGCATGTTCTTAAGTACTAGTTTTAATGTTTTTGGGGATTCACTATTGAAAATACTGCTGTAATGACGTCTGCAAAAATCATTTTGTCAGTTCAAAGCAACCAAAACTGGAATTTCAGAGAGATATAATTTTTTGTAAATCTCTTCTTTTTTGTTTATTTTTAGAATTCTCCAGCACGTGTTTTGACTTGTAGTGAAACAAAATAGCCCATATAAAGCAGAGGTTGTCAGTGATTACTACTGCCTGGGACTGACCGGCTTTCTGCCTTTTATTATAATCTCAAAGTTCTTTAAAGGTGACTAATCAATGGTTGAGAAATCAAACTCATAAAGTAATAAATGTACCGTACCAGGGCTGGTGAAAGGACAACGTGTTACTCAATTTGAAAGAATCCTACAGTCTTGTAAATAGTACATTAAAACATTGAAATAGGATTTACATAGATGGATGCAACCTATAAAAATAACACATTTATGCAGGTATCCAAATCTAAGTCGGAATTAAACAAGGGTTCCCTTTCTTTTCCACAATATTGTATAATCATTTAGTCTAAATCTAAGAAAATGAAGGTTATAAATGTCTTAAGATCAGTTATTGATGGTCATTTTCTTTATTTTTTGTCATATTTTTCTCTTTTTAATGAAGTTTGACAGAAAATAGGAAATCTATTGTTGGTATTTTGGTCATAGCAGATTCTGCACCACCTCACTTTTTGTAAAATAAGGCTCTAAGAAAATGCCTTTCTACAAAAGAAGCTCCTGACCACTAAGAAAGCGAGCACTTTACAGTTCTGCAGTTGGGTGAAGCAGCTGACTCTTAGGTGCTATTCTCTGAGCCTTTAATTATTAAACACACAGTCCCATCTGTAGAAATCTGTATCTAATGAGCCTCAAGCTACAGCTTGGCACAATTCAGAACAGTCCTAAAAATGATAATGATGAGGAGGGAGACGGCACAAACAAGTCAAAAGGGCAGCAGCGGCTCCTTATTAGTGGAAAAACACGAGGCATTAGATTCTCCAAACTGCTGCAGCCAGATTCGACCGCGGACATCAGCGCACTCCGCCGAGCTGCCTCTCATCTACCTCCTGCTGGACTTCACGGGGAGCTCCGAAAATGTGCCGTTGTTTCTCGCTGATTTCCACTCCCTCTCTTTTTGCGCGGTGCCAATTAGGGGAGCCTAAGCGACACCGCAGGGCCATTTTTCTGAGCCACGGCTCACAGGAGATGCGTAATTGGAGAGAAGCCACAGACCAGTTGGTCTCCCTTTTTTTTATTTCTCTCTCTTCTGTTCTTTTATCACCGCATTCAATTGCCTCACCGCAACCGCCTGCCCACCTCCCCATCTGCATACACACAAAGCCACCTCTGTAAAAAAGTAATGAAACACAGTAGATGTGCCGTGCAAGTGTGAAGGTCCTACGGTGATGGGCTGACTCCTATAGAGTTGTCTCTCTGGGACGTAGGCACCGATAACGACAAAATAAGGAATCGGCCATCTGTAAAACTTTCCTTTGTAGGGCACATTGAAAATGGAAAGGTAAGGACAGAAGCATGAAAGTGAAGGTTATCGTGTACCTGAGGTTCAGTAAAATACATTTAGATCGTCAGGCTTCACCTTTTACAAACTACCTTATCTTATATTTAATGCACAGAAATAGTTTAAAATCATTTAATTGTTAAAATCCGACGCCTCAAAAACACACTACGGCCCACATGCATTGAAAAGTAGAGCTGTCAGCCTCGGACTGCAGGTTTCTGCTCTGCCCACCCATGTGTTGAAGTGCCTGTGGGCAAGACTGCTTCTTTTTCTTCTTTGCCTTTCAGCTGCTCCCTTTAGGGGTCATCACAGTGAATCATTCGCCTTTATCTATCTTTCCTCTGCATCCCCCTCCCTCACACCAACCCACCCCCATGTCCTCCTCGACCACATCAATGAACCTCCTCTTTGGTCGTCTTCTAAGCCTCTGTCCTGGAAGCTCCAACCTCAGCATGCTTTACCAACGTTATCGCTCTTCCTCCTCTCAACATGTCATCTCAATCTGGTTTCCCTGGCTTTATCTCCAAAACATCTAACATGAGTTGTTCCTCTGATGGATTCATGATCCTATCAATCATGGTCACTCCCCGAGAGAACGTGAACATCTTCAGCTCTGCTACCCCCAGCACTTTGGTCCTAAAGGAAGATGGAGAAGTGATGTATAAATAAATATCGGTTATCTAAAACTAACTTATAGTGTGTATCGTACATTGACCTATTAAGACAATGATTTAACAGTTTTTGGCTTGTTAGACTTTAGTTTACTAGTCACAGAAAGCGCGTGATTTATGGTTCATTGTTTTCAGTTTTTTCTCAGTTTTCTTTTCTTTGAACCTTACAGATACGTAATCCATAGTATTTCTGGAGAGCTGTGTGTTAATATCTGAGTTGTGCTAAAACTTAATACCCAGATCAGGTGATTAGCCTCATGTAACACAGAAATAGTTGGAATACCTTCACAGTGGTAGATCTTAAGTTCCAGTACATAGCAACTGTGGGCAATCCTGCAGAGAACCAGAGACTTGATGTCAGGATGATAAACTGTTTTATTTGAACTTTGATTAGCAAATTATTTTTGGTAAGGTATACCAGGGGTGGGATTATATAAATTCACTTCCTCCCACTCCTTTTCAAGCAATCTATGATTTGTTGCCTAATTTGATACGTCTTTGTATGGATGTAAACTTCTGTTGATTGTAGTGTTTTTTTTTTAACTGTTCTTGCTTTAATTGCTTGAAATTAATAATTTTCAATCCAGTTCCAATCAAAAACTTAGTGATGGAATTCAATAAATAGTGCTTTTAAACATCTAACAGGAGTGATTTTGCAGACCAGCAAAAACACAACATCAGTATGATTTTTGTCCTCTGGAAAAATGGAAAAAGACCCAGTGGTCTTTTAATTATGATTATGCGGTTTTTAGCCAAAATAAAAAAGCCTGTGTTGTTATTTTAATACCCATTTTCTGTAGAGTACCAGGAGCTCATTAGATATTTGCCTCTGGGTCGTGGGTGGGACAGTTGGCACAGAAGTAGCTCATCAGTGATATCCCAGCATTCCTTTGTTTACGCTCTCTTCATCTAACTTACAGCTACTCACAACCTCAAGCTAACAATTAGTGTAGCAAAAAATATGGTAAGCAATATTGGAGCATTCTGCCGTAGAGTTTTGAGCCAGAAAGCATCTCGGGCGAGGAAAATTTAAGACATTCAAGGATCTATTTGTCTTGTACCTTGTTTTACCTAAAAACTAATACCTAGCAAATTACTGTTTTCTGCACTAAAGGGTGCACCAGATATTAAGGCACACCATCAGTTACTGGTCTTTTTTTCAAACTTGTCATATATAAGGCACACCAAACTGCCCTGTTTTTGTTATATTTATGTAACATAAGCCATGAAATATGTATTTTCTTTTAACTTTAAGAGAAAAGATGACAAACCCACAATTTTAATGTGTTGTTGGTACCAGTCAAGATGAAAGTCATTTTTAATAAACATTGCCCTAGTTCAGCGACAACAAGCACAGCGCTAACTTTGATGTGACATTGAACTGGATGCTGCATTAATAAAAAAAAAAAAAAAAAAAAACTTTTTCCCTCCATCTTTTTTTGTCTAGTTTTGAAATCTGTCCTCTGACAGCTTAAATGATTGTGCAGCTTTCACACTTTTTCTTTAGTGTCATGGCCGCTGCCTTTAATGAAAAATGGGAAGGAGTAGGAGTCCACTGAAACGTCACATCATGTTTTTTAATTTAGACGTTGTGCATCATCACAAGGACACAGAGATTGGCGGTATGGAAAAAGTTGGCCTTTTTGTGAAAAAGAACTTGAGTAGAAAAAGAATGGATGGAAACCGTCCATAGACAATACTATGGAACTATAGAAGTAGTTTGAACTTTTGGTTACAAGACATTTGCTTTTGTTGTTTCAAACACAGTTCAGTTATTAGATTCTAATTGAACAGCAAATATCGGTTTTATTTACTTCCTTTATGTTATTCTTCTTTATAACTTTCTATAAAAGGAAACTTACCTCAAAGTATTAGTGTTGTTGCTGCCGTTACTTCTCATAGACTCCCAGAACCGCTATTATTAAACATCTTCCAGCAGCAGCTTTCACGCTTTCAACAGCCGGAGGGTAGAACCTATTGTTTTAGACAATTTGTTCTGCTTTTTATGCTGCTGTGCTGCATTCCAGGGGTTAAGAGGGCAAACAGTTCATTACCAGGATGAAAACTGTCCATGATGGGGTTCCTGACCTTTAGTGAGCAAAGGAAGGTGGAGATGTCCTCCAGAGAGGACGAGGGACAGTTGTTATTTCCTCTGCTGTTCTGGTGACCCCATAAAGAGCCTTACATTTTGATGTTGTACACCAGCGCGTGCTGCGTTTCGGAGGGGTTGAAGGTCATCAGCAGGTCTCGTTTCCGTCCAGGTTTGTGTATCAGTAGATTCTGCTGGGACTTCCCTCCAATCAGGCTCTTTTCGTCGGACCCAAATGCACAGTTGTGTGCTTTTGTAATTGATTTGTGCGTGGTTTGTCATTGGTAAATAAAGGTAAGATCGCCCCTTGTTTGGTTAAACTCCCTTTTATCAGGTTATGTCTCTGTGTGAAGCAGAACACTTGAGTAGAGTTTTTATTTTATAATTCAAACCGTTGTGTTTGCAGACATTTATATAGATTTTTGTTGATGTTTCTGAATATTCTTTTTCCAAAGCTTCACAGAATCTTTTCACCGTGACCTGGTTTGCCTTGAGAACAACTGTAACCTTATACTTTGCAGTAATGCAGCTGGGAATCTCTTTAAAAGGGCAGCCTGACCTTTTTCCATACAATAACCCAGAATCTGTCTTTGGTCTGATTTTCATACTGATTCGTTTCGCTCTTTTCAAGAATTCTTTCATTTTACACGGCCAACTCAAGAGATAAAATCAAGCAGAAATGAAATTATTGTATGTAGTTTGAAAGTCAAAATGTATACTAATAAAATAATAGTTTCTCTTCTAGAAATGTAATTAATGATTAGGATTTTTAAGAAAAGTGTTTCGGTGAAAAATGTGAAGAAATTTTATTTTTTTTAATTTATTGCTTTAAATACTTGGATAAAAACTTTTACTGTTTCAAGTTGTTTGTAAAAGCCAGGCTTCTAGACCTTAAGGGGGTTTTATTTGCCCTTTTTGGTCGATATATATATTTCACGTATGTCTTTTTCTTGGTTGCAATTTCAAAGGTGGCGAACAAGATGCTTTTTAGGTGTCAAAAAATATGAGAATCTTAGACGCAGAACTATATTTAATGAATCTAGTGTCAAAGTAGAACTTAAATACAAGTGTGGAAAAAATTTAATCTGAAGCACCTTATCTGTCGCACAATACACAGAAATATAGACATGAACTTCACCTTCTCTTTCTTATTTGGGAAGTTTGTGAAAGATTCACTTTAGTTTGTGTTGAAGAGAAGACTATGGAAGAAAATGTGTTGCTTTAAGGTGTGGATTTCTGTGTCACACATAGAGTCACACGTGTTCAAAGTCAAAACTACAAAGTGGCAAAACTTGCACACTTGTGATCTTATGTCAAAGTTACAGACATGGAGTCACACAGGTGTGTTTTTATTTCGCACTCGCACAGTAAATAGCTGAAGAGCAAAAAATATACTTTCTTTGATATTGAAAGAAAACATCAATTAATGCACAGATGCACAATTTATTCTTCTATTAAATTATCAGAAATAACTTCTCTCACACACAATTAGCATGAAAAGGAGGTAATTCTTTGTTCAACAAAATGATCCCCAAGAGTCAGTCTGTACAAATGTTTTTTCTTTTTTTAATTTTAGGGGTAAAATAAAACTTTTTAACATGGAACTCAATAGGTAATCCCTCACATTTCCAACCAGCCTCTAGTGGATTTTGGTGGAATAAAAACGATAGAAACAATTGAAGAGAAATGACTTGATAGACACTTCTCCATCACCTACACGATATGTATGGTCATAACGCCCAGCACTACCCCTAATAATATACTGGTTTTTAAGTGACACCTGCAATAAAAAAAACAAGAAAAATGAGCATTTTCTTGTGAAAATATTTCATTCTTTT
>NC_050532.1:8760129-8772803 GCF_002922805.2 Oryzias melastigma | reverse complement strand
TTACAATAACGATATATATCATGTAATACTACAGTGAAGTATATTTTCAGTTATTCTCTAAAACAAAAAATGACAAACATGTAATTACTTGCTTTGCTATGACTTTATTCTTTCAAGTAACATGTACCTGAATAGTTAAAAAATAAGAAACATTTTTTTCTTAAGTGCACAACAGTTTTAAGTTTCTTAGTAGGAAAACTCATTTCTGCATAAAACTTTTGCAATAAAGCTAAACATAGAACCAATTGAAGAGAAATGACATGATAGACACTTTTCTATCACCTACACGATATGCATGGTCATAACGCCCAGCACTACCTCTAATAATATACTGGTTTTTAAGTGACACCTGCAATCAAAAAAACAAGAAAAATGAGCATTGTCTTGTGAAAATATTTCATTCTTTTCCTGCTTTGGCTCTGAAAGTTCCTTTAGAGTAAACTCTTTGTGCGTCTCCTCCTCAGTGTGGGTCTGGGTCTGGGGCTTCGTCTCCATCACCATCATCAGCCTGCTGTCTCTGCTCGGGGTGGTGCTGGTTCCCATCCTGAACCAGTCCTGTTTCAAGTTCCTGCTCACGTTCCTGGTGGCGCTGGCCGTGGGCACGCTCAGTGGGGACGCTCTCCTTCACCTGCTCCCTCACGTGAGTTTTAACACTTATTTGTGATGCACAATGAGATGAAATAGAAATGAAACCCAGACTTTACATTTCTAGATTAGTTTAAGTAGTACACATTACAAGTGTAAATCAAAGCTGCTATAAAGTTGCATGTTCAACAGGATTCTGAATTTAATTTTAGCTTGTAACAGAATGCATATGTGGGCTCCATATATATTTACATTAGAAAGTATGAATTATTGAATTCTGTTACAGTTCAGGTCTGAAAAGATGTAGTTACATAATTTGGATAATTTGTTGATTGAGGAGATCAAACAATTCATTCACAGTTCAATTGTCCAAAAACGTGTTTCTATAAAGTCCTATTAAGTTATGTACTTCTCATATCAATTCCCCTTGAGTCTGCTCACTGTATGTAAAAGCCTCCATTTTTATAGTCTAATTAAGAGCTACCGTATGAACCGCATAATTCTGTTGCTTTAGTGTCATTAAGATAACTCACACCCCATTTTATTCCAAATATATTCCAAACTTTTATATATGGAATAAAACTTAAATCATGCTAAACCTGATAGATTCTTTTATTTTGAAAGGCAGTTCTGTGACAATAGGAAGCTCTTTTCTGATCTCAGACTTTAAACATGATTAGTACAAGCAATAAAAGGATAAAAAAATCTAAAGTTTCTCTTTTTAAAAGCAACTTTAATAGAACCCCTCAATCATATGCTATAATGTTAAAACCAACACATATATTGTTTTTTTGTTCAAGCTTTTAATTTAACAAAGAAGTTCAAATGTTGAAGCACACCATAGACTATCTCCTTAAAACACTAACTGCATTCAAAATAAAGGACAATTTCAAAATAAAACATTAAACTACAACTAATTCCAAGTATTTCAATATCTTTAATTTAAAATCCTCTGATTAGCCGAAGTAACTTAAATACTTTTTGAAGTATTCTTCCCAGCACTGCTTGCACTAATAATATTCTGTGTTTAACTGGGTCAGTGGGTCTTACCTTCGGGCACTCCCTCCCTGAACCTTTACCAAACTCGTCCTCTACTTCCTGAAAGGATCATTCAGTATTATCTGGACTGCAGCTTCCTCTTCCTGGTCCAGAGTCCATCATCTTCTGCTCTGCCTCTCCTCTCTTCCAGTCTCAAGGCCAGCACGACCACAGCCAGCATGGAGCCGGCCACGACACCGACCTCGCTACAGACTTTGACGGCGTGTGGAAGGGCCTCACAGCGCTCGCCGGCATCTACCTCCTCTTCATCATCGAACACTGCATCGGCATGTTTAAGCACTACAAAGACCAGAAGGTCAGAAACAAGCACACCTGTGGTGGATTATTTTACATGGGAACAATTTCTAACAAATGTTGCTTCTGTCAGCAGAGTTTGGGGAAGATGAGTGAAGAAGGCCACATTGGCAGGAAGCTGTCGGATCACAAGCTGAACCGGCGCTCAGATGCAGAGTGGATGCACCTGAAGCCTCTCACTGAAGGTAAGAGGAGTTTTACATCCTCGTCTCAGTGTGAGGCTGCAGTCACCAAACCTTCTCTCTCATCAAGACCCAGACGGAACCACCGTCTCCTGCGACAACGGCCACAACGACACACAACTCTCAGAGCTCCACACGCCCGACTCCCCCACCCACAAGACGCCACTGGCCCCGCCCAACCCCCAACAGGAGCAGCCGTCGCCCAGCAAGAAGGACGTCCGTAAATCCAAGCAGCACAGACACTCGCACTCACACGGACACGGACACTCCCACGGAGGAAACTGCCACTCGGACCAGGAGATGAAGGACGCTGGAATCGCCAGCATCGCCTGGATGGTCATCATGGGAGACGGCATGCATAACTTCAGCGACGGCCTCGCCATAGGTAGCCGATGCAAACATTAACCACCATAATCTTTTGATCTGTTTTCAAAGAGTTCCAAGTGTTCTTTAATTATGATTAAGATATTTTTAGCTTTTATCTTTTCCTGTGGCACAGAGCAACACCGCCCCCCTTCCCCTCCCCGTTGTGGTGCTACATCACAATCTTTACAAACTGCATTTTTTTTGTCTGCCCTGATTTAGAACAGTTTGTCTCAAGAAATACTCAGAATGCAATTCTAAGCTCTTAATAAATCTCCTCTATCATCAGAAAATGCCACAAGAACATGTTAAAAACACCAAAAGCATTGTTTTTATCTGAGTTCAGTACAAATCTGTTGATGTTTTAGAGAAGGATTCTGGGCTAACATGCTCTCTTCTCTTGACTCTGCAGGTGCTGCGTTTAGTGCCAACATAACGGGCGGCATCAGTACATCTGTGGCTGTTTTCTGCCACGAGTTACCTCATGAACTCGGTAAGTCGGGCAGGAGACGCCGTGGTCATCACAGAAGTGCTCTTTCTTTAATAACCTGTTGCTGACGGCATGTTTTTAAGAGCACTGATGTCATCACTGTCAAATCAACGTTTTTACATAGCATCTGTATTAGAATGACTGAAACAAGAACGATGTTTGCTACTTTTGTCTTTGTAAATAACAAAGATGTAGGTGGATTCTTTATGGTGTATCTGCCAGAATTCCATCATTATTCATCTGTTTTATTGGAGAACTCGACTCACTTTCATATTAGTGATCAGAAAAGTTTGTTTGTGTGCAACATACATATGAGTGACTTTGTGTTACTGAAAATGAGAGGGTTTGTGCAGCTGCTCCCCCTAGTGTTGATTTGCACAATAAAATAAAAATAGTTTTTATCAAAAACTTGTAGAAACAGTGAAGAAAACAGTTGTTTCATTGACGCTACAGCTGCTGTGCGGCAGTTTTCTTCCCTTTTTTCTGAATCAGTTTTTGATGCTAAAAAGCCACAGATCCAGCTGCGCCTTCAGGATCTCAAACCCAAAACAAGAAGCTTTGATTGGTCTCCAACATTTTGGGTGTTTTTCCCTCTCACTGGAGCTTCCAGATGGCGTCCTGCAGCACCGAAGTCTCGTTTAGGTGGTGCTCAGGGCTGCATCTCTTTGTCCGCGCGGAGCTTCCTGTCGATCTCCTCCGGCGGCGCTCACTCCCGTCAACCCATTAGTCTGACAAGTGCACCTCTCAGCTCCTCCTGAACACAAAAGCCGTCCCCCGACCGGCATCTGGATGGAAAAAGACGATAATTACGAGGGTTCTTTAACCACCCAGAGTGAAGCTAATCGGCAGTGATGGGTGTGTTAATTGCGGTAGATGAGGCGGCGGCAGGCGTGTCTGAGTGCCTGATGGATCGGCGCTGCGGAGACAGAAGAAAGTTGAAGAGGGTGCCGTTGGAAGAGAGGTGCGCGCGGCCTCCTCTCTGTTCTTCTGTGCTGATTGATGGATGATAGCAGAGCGGTAATATATTCATTTTGGTAATTAAGGAGGAAAAGAGGCCTCTTGTTACACGGCGCAGGAAATGTAGGCCACCTCCCCTCTCTCTATTCATCTTTCTCCAAATCCAGGGCGATTCCGCTGAGACTGGCCGCTCTCCGCATTCGGTCCGCCGATGATTGAAGAGAGTAGAGGCGCACATGTGATCATAAGATGCGTCTCCTTATCTGCACTAGTGTTCACCTGCTGTAAGGCGGAGAGGAGGTTTCTCCCATGTCTGACATCTGTGCTGGGTGAAGTGTTGCATGCTGGGGAATGGCAGTAATGAGCGCCTCTCCTCTCTCTGGCAGGTGATTTTGCCGTTCTGCTGAAAGCTGGGATGTCGGTGAAGCAGGCCATCGTCTATAATCTGCTGTCGGCCCTCATGGCCTACGTCGGGATGCTCATCGGCGCCGCCGTGGGCCAGTACACGCACAACGTCACCAACTGGATCTTCGCCATCACGGCGGGCATGTTCCTGTACGTGGCGCTGGTGGATATGGTACGTCGGCCTCTAGATTAACCCCTTCATCCCTCCAGAAAGTCTCATCATTCTGTTTTTTTTTGTTTGTTTCTGACAGCTCCCAGAAATGCTCCACGGGGACAGCGAAGAGCACAAGCGCTCCCACTTGGGACACTTCCTGCTGCAGAACCTGGGCTTGCTGACGGGGTTCAGCATCATGCTGCTAATCGCCATTTTCGAGGACCGCATTGTTTTTGACTTTGGCTTTTGAAGCAGGAGAGCGGTCTGGACGCTCCTCGGCCTTAACGTGCTTCGCTCCTCCGACAGCTCTGTCCTGCATGCGGTGTGCCTCTCGTCCGTGCTCCCAACACGCTGCTGTGGTTTTTGTGTCTCATGACTCATCGTGTTACCCCCCACCCCCTACACCTGTCTTCTGTCAATTCCAATATGTCAGGTGTGGAGCAAAAAGAATGGAACAAAGCTTTTGGGGAGCTCGCCCCGCTCTGTGCTGTGTCCCATCATCCTCGTGTGGCGTGCTCTTCATCATCACGCGTTCGTTTCTCTATCCGTCGTTCTTATAGCTGCCAAAGCCTTTAGAAACTGGCATTTACAGTCATCAGTATTGTTCCTTTAGATTTTTTATTTTTACCTATGAAGTACAAGAGATCAACTGACCACATTTTTGTAAAATTTTACAGTTTGTAGCAAAAAAAAAAAGCATAGTTAGGTTCTTTTATTTTGTAGGAATGTGAATCCACAAACTAGAACTTCGTCTCCAAAGTGTTTCGTTAATTAGTCATTTGGAGGTTCCGTTTTCACATCGATCATTTGTTTTTGTATTAAAACAAGCAGTCATACAACACAACTGTATTATTGTATTCTCTTCCTGACAATCTCAGACAAATTTATTTTTTCAACCAGCAGCTGAAACCACGAGACTGTTTCCCAGCATTCCTCTGCAGACACATATGCATACATTCCATTGGCTGTTCTGCAGCTGGAGCACACGTATGTGTGCGTGCGACTTCATTATGCTGTCACTATGTGACATCCGTGTCCGCGCTCACGGCGCCGCTTGTGAGTGAAGCGATGCGGACTTTGTGTTGTTTTGTTCTTCAGAGTCGTAACGTGGAAAGCGTTTCCTTTAAGCCGTATTGTGATGATCGAGGGAAACTCCTTTGGGGTATAGTGCACTTTTTGTAATCACTGCTTGGTGTCGGCATCAGCGCAGCCAGAAGGAACGGTGACGGGAACGGTGACGGGAACGACGTTAGCCGCTCACTTTATGACATCAAGTTTTAGTTGAAGGATTAGACACTATACCCCAAAGACAAAGATTCCTGCTGCTTATTTATCACAGAAAAGCCAACAATCTTTTTTTTTGTTTTTGTCGTTTGTTAAATGTACGTTTGTTCAATAATGTGCTGATAAAATGCAAACTGTGACATTCTGGCTGTTTTGCTTGTCTGTGCGTTCTTTTCATGGCAGAAGGAAAATAAACAGAAAAGATTGAGTGATCCGTCGTCGTCTGCTGATTCTTTACGGCGTCTGCGGAGGCACGTCACTTTATCACTACTGCAGGTTTTAATCATAAACACAAACCAAAGCTCCCAGCATGCTTTGTGTCATTTATGTCAAGAAGCTTGTTTACAGAGAAGATTCAAATGAAGGTTTTTATGGTCATTTCTAACATCATCGTTGGACCACAAAAACAAGAGATTTCTCCAAGTATTTTTATCTAGTTTTTAGTTTAAATTTCTTAATACAATTGATACAAGACTAAACTAAACTTTAGTTAAATGGGACAACTTGTTTTAAGACTATAAATCTTAAGTATTTTGTTGTCTGATTTTAATAACATCTTATTTTGAGCCTAATCTCCACTGAAACAAGTTTATTTTTAGCTTCACATATTTTTAGGCAAAAGTTTTATTTGTGAAGAGTTACTGTTCTTTATTCTAAAAACAGATGAGTTTGATTTAGAGGAAACTGATTTTTCTTTTTTTTTGTAAGTGATAACATTTACACAATTTTCAGAACATTTTATTTTTTTTAATGATGATTATGGTGGGAATATGGATAGTTGGACTCTTGCAGCACTTAAAATAGGATATACATAATTTTAGGGGGTAAAATCAAATAAGTACACCCACTTTAAATATGTACAACTGTTTTTTTTACATGCTTATTTTAAGACAATATTGTATAGTTAATTTTTAGATTACATGAAAATAGAAAATCCAAATTTATGTTATGAAATCTTACTGAGACTCTTTCTACTAGTTTTATTAGCAGATTTTGAGACTCATATAAGCGAATATATAACACATTTTTAACTTGTTTTAAAGACATTGTTTTCCAGATTGCTAAAGGGGAGGGCTTTAAAAACACTCCTGACTGAACTCCATCTCCTCCCAGAAATGGACCTGTAGATAAATAAGCAAACAGCAAAAAACAAAAATCTCACCATGTGTTTGGTTGAGTTTCTTGCATAAATATCTTCTATTTGATACAGGACAAAACTAACTAAGTAACTTTTTAAGGAGTTAATGACTTTTTTAAGACAAAAAAATCTTGAATATCTTGGTGAGTTCCATGATCTTGAAAGGACATAATAGAGGTTTAAAAGTATGTACATATACTTGTATTTATCATCCATATTGTTGTTGTTCATATTATCCCTTCCGGAGTCGCCCTTCCTGACATAACCCATATGTTATCTGGGCTACATAGTTTAGGCAGCAACACAAAGGTTCTTCCCTAAGTAACCACACTGGATGGAGATCACTGCACACTGTGGGAATCAAACCCCGATTTCCCAAATGTAACACACTCTTAACCAACTCAGCTATCATCCATCCGCTTTCTTAACCTGCTGGGTGCCTTTTGGGTCACGGTGTTGCTGGGGCCTATCCCATGAAGCGTGTTTCTGACTGCAGGAGGAAGCTGGAGGCCATGAAAAAAACACATAGAAAGGTTCCAGCTGGTATTTGAACCAGAGTCTTCTCGCTGTGAGGCGAGAATGCTAACCCCCGTGCTGCCCCAAATATATCTAAGTGTAATTCTAGTCGATAGAAAGAAGAATAGTTGGACAGTTGTAGCACTTAAAAAAGAAAAAAAAGTGTAAAAAATATACTGGTATTAAATATGTAAAACTGCTTTTTGAGCAACAGGCACTGATTTTAAGAGATGATAATTTTTACATTATTTTAGTCTTTTTCTACTTCTAACATGGGTAAAACATCTTGTATTTAACATTTTTGTGTCTTGTTTTATTTTTTCAGAGAATTCAAACAGCATCTCTTGATCTGTTATAAAGATTTAAAGGGATGACCAGTTTGAAAAAACAAATTTGTCTTCTTAATATTAAACAAAGTCGTATTTTAATTGCAACTGTATAGGTTAGGGGTCTACAACCTGAGGCTCCAGAGCCACATCTGGTTCTTCTGTCCCTCCATTGTGGCTCTCTGTTTAAAGAAAAACCAAAAGGTTTTATTTTAAAAAGTAGTTGTAAAGTAAAAAGCAAGAAGTAAATTAAAAAAACAGTTCAATTCATTCACAAACAGAAGAAGGACAGTAAATATTACAAGTCGACCTAAAACATTTAGAAAGATATTTGTCAATAAACACAATAAGAATTTAGGTGGATTTCCTATTTTTGATCAAATTCAAAGACTTTAATGCGACATATGATTAAAAAAATACAGTAAGGGTCATTTAATTAGCTCTGATTTAACTTTAGTAACAGTACTGGTATAAATCTATATGATAAGTTTATATTGATACTGTTTAAAAAGCTTAATAGGAGGAATTTCAGTGACTCTGTGCAAAAGTTTAGCACCAGGACACTAAAGGCGCATCCTGCTACATCTTTGTGCTGTTGATGGGGAGGCATTCATGTCTCACTTTTCTAAGTTTAAAAGTTGACAGCACGTTCACAAGAGTTGAACAAAAACTTCAACCATTCACTTTCTAAATCCCTTTTGGGGTTGCTGGAGCCTATGGGTCACCAGAAACAAAGCAAAAGCACGTTTATGTTGCACGCTTTTGGACTGTGGGAGGAAGCGCCTGGAGTAAAGCGACGCATGCATGAGGAGAACATGCAAACCCCACACAGGAAAAGTCCAGGCGTGGGTTTATACCTGCTAACATAATGCTAACGAGTACCCTCAAAAAATAAAAAAAATAGTGGTTTGAAAACTTGCCATTTCAGTGGCAGGGGAAATAACAAAGCGTGAAAAAACCCCAAAGGTTAAGGCGTGAGGATGCAACAGTTGAGCTGGTGAGGGAGGCAGAAGAAACTGGGTCTCTTTGCTTTTCAAATATTCATTTACAAATTAGAACTGCGGGGACACGAACTTCTAACAATGGGATTAGCAAGAAAGCACCCCCTTGGGCTATAAAGAAGTTGTGGTTGTGCAAAAGAGATAAACTGGGCCACTCAAAAAAAATAACATCTTTAACACAAATAACAAAAAGAGTTTGTTGAGTTGCAGCCTGAGAAGTTCTCATTTGGTTGGATTGCCGGCGCTTTGGTGCAGATTTGCATTTCAAAGCAAGCCTCTGTTGTGTTCTGTTTTTTTTTTTTTTGCTTTCCACCACAAATAATAAACACATTTTTAATTAAATTCCGCTCTTGTTGAGAGTTGATTCCTTTAATAAGTTGCCCTGAAATGTCTGAATATTTAAGAAGTCAGTCTTGTGCATAATTCATCGGCCCTGAATGAACGGCGGAAAGAAAGCAGAAAAAACTCGTCGCTCTCAGCCTCTCC
Source organism: Oryzias melastigma (assembly GCF_002922805.2). Lineage (NCBI taxonomy): Eukaryota > Metazoa > Chordata > Actinopteri > Beloniformes > Adrianichthyidae > Oryzias > Oryzias melastigma. Next base: position 8,763,563 of record NC_050532.1, on the reverse strand, counting down.
CTTTCCGTCTCTCAGTTGGTCTGCTCTCATATAGCACATCAAGCTGTTTTAATTAATGAAACAATGGGAATGGAAGGAGGCGGGCGTCCTGCAGGCGGAATGTAAAAACTCTGCTGGAGCTCAGGCTGAGCCAAATGGAGGAGCAGCTCCAGTCTTCCTCGTGATCCTCGTGTTTTAATGACTACAAACGGAGCTTCGTTTTCATCATCCCTGTGGAGAACGTAGCAGCACCCTCTTTTCTGGCGTCCATTGAAAAGAGCAGAATCAATGAAAAGCGGCGTTGAAGAATACGGAGGATTACACCAGAGATCAGTGCCTGCAGCAGATTTTTGCTGAACACTAAAAACAGTGTGATTGAGCTGAGACTGTTCTGGTACAGAGCAGAAATGACAAAAATTAGTGACAGTTCAAAGACCCGGTCCAAAGAAAACTGTGTTTTCAGAATGTTCTTGTAGCATTTTTTTTCTAATTAAATTAAGCTTAAAAATTGCATTTCTGAAATTGTCTTAATTCAAATCGTTGTGAATCAGGAGTAAATCTAAAAATACAGTTTGAAAAAACTTGTAAGTTTGATGTACAAGTTACTACGGCAAGCCACAAGGTCCTTGCTCTGCTCCATTCTGATGCATCCACTTGTAGACAAATAGATCCGTGTACGTCTTTGTTTTCCTCATCTGAGCTGAAATCTGGATCAAAACTGTACAGCTGGATAGCTCCAATATTGCTTACCATTCTGGTTGAACCACAAATGTTAGCAATAAGTCAGAGATGAATCTCTATTCTAACTCCTGCCGCTCTGCAGAAACTTTCTAGAAAATGACACAGGTTTTTCGATTTTGGCAAAAAAATTCATAATTGTAATCAAAGGACCACTGGGAACACGTTTGAAAAAGATGATCGGAGTGGGACTACAACCTAAAATTGCACTGCAAATGTTAAGTTTAGTTTTATGTGATCAGAGAATCACACTTTCTCAGGCTATGTCCGAATTCCCCCTTTACTCACTATGTAGTTCACAATATGTTCATATGTAGTGTACTATATAGTATACTAAACAGTGCGTTCGCCATTTTGTAGTGCTGTCCAAATCTACAATTCCAAAATCAAGTGCACTAGAAATCTCCCAGAATTCCAAATGCCAAAAAGTGCAAGGTTAGAGATGATTGTTTGACCAGTCAGCAAATTAACTTGTTGACAAAATCAGGGAATAATCATGGAACTTCTAAAAGAATTTTGGAACAAACCACTTTTGCGTCTAATGTTGTGTCAATATCTCTGGACACCCACAAAAACAGACATGTGTCCCCCGAACAGACTGTCCTCATCAGAAAAGGAGGAAAAGGTTCAGCTTTTCCTCCTTTTCTGCACAGAACTTTTTATTTTATTTTTTTTCTCCCAGATCGTTCATAAATGTTAAACAGATTTAGTTATAGCCCCACTCCAATCATCTTTTAATCTATTGCAAAAGTGTTAACAGTAGATTGTTTATTTTTAGCCCAAATCAAAAAAATTTATAGTTTTCTTAGATATAGTTTATCCAGAGCGACGGTAGTTCATTAGAAATTCACCTCTTTGCCGGCGAGGTAAACCCCACTCGCCATTTCCATCACCCATAACTGAGAGTTCTCTGTTTACACGCTCTCCTGCTACCTTACAGCCCCTCACACCATAAACTTAACATTACTGGTGCAACAAAAACGCCAACTCGGACAAATAAAACAAAGACGTACATGGATCTAGTCATCTACAAGTGGAAGCATCAGAATGGAGCGACGCAGGAAGCTTATGACCCACTCTAAATATTTTCTACATCACAAATATGATCATTTTTAAAACAGTTTTTGTTTAAATTTTGTCTGCAAATTTGAAGATTTGAATAAAAATGCAATTTTAAGATTCATTTTATGAGAAAAATGCTACAAAACACCAAGAAACAGGATATTCATCAGAGTGGGTCACTGGAAAATGGACGTCTTTTCTATTATATATATGAACATTTTTTTGTAAACAAATTATTCCATGGTTTATAATGCACTGGGAGCCTGGGAAAACCTGTCTGGAATACAGCACTTTTTGGGGAAAATATAATGTTCTGGTCTGAAGTAACTTTGTTATTTTTTGTGTCTTTGCCACTTTAGAAAAAAAAACTTTTTTTCCTTAAGGCAGAAGAGTGCTGAGGAGTTAGTTACATTGCTAAAGGTGAACTCACAATTTTACCTACAAGTTAAAACTAAGTAAAAATAGGAAAAAACTACAACATTTGAACAGAGAAACAAGTACCCTTAAGCAATAAAACCTAAAAAAGGGAATATAAAAGGAGCACCAATGTATTTTTCACACCATCCTTTGCTGTAGTTAGCTTGAAAGGATGCAGCATGTCTGCAGAGTGGACACTGCCAAACGGCCAACCAGAGATTTTCTCTTCGAGCATCATCAAATCTCTTCTAAATCTCTGAAAATCTGCAGCATTTAGCCCTTTAGCTCCACACAGCTGACTGTGAGCTCAGCTGATAACTAAGATTGACTGTCTTGAACTTCCTGTTAGAAATGCATCAATATGTCTCAAGGTTTGCTTAAAACCTCTTTTTTCACTATTAAAAGCTTTGGAATTTGGAAAAAAAAAGTATATTTTAATTGCAAATCAAAACAAATATTTGGTCTTGCTATCACACCCATAAGAGCATCCATGCTAACTTGTAGCCGCTGACCTCCAGAGGGGGATTTTCTAAACCAGAAACAGCAAAACTTTAATCCTCATGTTCCCCTGACCCAAACATCTGCAGGTGAAGCTTAATGTAGCACCTCAGAAACCATAAACTGGATGCTATTTGCACATATCATCTAGTAGAAGAACAAAAATGGGTATGAAGTCAAGCCGAAACCTCCTTTCTTAAATATAGCATGTGAGCCTTTCATTTAACTGTAGAGGTTAAAAGAGGGGAAATGTATGAGTGTCTCGCTGCTGCCGCCCTGTTAGCATCACACCGAAATGCACAAACACACTGTGGGATTAGGAACTCGGCTGTATCAGCTGAGTTTGCATGATGGAGCCCCAGCTGGGGACTGATTGAGGGTGAGGCTTTATGTGAGATTTGACTGCGAATCTCACAGCAGAGCTGAAGGCGCAGCGAGGGGCTGATGCAGGCCTGCATTTAGATGAGAGGAAGGGAGGCTTTTCTTTAACTTCCTTTATCGCCTCGCACGTCGCCCTCTCCTGTAGGAAGCTAACCTAATGCCAGATTTCATCCTTCAGCAGCGACTGTCTCGCACAATTCACCCTCAAGTTTAAAAACTGGCTTTTTAAGAATCCATTTTTGATTCTTTCTCCTTTAATAAGTAAGGAAAACCATGTTTTTGGCAGTTACAGGTATTTTGTATATGCTAACGTGGCTAACGTGTCTATCATGGCTAATGTGTAGCACATCACAAACAAC
>NC_050532.1:8753344-8760038 GCF_002922805.2 Oryzias melastigma | reverse complement strand
CGTGGCTAACGTGTAGCACATCACAAACAACTTCTGAGGTTACTGTAAACACAATAACGTCTGACTGAATTATCTCTTACTCCTTTGTCTGGCTTAGAGCTCCTTATAGTTTGGTTCGCCTCATATATGACAAAAGTTCTAAACCATTTATTGATGGTGTACCCTAAAGTGTAGAAAATACCCAGTACAGACACAGACCAGCTCACAGGCTCTTACATAAATGCATAAAATAAAAGCATAAAGCATTTATCATTATTGCACACTAAAAATGATCCTATTTGTACAAAGGTGAGCGCTGGTGCACAGTTGTGTGTTCTACCGTGGACAATGATGTGATGGAATGTAGAGCTTAAAACACAAGAGAGGGGGCACAGCAAGTTTCCTGGCAGTGGGTGAGCCTGAATATTTACTATTTTTTGTTAATTAAAGCAAAAAATTAATTTAGTATAAAAATGAAAAGCAAGAAATAACAAGAACTTTTGGTAGAGCAGTTGCTGCTCATCACACAGAGAGCGTTACACACATAACTCACACAGTGAGGTAATCACCTCTTTCAAGGGGAATGCACTAATGATTTGGCAATATTAGTCAAAGTATTACATTTGTTAGCAATCTTTTTATGCCAAAAGTTTTACTAAAATGTGAAAAAAAATGTTTTTGTTCTCTCTAATCTAAGGAACTCGTGACTCACCCTGTGGGAAGCGGAGGGCAGGGATTTCAGTTGGATGGCACACACAGAAAGTTCATTCTTTTCAGTTGGATGAACAGTGATGAGGGAGGAATGTTTGGAGCTGTCTGATGAAGCAGCTCATGCTGCACACTCACATGATAGGTCAGGCGCTGGGATGAACTTTCGATCCCGACTTTCTGTTTTGACTGAAGGGGTAGAGATCTCATCCTTATGCCCCCCCCCTCTCCCCCAGTGAGTTAATAAGCCACGGGCAATGCAGCACAGTTGTATAATTCACATGTGAAACATCCTAAGGCAAGTTCCGGCCAGTTAAAGTTTTTCAAGACACGTTTTAAAGTTTCCCTGTGCATTTTCAGGACATGTAGCATAATGCTGAGTCATGCTTTCCCTTCTTTTGCAATTTGGAGCTGCCAGGTGAGTCACTTTTCGCACGTCAGACTACCGCTTGACAGCAAATTAAGACATTTGGTCATTTGTAAGAGCTGAAGCAGTTGAAGGTGGAAGTAATAGAACACATTCAGTCCCTCCAGCTTTTCAGACGCCGCGTTCAGGAACAGGAAATCACACAAAATGAACGAACGGGGTTCATTTTGGCACAGAGCGGGCCTCTTCTTGTGAGAAATTTAGTTGGCTTGTTGTTAAATAATGTTCTTTTTGAACAAGTGTTGACAGCCTAATAATGGGGACTCCTGCTGCGCTGCAGGGGGCCTTTGATGTCATCCGAGCGACATGAATGCGCCCAGTTCTCTGCCTGATCCTGTCATGCTCGAGTCACTTCAATCTCTCCAGGATTCTTTTATTTTATCGGAAAGAGAGGAAATGTTTTATTTCATGCTCTTTTGTTTTGAATGGAGAGTAATTACAAGCACCATGTTGCACACAGTCATCCAAAAACTATTTAATCACCTTTTATTTTTTATGACTTGGGCTTTGATTAAGAAACCCTGTGAGTGAAATGTTAAGAAATACATTCCAGAAATGATCATTTAATTCATGACATGGAGAGGTTGGTAATGTTTTAAATGGATTTTATTTTTCTGAATATCTCACTAATTAGTAAATAAAGAAATGAGAATACATACATCAAAAATATGGACTACTTTTACTATAGTAGGAAGCAGAAAGCTGCAATTCAAAAAGTGTAGATTACAGAGAACCACTGATAAAGTTATTTTTCAACAAATCCCTGAGCATTTACATACTGAACCAATTTAAATCTGAGATTGTCTGCTTTATTGTCAGATTACCTTATTACAAATGACAAAGATACAACAGTGTCATTTTAATGAGTCTGAATGACCTTTCTGAGGCAATATATCAAACCGCATGACAGCATTTGCCTACTAAAAGCAGAGGAAGTGTTAGAGTTTGTGTTGAAACTGTATTTGTCTATCTCAACAACAATCGAGAGGATCAGAGTGTATTTTTGAGGAATTCACGTCTCCATCCTGACCTCCTCTGACAAATACATTGACTGAATTTGAGAACTGGACTGAGCCCTCCTGGCTTTGGTTTTGTCAGTTATTTTTCTTGGTTTGCCTCGTTTTCACAGAGCGGTTCAGACGGGACAGAACCGGATCGGTGTGGTGTTTTGAGCATTACCAATTGGCATATTAGGCCGGACTGATTCGTACCATTTTTGGTCCCCTGTTGGTTGTAGGTCCATAGAAAAATGGAACTGACCAGTTAAGGCGGAGTTAATATGGCCATAAATCAATTGATTGGAAGAAAAGTACGACAACAATAAGATCAAAAGTTTTGTCCTCTTTTTGGCAGCATTCTTCTTCACCTCCTTCATTTTTCTAGCAAACGTTTTTATATTCTTTGCATTCGGTATTCCCCCCTTATTCATGGGGTTAGGGACCGAGGACACCATGAATCTGCGAATACAGAGAACCGCTTTAGTCACACCGTTATGACGCACAGCTACGCCATCGATCGACACCCCGCATGCACTTTCATGGTCCAACACTCAATAGAAACACCAGATTAACTCTAGATCTCAGGAAAATCTCCCACTTCAGGGTTCAGTTTCACCATTCAGGATCTTTGAGGTGACACCTGTCTGTAGCCACGTCTCACCACTGTCTTCCAGCTTTCATACATGTCCTTAACAACTTTCATACAACACCACAGCTCTTCTCTTATCCTGTGATACACCGTCTCCAAACCTACGACCCTACATTCACGTCCTTCCAGTCTTTTCCATGACTCTTCTTGAATCTCTTTCTTGGTGCACTTACTTTTAAGGTACATCTCAACATAGACTTTTTGACTAAAATGAGTAAGAATTAAGTTGTATTTCATTAAGAATATACATGAGTACATCACCACCCTTTCCACCCTCCTCATCCTTGTTCTTGATCCGCCCCTTAAATAGTGAAACTGGGGTGTCAGATCACACTGTTGAAGCAGCTCATCGTCTGCAGCCGCAGCATCCCTGTTTTCATGCTCGGTCATGGCTGATGGAGAAAACTCTACATTGCTGCATCGGCAGGCAGCTTGTTCAGGATGTCAGCTGCCACATCAAAGACCACGTCACTGGAGGATTTGGCATCGCTGCCAGAGGAGCGGACCCGATCAGAGATGTATAGCTACACGACTCTGATTAGAAGAGATTGTATTCAGTCCATTCTAGTGTGTTGTATCTAATGATTCTTCAGAGATACGTTGATGTGTTTCTGATCAGAAACGTTGTGTTCATCCTATTAAAGAACTAATTAAAAAATCAAGAACATCACAACTTTCAACTGTATTTCCAACATGTTTTCACTTCACAGGAAACATAAAAGTCTCACCATTTTAAGAAAACTTGAAATGGTTTATTCTTTTTTTGAAAGGAACTTGAACAAGCTGCTGTCAAATTAAAAGAAGTAACAATTGTAATAAAAAGAAAAAATCACTGTTTTGTAAATATTTAAAAGCTACATTTTATAAATGAATGGTTTAATGGTTACGAAAGCATAAATAAAGCATATTTTTAAATTGTAACGCGTCTCTCTTGGTTTCGGTCCAGAAGAAACTGGCTCAAATGGCTCTTTTAGCTAAAAAGGTTGCAGACCCCTCCTCCAGACAGTCATGAAATCGTGGCTCATTCAGATTGAATCATTTAAATATTCCAAAAAGAAATTGGGTCCCAACATTAGGACACAGCTACAACTATCACAGATCAAAGATGCATCGTCTCAGGATGTCATCACGCCGTCCGGAGCTGAAATGCTTCGCAGCCTTTTCCATCAAATCTCTCCCACGCTCTCATCAACTGCTCTAATGCTCATTCATCCTGATAATCATTCACTCTAATTTGTGATTCTTCTGCTTTCCTCGCGGTCCAACGTGCTCCATTTACCTATATGATGTTCAGTGGCTGGCCGGCGGTAATGGATAATCATCGGCTAATGGCACCGGGGGTTACAGTAGGGGAATGATAAATAGCTGTTTCAGTGCCTTTTAAGAGTCTCCCTGTTTATTGATCATTGAGACTGATGAGACCATATTACATGCTAATGAAGTACACACATGACTGAAGCCAGTATTAATCTTGTTGAGTGGAATTTACATGAAGAAATTCCAGACTCCTCAGAAAGCTCATTGTAACTTTAAATCTCGCCGCGGTGCTGCGTTTGTGGAGATCGCCGGGTGTTTGCTGCCGTTTCGACACACTCACTGTGTATGCAGAGTAGAGGCAGCCAATCTCTCCTCACTTGAGTTACAAGCATCCTTTTAGCACGGCTAAACACTTTGGATGAGTGTCAGAGCTCTATGTTAGAGAATCTGTGTCCTAAGATAAATAGATAGATGCGCACTTGAGCAAACTTCCTCTTTTTCTATGAGGAGAAGCAGAAGCTCTTTCATCTTTGAGCACATCTCCATGTAGAATTTGCTCAATTTGATTTGCAGCAAACATTGATGAGAGCTGGGACGCTGTACGATGTAATCCATGACAAACTCCAGAAAAAGAGTCTAACCCTTCGGAACAGAGAGATGATGCAGAGACACATGGCTGAACTTAAGCCTCTGTGAGTCTGCCTTCACAGCTGCAGCATAAAAAGAGAAAAATATCAATTCCTCTTCATTTAATGATTATTTTGCAAAGCATAAATACAATTTGTGCTGTTTTTACTATTATTTTAGTTGATGCTTTTAGGAAAACTAGAGGAAGTGCCTCCAAAAAATCTGGTAAATTCTCTCTCTTGAATTATTTTCTTTTTTTTAAGCAAAATTTGTTACTGATATTATTAATCTAACTGTTACAGTATGACTTTGCTCGTATTCCAACTTTCAAAGAAGACCAAGCTTTAATTTGGTAATTTTTAAAAGGATTTTCTGAACTAGCCTTCCAGGAAACTTTGCCGTGTGATTAGTATTGACTTGACTAAAGTATTTGTGCTGTAATGTTTGAACAAAGTACCAGTTGCTGATAAAGCTTGGTTCACACTCTGAAAGCAGAGTTGTTTCTATAAAGCTTGTGCATAAGCCAGCAGTGGATGCAGTTTATGTTATTTAATTTTTTTACAGAAAGGATGGTTTTGTCTGTACCTTACAAAGAACAGTTTTGTAAACAAAGCTTAATATAAGTCCTCAGATCAGGGCTTGTTTGAACGGGTCAGGAGTCTACTGAAAGCATTTTATCTTTTATATTTTATACTGCGTCTCTAAAACATACAATTTAGTGAATAAATTGAAATATGTTAAGTATTTTGAAACTTCTTAAAATTTACTTGGGACTAGATAAAAACATGTTCTTAATCATTTGCAGCAAAAAAAAGTGTCCTTTCAGATACTTTTTCTTATGGAGCAGGAAGCAAATGACAGGCCAACTGTCAAAAATAGGAGTCATTATATTATGTGGTGGCCGTGGTGCAGTGGCGGGGTGGTCGACCCCTGATTGGAAGATTGCAGGTTTGATTCCCACCTGTGTCGAAGTGTCCTTGGGCAAGACAACGAACGCCACCTTGCTTCTGGTGGAAGATTGGCGCCAGTGTGAGCCGCCATCAGTGTGTGAATGTGTCCGTGAATGGGTCTGTGGCTGTAAAGCGCTTTGGGCCATACAAGTATAAATCCAAACAGATTTGCCCCGTAAAGTGGATCACCTAAACTTTGTCTGGTTGATAGAGAAATTGGTAAACAAAAATATGTGTATACACTTTATTGAGTATTTCAAAATAATATATATTTTTTGTAATTATGTATGGAATATTGCCCCCTAAAAAATCAATTAACCATAAATGTTAATGATAAATGTTCACCTTTATCACATGAACAGCACTAACAGGCCATTTGCGCAGTTTGGGGTAGGAGTGGGCGGTTGAAAAATTCTGTAGGAATAGCCCACGCTCACCTACTTTACCTTTACTTATCATTGTTTAATGCCAGATTTACATTGATCCATTTGCGGTGTGTATACCTTGCGTTGTTTGGAGAGTCCGTATTATAACCGTGAGTTGGCTTACATCGTCTTCATTGCGTCCCTATGGAGCCAGATCAGTCTCATAATTCAGAAATGCACAGAGTTTGTTTCACAAATCCACACACTTCAATTCACAAATACAATTTTATGCAAACACGCAATAAAAATTTGGAAATGCACACTACAGGTTTCACAAACACACACGCTGTGTTTCACACACTCACACTAAATGTTTCACAAATGAAAAATAAGTATTTCACAAATGTGCATGCTGTTACTCACAAATGTGAACGCTGTTTTTCCACAAAAACACAACAAACGTTTCAGAAACTCATAAAAAGTGTTCCAAAAATCCACGATAAATGTTTCAGAAACTTTTAGCTACAGTTGTGATATAAACTCTTAGATCAAGTGAACTAAAGAATGTGCATGTAAAACCCCCTCTCATTTAACTCTTTGCATTTCTGAATTATGAGACTGATCTGGCTCCATAGTCTCCGGCCCATCCCCCTCTACACCTGGCTTCCGGAAGAGTGGTTTGTCCTGCCACCCCCCATCAAGTCATTTGTCCTGGCCGTCTACGCTTGTAATCA
>NC_050532.1:8751277-8752023 GCF_002922805.2 Oryzias melastigma | reverse complement strand
GAAGCAAATGACAGGCCAACTGTCAAATTTGATTGGTAATTCATGTAGAGAAAATGGTATGGTCGAGTCAGGGTGGGATTATATAAGTTTGCTTCCTTCCACTCCCTTTCAAGTGATCAACTTGTGATTTATGAATTGATGATGTTATGTATGTATTATGACCTGATTGCTTGAAATAAACCATTTCATTCATTCATTCATTCATTCATTCAAATATAGGAGTCATTATATTATGTGGTGGTCGTGGTGCAGTGGCGGGGTGGTCGGAAGATTGCAGGTTTGATTCCCGCCTTGCGTGAGTCGAAGTATCCTTGGGCAAGACAACGAACACCACCTTGCTTCTGGTGGAAGATTGGCGCCAGTGTGTGAATGTGTCCGTGAATGGGTCTGTGGCTGTAAAGCGCTTTGGGCCATACAAGTATACGCCATAAATCCAAACAGATTTGGCCCGTAAAGTGGATCACCTAAACTTTGTCTGGTTGATAGACAGAACATTTGTGGGTTTCTCACTGCACGGTTCCTCTGATTCTTCTAAAAAAATCTGACATTCACTTAGTTGTCTCCATTGCTGTCAGCCAGGCCAAGATAGTGGTGGCTCCTGCATTTGGATGCTCATTTTACAAGGACAAAGTCACCAACTATCAGATCCGAGACATCTGGCTCACTGTCTTCATTATCACAGGAACTCTCATTGTTAAAAGTATCTTCAAATGGGACGGCAACATTACTTTCCTCAGAGCTGCTCT
>NC_050532.1:8742068-8751239 GCF_002922805.2 Oryzias melastigma | reverse complement strand
GGGGTAAGTTGAACCATGTAAGGGGGTAAATTGAGCCACATAACTTTTAAAATATAAAGATCAGCATATTGTGCAAACAAACCATCCTTTTTAACAATATCAGGCTTCTGAGAACAAATCAACAGTTCATTTTTTTAACCCATAAAAATAATTTAATTCAATAAAAATAATTAAAAAAAAAACATGAAACCTTTTAATCAAAACAACTATTCATTATTTCAACTGTCTAAGTTACAGGGGATTAAGAACTTGCTCTATCCTTGCACTTCCTCCGTCCTGTTGAGGTTGAGGTTCCTTCTTCAGAACATTTGTGGGTTTCTCACTGCACGGTTTCTCTGATTCTTCTAAAAAAATCTGACATTCACTTAGTTGTCTCCATTGCTGTCAGCCAGGCCAAGATAGTGGTGGCTCCTGCATTTGGATGCTCATTTTACAAGGACAAAGTCACCAACTATCAGATCCGAGACATCTGGCTCACTGTCTTCATTATCACAGGAACTCTCATTGTTAAAAGTATCTTCAAATGGGACGGCAACATTACTTTCCTCAGAGCTGCTCTCCACTGCAACTTTTGTCCATCATTTTCCTTACATTTGGATGGTTCTTTTGTTCCGTTTTGACTTATTTTTCCTTTCATCCTGGTATCTCTCTCAATTACTTGCTTTTCAGGTGTATCAGTCAAGATTCTTGTCTTCACGTTTTCGATTTGTTGGTCTGCTGGCTATTAGGTAGAGGATGTAGATGCCCAGCATGGTTATAGGGTCACTTAGAGAACCAGATGCGTGTGCAGGGTCTGGTGAAGGTAGCTCAGCTGGAAGAGACGTTGGAACAACTGGTGCATCACCATCCTGGAGCAGACTGCTGTTCCAGGATGGGGCTGGTTGACATCATGAATGTCTCAAGCTGAATGACAAGCAGTGGTTGACATGTTACAAAAATGCCAAAAGAGCAGAGTTTTACACTCAAGTAATGCTACTTTATACATCCAAACCTTAGTTTGAATTCCAGTACCTTATTGTGGGGTAAGTTGAACCACTGGCTCAAGTTACCCCACAGCCTGTGTGTGGCTCACTTTGCCCCGTAGCCACCATTTTGGGAAAAAAATGGCTGGTTCTGAAATTTTGGCTATCCTTTAGCAAACTTGTTCACATTATTTTACACTTAAGAAAATTACCAATATGTACAGCATATAGTTGTTTATGTAGATAGATTTGCTTTAATATGATAGTTAAATTACTCAATATGCTGAAATTTTACTTTGACATGGAAAAAACAGTTTTTTGTGTATTACAGCCTTCCCCCTTATCCCTTACACTTCTCTTTACCACAACAGGCTGGAAATGATGGGTGCTCCCTAAATTTGTGGTCACTTGACAAAACATGTGTACGGTTGTCCAGATGAAAGGGGTGGCTCAACTTACCCACTGGCGCAACTTACCTCACTCTCCCCTATATATTATTTGTAATTATGTATGGAATATTGCCCCCTAAAAAATCAATTAAGCATAAATGTTAATGATAAATGTTCACATTTATCACATGAACGGCACTAACGGGCCATTTGAGCAGTTTGGGGTAGGAGTGGGGGGTTGAAAAATTCTGTACAAATAGCCCGCGCTCACCTACTTAACCCTTACTTAAACCAGATTTACATTGATCCATCTGCGGTGCGTCTACCTTGCGTTGTTTGGAGAGTCCGTCTAATAGCCGTGAGTTGGCTTACATCATCTTCATTGCGGCCCATCCCCCTCTACACCTGGCTTCCGGAAGAGTGGGTTGTCCTGCCACCCCACATCAAGTCATTAGTCCTGGCCGACTACGCTTGTAATCACTTTCTTTTTCCTAACCAATTTGTCTAAAATGTTGTCTTTTCTGCATTATTGTGTGGGCACATCACCCTCAATATAAAATAATATTTATTTTTTAAAGTACATTAAATGTTTTTATTTTACTTAACAAAATAAGGGCCAGCACAGTTTGCCAGCTAATTCATGTATGACAACAGGTGTCCATGTTAGCTTAATGTTCCTCATAAATTTGGTCATATGTGATCACATGTGTTGCATCTTCTATTAAAGCAGTTGTGTTTCAGGTTCTTTATTAATTTATGTTTTTCAAACTAAAAATTCTTTATCAACCAGTTCAGAGGAATCTTCTTTGTGAATGTGACTCTGTGTCTACACTGCATCACAGTCGGAGAAAAGAGAGTAAAAAGAGCTAGGATAAAAAATGTATTTTTTAAGGCATAAAAGTAACATCTTGTGTGCTAAAAGTTATTTAAGAAAAAAAAGCCACTCCTTTCTAAAAGATTGCTGGCATTTATTTGTAATGAATATGGAAATGCGACTTCATGAATAAAAGATGCGGTTGGCGGGGGGTGAAGTACTGGAGAACAAAATGCTAAATAAAACAGGGCACTCCATAGATTGCACTTGTGTTAACAAAAACATCGACGCTCTCTGACAGCACCCCCTCCCGCTGTGACTTGTTAGACATATTTGAACTCCTGATAACATTTTACAGGAAAAGAAGAGGCTCAATAGCAATGTGGGGGTAAGTCGTGTCATAAAATTCTCTCAAAAGTAGAAACTTTTGATGCAGAATCTGTGTTTTATTGCTTTTTCAATTGCTTCTTGAAATAGTTTTTGCTCCAATGTGTGCAACCTTGTTTAAAAATGCAAAAGAAATGACAGAAATAGAGCAATTTTTGCTTTAAAATATACACCTAAAATGTAATCTGTGACAGTTTTTTTTTTGTTTGTTTCATGAATTAAATCAATTTTAAGCAGTGGGATTCAGTTCCAAAATCCCAACAAAAGCATTTGAACTTTTCATGCATCTTTAGTTTCTGTTTCAGGTTTGCATATCAACAGGCTCAGCAAAGCCGATGTGTCAAAAAGAGAAGCTCGCTCTGCTCTCGGAGGAAGCAACAATTTACACGTGGAGCAGAAAAGGAGACGCCGAGTAACAACAGCGATCTGCTGTAGAAAAGCTGTCAACTGAACAATAATACAGACTTCCAAAGATCTAAAAAGTGATAATAAGAAAACAGGTTGGAAAGAATCTGTAAACACAGCATGTCATTTAAACTGATGTAAATAGGTAGAATTCTGAGTCATTTTTGAACACACATCCTGTTAGTTTGAATGAATAAATGAAAATATTTTTATAGAAACATTTCTTGTCTCTTGACACACAAAGAATGTTTTTGTGTGTGTTTTTGGTTTATATGTGTTACTGTGCATTTAGTATAAATGTAAATTTGATTATCTTAGAGCAAAAAATAAATAAATCTAGCACAAAATTACTGACAACACTAAAACAATGGTTAAGAAAAATCAATAGATGTAAAATAAGCAAAGAAATCTGCAGAAATGACATTTTTTTTAGAAACACGTTGCAAAAAAAGTCCCCAAACACACGTTAAAAGTTGCTCCACACCGCATTAAGTTTTGTTCTGCAATAGAGTGGCTCAATGCAGGAAAGCCACCTCCTCAGGCGAAGACTCAGCAGTTTGACAGCTTGAGAGAGGGGTGAGGGAAAGGTAATAAAAACCTCTAAGGTCCACCTTTAAGCAGAAATCACAAACCCGGAAAACTCCTCCAGAGTTAGATTTTACAGCTGCTTGGATGATCTGCAGCTTTAGTTCTGCTCAGCAATTTTTTTATTTATTTTTTTTTGTGCGTGTGTTCTCATATTTTGTACCACTGGTCCTTTTTACACCTGGATTGATGTGCAATCATCTCAGATGCTTCTGATTGGCTGCTGATCAAGGGGCTTTTGAAGTTAACTTTTTATTCTGTTAACTTTTAATTGCAATTTTCTCTATTTTATTATGGCCTGCAGTAGTGTCGTTTTGCAAGAATCATATTTTTTCGCAATTCTTCTTTCTTTCTTCTTACTTTTTGACCCAACATTTTGCCGCTGCTTCTTCCTCAGCGTGACAACCTAACAAATGTGCCGTTTGTGGTGCACACGTTTTTTATTGCAACATTGTGAAAATTCGATATATTAATCCATTGCTCAAGCTCAACAAAATGATATAACATATGACATGATTTTATAAGGAATATGAGTGTGGTTAGCAAAAAACCTCAGTTGCTAAGGAAATCCAAAAGTTTACTTTTGACAATTCTTCTAAAAATTACATCAACCTGTTCGTGACCCCCAGGCGACCAAAAAATGAAATAGTTGCTATGCAGATAAAACTAACAGAAAAGCCGTCATTTTGAAAGAAGTGTTTTTGTTTTTGTTTTTTTTTGTCACAAGCAACTCTGAACATTGGGGCAGAGAAGAGGGGCGTGAAGCAGCTTCACCTTCCCACTTGTCTCTTTTTTGTTTGTCCTTTAGTTATTTGGATCTCAGAAATTCAAATTATGTGTAATCTCCATCAAATTAAAGACAATCACAGATTATTCTGAACAAAAACAGCCAATAAAAGGATTATTATGAACACATATCCATGAGTTTAGATCTATTTTTCACTCGTCTTGACTTTATTAATTTTCCTCAAGACAGGAAATATCTGATAGGAATTAAAAGCACCTGCATAGCGGCAGAAGCGCCTTGACAAAAGGTGAGCTCACGACCACAGTGGTATTTTCATCTTACAAATGTACAACTGACTACAAGCTGAAAATGTCACCGCATGCAAAACAAGATTTCTTGCCGTGTCGGGGAGCCGAGGAAAAAAATGTCAAGAGAAGTTCTGAAAAGGGCTTATAAAAGAGAATACTTGAGCAAAGCAGAATCCACAGAAAGTCACGTTTTAAATTACGGGCTTCAGATGAAGAAAGGGTACAGGGAGGAAGATTTTTTTTTTGGCACCAGGAAGCAAAACTAAATTCTTAAAAGTAAGTTTTTTTTACTTTTTTTGGGGGGGGGGATCTGACAGAACGCCCCAACATGAAACCTTCACTGTATAAAACTTTGTTCAGTGATGGAGTTTCTGATCCTAACCGGAAGAAGAACAGAGAGCAGCGATCCCGTCCTTCTCCCTGAACATGTCCTGCAGAGAAAGTCGATCTCTTTGAAGTCGTTTGAAATGATTCAGGTCTTCTGCTGAAAGCAGCAGAGCAGAGTTTTAAGCTCGGATGGGAGGGATGTTAGTGTGTAGCATTCCAACAAGCAAAGCAAACATTCACGTATAGGCACGGTATGCACGCACACATGCAAGCACGCAAACCCCGAGCTCACAAGCTTCTCCCTTAGGATAATAACAGGGGTGTATCTATGCGCCGGACACTTGGACGTTGCATTAAAGCATTCCACCTGGAGGATTCAATTTCTTTTCATATTTTGAGTTTTTACAAACAGCAGGCTTCAAAGGGGCAGAGTTTTCCTCAAGTCTCTGCAGCTTTTCATCTCTAAACTTTGAGCAAAGCAGCCATGGGGAGGGAAGAGGCTGAAGGGGAGCGGAGGAGTGGCCATCATCAAAGGCCTCGCCGAGTTTAAAAAAGATGGTGCTCCAATAAAATGACCTGAACCGTCTGACATCGACTGGGAAAATAATCTAAGGGAGTCACTGGGCAGGAGATCCCTTATGGGAGCGCTCCTGTGCAGCACAATGCAGGTAATCAAACACTGATGTATGGAAATAAAAATAAAAAAATAGATTTAACCAACTTTTCCCACATTCTGGTTACTTTTGTGACAAACATGTAAACCAATAACATTGGTGTCATACATGCGTCTATTTTCGTCATTATTGCTGATGTAAATGTCAAATCTGAAATTAATGTAACATTTAAATACGTGAATTTCAAATTTGAAAGTTGAATAACATAACCTAATGTTTAATATGAAACACAAGAAATTAAAGAGACATGTTACATATCTATATAAGATGTGAATCTCATGTTAAACCTAAATTTAAATTGAAGATCTGATTGGAAAATGTGTATTTTTAAATTCGAGTATAAATCTAGTTTCAATAGTAGTAGAAAATAAAATTTTACCTCTTAACACCTGACGTCTACATGCGTGGAGATCATGTTTTAGGTTAGACAATGAGATGTTAGCATAAAATTAGCAACTGGGCTAAATTGCATGCTAGTAGCATGAACACATGGGGCCCATTTGAGAGATTTAAATGAATATTTTAATTTTAAAATCAAGGGATAACGAGACTAAGATTTTAGATTGACCATCTCTGACTTTGCTAATATTTCTTTAAATAAGAATAAAAATGAAGGATGACTTACACTTGATCACGCCATGATCTGCATTTGACCTAAATGATTTCACTCCCTGCAGAAAATGTCACTGGTGGAATGTACCAAATGCTTGAGAGAGGGGAATGTTGGGGAAGCAAAACCTGGGGACAGCACTAAAACTGTAATTTTAATCAAAATATAATCAAAGTTTTGTAAAACTTTATTTTACAAGTGTAGATGTAATATTGGGTAAGACTTAGATGCAAAAAAAAATCTGATTTTGGAAAAGTTTTGCTGATGAAACATTGTGTAGAAATGCTAGACATCAGCTGTTTGGATCCCTTTTAAAAATAGGTCAGATTTATATCAGTAAAACTTCCACATTGATTCATGTGCACTTTGCTTTGAATTGCATAGATATATTATTTTTATTATGTTATTCATTTTATTTATACCTTAATTATACAATGATGTGTTGGGGACACAAATGTTCTGCTTTTGGCAGATTTCCCCAAATTATTCAAATTGATATTTAAATATACATTTGTTGTTAAGTTTACATTTATCTTTTACATTTTAAAACGTTTACATTTCGATTGTATACTTTGATTTAACTTTTATGTCTACACATTAGGACTTAAGTTTAACATTTACATTCCACATCTATTTTTACTTTTAGATTTGACAATAATTTAGCATGCAATGTGTATGACACACACACACACACCCACACACACATGGCACATTATCAATTTTTGTGGGATAAATTCTGTCTTAAAAGTAATGAAAACATAGAAATTTCAAAAAAAGTTGCCTCAGTCTAACAAAGCTGTCTGATCACTTTAAATTTGTGAACTTTAAAATTCAGCGCCCTAAAAGGAACACCTGCTTTCCATTAAAGCAACTGCAGTGAGAAGAGAAAAAAAAAAAATGGCAAAGGACAAAGAAGAAATCTGTGAATAGAGAGACAAACCCATGATAGGATAGTTAAAAAAAAAAGTGAGTAAAGGATCAAAACAAAGGAAGGTAAAGATGAAAGAGTTATAAATGAGAGTGGTTTTGTAATCATTTTGTTGGTGGAAAAACTTCTGGCTGCATAGAGACTTTCAGACGATCTCACCTATTCAACAACTCCTGGGGGGTTCTGCATTTGGTGTTGGAGTGAACGCCAGTTTGTCGGTGTGTGTGTGTGAACAAACATCTGTTCATGGCATTACGATTAAATAAACGGTGAATTCTACAACTGGAACAAAGCAGATCTAATTACACACAAGTGTTGCTGGTGATTATGCTGATTACACCTCAAAGACAGTGTGTGTGTGTGTGTGTGTGTGTACATGTGCACAATGACAGTAAAGAAACATGTGGACTCAACAGCTGTTCCTTTAACTAAGTTACATAGATTTGAGGAGAGGAGAATAGATATAATACAATAAAACCGCAGCTTTACATTCCTAATCATTGGAAGACGGCTGATTGCACCTGAATGCATCATTTCTCTCGAACATGGCGGAGAAATCCTTTTGCTCGTTATCCACCTTTCACACTCGTATTTTTCTGAGGTTATAAAACAGACTAAACTCAGTTTTTTTTAGAAATCAAAACACAATTCCAGAAAAAAACAAAAAAAAAAACATTTGAAATGAAATAAAATTGAAACGTTTCAGGGAAATTGCCAAATGGGTGATGAGATTGGATAGGCTCTGTATTATCAGAAAAACTTTTTAAAATATGTGGATAGTGCAAAAACTCAAGAATCAAACGACATCATCCAATTTCCAATATCCCATAGTTCCTACTTTTTCCAGTTTCAAATTGTGTGTTGTTTAATATTTCATTTTGATTTCTGTAAATTACCAACAGATGCTCCAAATTAAAGACACGCAATTTGAGAAAATTCATTATGATAGATGTGAACATCTGGACTCATACTACCTGCCGTGCAGCTGAATCAGACCTGACTTTTAAGTGGTTTGTTCAGTATGTTATGACTAATTACCTCTTGACATTCACCAAACTGTCTTTAAAATACACCAAAAGACCCCATCAAAACAAACTCTGTGCTACCTGACAGATTTCACTGACCTTTTCTTTATTTTTAAGCTCTATTTTCTCCTGAGGGAGGATAAACTCATTTTGACCTGGAAGTAATGAGGATGGTGCACTTTGCTTTACAGGTAGACTCTGTAAGATCGCTTTTTGACCTTTGTGACCTGTTTTTAATTGGATGGGGAATTTAGAAAAAAAATAAAAAAAATGTTATGGTTAGGTTTGCATTCACACAGCACTTTTCATGGCACGTGGGAGCAGATCAAATCAGCAGGAAACATCACAAAGTTAGCCTGCAAAAGCTGCTTCTTTAGAAGGCATTATCACTTGAAATGGGAACACAAGTAAAAAAAGAAAACCCGGCTTTCTTACTTAAACCTTTATCTTTTGCTCTCTTTCAGTTATTCACACTTTGGGTGGAAAAGTCTTTTTGGATCACAATGCCCTCTCCACGGCAGCAGAGGTTGGCGCTGCAAACAGCTCTGACCTATTTCTGGTGGCTCGCCCGACTCACGTCTTATGAGCCACAACTCAAATCTCGTGAGTCACGACCAAATCTCGTGGGTCGCGACTCAAATTTTGTGGGTCACGACTAAATCTCATGGGTCACGACCAAATCTTGTAGGTCACAACCAAATCTCGTGGGTTACAACGAAATCTTGTGGGTCACGACTAAATCTTGTGGGTCACGACTAAATCTTGTGGGTCACAACGAAATCTTGTGGGTCACGACTAAATCTCGTGGGTCACAACCAAATCTTGTGGGTCACGACTAAATCTCATGGGTCACAACCAAATCTTGTGGGTCACAACTCAAATCTCGTGGGTCGTGACTCAAATCTCGTGGGTCACAACTCAAATCTCGCGGGTCGTGACTCGAATCTTGTGGGTCACAGCCAAATCTCGTGGGTCACGACCAAATTTCGTGGGTCACAACTCAAATCTCGTGGGTCATGACTCAAATCTC
>NC_050532.1:8731805-8742045 GCF_002922805.2 Oryzias melastigma | reverse complement strand
GTCACAACCAAATCTCGTGGGTTACAACGAAATCTTGTGGGTCACGACTAAATCTTGTGGGTCACGACTAAATCTTGTGGGTCACAACCAAATCTTGTGGGTCACGACTAAATCTCATGGGTCACAACCAAATCTTGTGGGTCACAACTCAAATCTCGCGGGTCGTGACTCAAATCTTGTGGGTCACAGCCAAATCTCTTGGGTCACGACCAAATTTCGTGGGTCACAACTCAAATCTCGTGGGTCATGACTCAAATCTCGTGGATCACAACCAAATCTCGTGGATCACAACCAAATCTCGTGGGTCACAACTAAATCTCATGGGTCACAACCAAATCTTGTGGGTCACAACTAAATCTCGTAGGTCCCAACCAAATCTCGTGGGTTACAACCAAATCCTGTGGGTCACAACTCAAATCTCGTGGGTCGTGACTCAAATCTCGTGGGTCACAACTCAAATCTCGCGGGTCGTGACTCAAATCTTGTGGGTCACAGCCAAATCTCGTGGGTCACGACCAAATTTCGTGGGTCACAACTCAAATCTCGTGGGTCATGACTCAAATCTCGTGGATCACAACCAAATCTCGTGGATCACAACCAAATCTCGTGGGTCACAACTAAATCTCATGGGTCACAACCAAATCTTGTGGGTCACAACTAAATCTCGTAGGTCCCAACCAAATCTCGTGGGTTACAACCAAATTTCGTGGGTCACAACTCAAATCTCGTGGGTCATGACTCAAATCTCGTGGATCACAACCAAATCTCGTGGATCACAACCAAATCTCGTGGGTCACAACCAAATCTTGTGGGTCACAACTAAATCTCGTAGGTCCCAACCAAATCTCGTGGGTTACAACCAAATCCTGTGGGTCACAACTCAAATCTCGAGGGTCGTGACTCAAATCTTTTTGGGTCACAACTCAAATCTCGCGGGTCATGACTCACATCTCTTGGGTCACGACAAAAATCTCCTGGGTTACAACAAAATCGAATGGGTCACAACCAAATCTCAGGGGCTCACAACCAAATCTCGTAGGTCACAACAAAATCTCGTGGGTCACGACCAAATTTCCAGGGTCTCGACCCACAGATGCTTCATTGAAGCTTTGATGCCATTTTATACCATAAATTGAACATCGGAGCGCCTTTTGATATGGCGGATTTATTTTATACTTTAATATAATCCCCAAGCTCTCAGTAGAGTGTGTTTTATTGATAAAGCAAGAGCATACGTGGAATGAATTTCTCTGTGTGACTTCTGATGTCAGCCGGACTTTGGATCGCAGTTGACGAGTTGTCACTCAGCGGAGGTTCCTTCCCCGAAGTGGAATCCACGAGCACGGCGAGCACGGGAAGTTTAAACTCAGAGTCATAAGACTTTATTTTAAAAAAAAAGGAGGGGCTGTAGTTTGATTAAAAAAAATCCCCACAAACTTCAGAAAGTTAGTCAAAGCTTCGATAAGGCGGGTCACAGCTAGCGGCTGTGGGTCGAGACGCACGAGATTTGAGTCGTGAGTCAGGTGACCCAAGTGTCGAAGTGTCTCTGGGCAAAACACTGAACTCCACATTGCTCCTGGTGGTATTATACCACCATATTTTTATTTGGAATGGACAACAGAAAAAAAAAATCAAAGACATCTTTTGCTATGTTAATCAGCATAAACAGAAATTCATTCATATTTGTTTAGATTAATTCCAAAGTACATTAATAAATCTTGAATTGTCCTATTTCATGTATTTCAATCATTAAAACATGATTCCCAAACTAAAGGAACACTGTACAAAGTGTCTAATCACTAGCTCACCCTTTGCCATCCCCGGCTGATCATCCATCTTTCTATGCTTAAACAATCAATGTGTGTGACTAACCCACTTCAACCTGTTTGGAAGCAACGGCAAAGGACACTTAAAAATCCTTCTGAAAGCTCAGAGATTTATGTAAAGCTTATGCTCCAGAAAATATTGATTTGTGTCTCTTTTGTTGTAGCTTCACTTCTGTTACCACACAATGAAAAGAAAGAGCAAAAAATTGCAAATGCCTGATCTTGTTATCTATATACAAATTTAACCAACTGTCAACCTAAGTTCCTTTTTGGAACAACTTTTGGAGGACAGTTAAAATTATTTTTTTTTGTTGCAAATTATTTAAATTAAGTTTCACTTTTCTACATTTTACAACAATAAGTTAAGAAGATTTTGAAAAACTTAGTGAATGTCATTTATAGTGTTTGCTACACAGTACCTTATATATTGGTGTCAAAACCTTAAATTTCTAAAAAACAAATCCTTTTCAATGTCCAATGTATAAAAAGCTGATTATACCAGTAAGTCATTCAAAGTTCATCATTCAAAGAGCCATGAACACGTGGTGTCACTTGATGGACGAGAAGTGCCACATGGACACGGTGCCCCTTCAGGTTGATGGTAGGCAGTCAGATGTTACACATGACAATGATGAGTCAAGACAAGAACTACTAACAGAATCTGGGACAGACCCAGAAGTGGAACCCTGCGACCACAATCATGACTAGAACATAAGGATCTAACGTAAATTTGAAAATGCTACACAGCTTCAGACCTGTTTCCCAGACCTGAGTGCACTAGGATTTCCAGACAAGCACGGACTCCACTGCTTTGACTTGAGTGCCAGGTGACCGTTGAAGGTGACTCCACTGACACTGCCTTGAACATTTGCAGTGGACTTAAGACCATGTGACCTGGACAATGCAGCAAAGGCCTCCTGTCCTGTGCACTGATGAGTGTCGGGTTGCCCTACACAGAAATGACGGTTGTCAGCGTTGCTGGAAAAGGCAAGGAGAGCCATACACCAAGGTCAACATGGTCCCCAAGGTTCACTTTAGGGGAAGAAGTGTAACAGTAGAAACAGGCATCATCAGTCAGAGCAAACTGATTTGGTTATTGTAGATGATACACTGTGTGTTCTTACCTCAAAGACATGATTTGATCTTTCTGTTCATGGATGATAATTCTCCTCCACATGGTGCCAGAATTTTCACAAGTCGACTTCAGGAAGTGGGAGTGCCTCATATGTTATAACCAGCAATGACCTCTGACCTGAGCCCCATAGAGGACGTCTGGGACCATCTAAGACTGGATGATCGCACCCCACCACCAAATAACCTGCCAGAACTGTATGTTGCACTTGTAGAAGAATGGAATGCCTCAGAGCAACATCATGAGGAGTGTTAGACATCACTGTTAAGACGTCAGTGCAGCAAATGGTAGAAAATACTGGCTATTGACATGGTAAATCTTATTTGGGGCTAATTTTATTATTGCTCCTAGTTTTGGGGGGTTAATTAATAATAGACTTATGAAAATGATGTTTCTCTTCATTCATTATTAGTAATGTCAAAGGGAACTTTCACATATTTCATTACAATTCAGACCAAATAGGAAAAGCCCTCATATAAATAACAATATCTCTAATTTTTGTAAATAATCAAGAAAAGAAAAAAAAAACATACAAGATACATTTACTTATTTTTTTACTTTCTGGAAAAACTTTCTGCAGCTTGACGATAAGGATTGTCTCGCACTGTTCAGGTGTCGTCAACCTGCCTTGTACTTTCCCGGAGGTTAAAAGCCTTTATCTTCTATCTGGTCTCTGGCCTAATGAACGAGAGCACTTCTCCGCTGCTTAATTTCATTTCTATTGATGCAGTGAGACCCACTCTGCTGGTGGTAAAGACTCCGAGCTCACATAAATCTCCAATTTGTCCTTTTCGCACATAGCGTGCAGCCGCTTCTCCTCTTCCCTTCATCTCTCATGCATCTTAAGAGATGATTTTCTAGTTGCTCCCACTCACGTATTTGGAGCTATTGCGTTACAAATAGGGTTAAATGGCAATAACGGAGGCCTTGGTGTTCTGTGTTATAGGGAAAAAAATTAGGCAAAAATGGAAAAATAAAAATAAAGGACTGAGATAGTTGTGAAAAATGAGTAGAATCAATCTAATAACTGGCTATCAAGAGCCCAGCCCCAGAAAATAGTTGCCTGAAATGTAATCTTTGATAATGCTTCCCAACCCTCCTGCTTCTTTCTAATGTGATTTTATCTCATGCCATTTTTTTTTCTTGAAATCCTTTTTCCATTTTTTTTAATTTGAGGAGGAGGGTTTGTGTATGAAAGAATGAGTCACTGATTTACTGAATCCCATTCCTGGAACATGATGCCAGTTCAAGAAATCTAATGAAAGTAAGAAACTGTGTAAGAACAGTGACATATTTTGACTGCCTGAACTTAAACTAATACATTTTTCATCATCAAAATAGCCTCCAGCGTCGAAGAAAAAACAGAAGTCTTCACTGCATTTAAACATGAATGATAAAATACAGTCCTGAGATGGATCAATTTATTAAATTGTTTGCTGCTATTTACTGTGTTCAAATGGACATTTTGAATGAAGAGGAATGCACATGTCAAGTTGGGTTCCTGTTAGCATTTATAATGTGCTCTTGGCTTTTGTGTTGTGAGAGCTTTGTTGTGGAAAGCAGGTCTTTTCATGGCTGCTGCAGGAGTGAAGGGTGTCAGCCTGCTTAGAAAAGGTGGGCAAAGAAGAAATGGAGGGGCTGCGAAAGCCTCTGTCTGTGCGCTGACACTGACAGCGGTGTGTGGCTGCTGTCAGGGAATGGTGAGTCGTGCTTTTATCACTGTCGTGTGTGGGCACGTCTGCCTGAAAGTTTGTGTGGAGCCGCGTGAAGAAGCTGCGGCTTTCAATAACTCCAATTTTTTAAAGAAAGGAAATTAAATAGTGTATTGAAAGACACCAATGGGTGCTCGGCGATGCTTCTCCGGGCACGCAATGTGGATAAAGTAAAAGTGATTTCTTTTTTTTCTTCTTTTTTTTTGGTGGGGGAGTCACACAGGTCATGAACACGACTTAAAACACTTTTCAAAGGTTCAGCTGTGGCTCATATTTTTCAGCAGGACTGACAGAAAATCAAATCACTGGATTCTGTCCAAACAGCTGACCCCCCAAAAAAGAGAGAAAACACCATCATAATAACCGTCAAAGCAATTCCAAATAACTAGCTAGATATTCCACCATTAAATTTGATTACTTTACCCATACTTCACATTTTGCGTAAGTTCTATTTTTAACAAATTTGTAACTACTGTTGCAGTTACTTTCAGGTATCTTGGGGAGCACAAACTGTCTTGTCTCTAATGTGTGCTTCAGTGAAAAGATTCTTCTTCTTTTTATGTAATTCAAAACATCTGTTTCAAGGAGCAGGTTTAACAAATTCTGCTGAGCATGCGTTCATAAAACAAAAAACAAAAACAAAAAAGTTGATTTTGAATCTTAAATCTAGACTGCGTTCTAGACTGCGTTCTTCTTTTTGCCGCTCTCTTTAGGTGAGCACTTAAAGAGAGCGGCAAAAGAGGGGTGGAGCACTTGAATTTGTCAGGCGAACCACCTTCAGTGGTGTCATGGCTTCTCCTCCGCCCAGCTGACTGGAGGAATGACTGGACAGCCCGGCTGATGTCGCGCCCTCCAGAGCCATATACCTCACCGTGATTGGTTCATTCAGCTCTGAACACAACAACTGTCATTCATTTCAATCTTGCGGGCCGCACTAACATTAATCTTTCATATTAAGACAGGGCAGCAAATTATTGTCCTGGGAGCCGCAGTTGGCCCGCGGGCCACGACTTTAAGACCCCTGATCAACACCCTATCCAATTACAATATAAATACAATATGTATACATTTTGAAAACAATTTTAACAAAACAGATTCTGAATTAAATCTAAACATGACCAAAACACTATTTAGCTACAATCTAAACACAATTAAAAACACAACATAATCTAAGATTATTGTGTTGGTGTGCTTCCTAAAGAGTAAAATCTAAACAAAGGCCAATAAAAAGAGACGACAGCCCCCAAAATGCATCTAGCCAACATGGAGCCCAAACTGAGGCATTACAGGAGGATGCATGCATGGAATACCTTAAACAATACAATTCCAGCCAAATATCTCCACCAAAAATGTTCTACTGCAAACAAGGAGAAAAAGGTGTCAGTAGGTAAAGCTGGAACAGTGGTTAGCGCTAAGATCGTGGTTCAAATCCCAGCTGAGACCTGTCTGTGTGGAGTTTGCATGTTCTCCATATTAGTTTTCTCCCACAGCACAAAAACATGCTTCATAACCCCATAACCCCAAAAGTGAGTAAGCGGTTTCAAAAGATGGACGGATATGCACACCAAAATAAAGTATTTTATGTTAATGTTTTTTCTATTTGTAAGATCTTGCTGGAACATTGCACCATTTTAGAGTCTTACAACAAGATTCCAACTGGAAAAAGATTTTTGTTTTGTTCTGTTGAAGTCAAGTGAGTCCAGCCTGTGATACATTTACAGCTCCACAAGAGGCGGACCGCCTCTTTATTTAAATGTTTGAACACAACCCTGACCTTCCTTTGCCCCCAAACCAGCTCCAAAACACAAACATTACAGACCTCAAACCCAGTGAGGCATGGCTAACTCCGCAGGAAACACTTGCATTACCCCGATACCACCAGCGTTAATGTGATTCCACATTAAGTATGATAATGCTGTTCTCTTGTTACGAACATTTGCACATCTATAATTGACATTCTGCCTTCAGGTGATAGCTTGGTTATTAGACAGCTGCCAGAAATGATGGCTGCCGACAACCATTCCTCGCGATTGTTTCTAAAATTGGGTTAAATCTCTCCGGACTGCGATGGAGTAAACACACATTATTGTTGCAAATGTTGCAGCGGAGCAACCCAGCCCTGCAGTTGCCGGCGCACAGAGGCCCAGGCCTGCACGGTTTTTGAAAAGAAACATCAGCTCGAACAAAGAAAAGTCCATCAGCTGGTTAATAGGCTGCAGCACACACATCCATAACGTTTGGAACTGTAAAATAAGAAAACAGACTATAAGAGGAGAAAGTTTCCCCTCCAGGGAGTGTTTTGGCGCCCCACAATGACAGGAAGCTCTCTAAAGTGTTAGCTCTGCAATTTGCTGGTAAGCAAAGACCCCATCTCTGGCTGAGTCAGGTCATTATTTAGATGTCTTTTTAATGGTGTAGAGCTTTCGAAATCCAACTTCTTTGCTTGATATCCTCCTCCACAGAAGATAAGAAGTCAGATATTTTTGCCAGAGCTGCTTTTGCAAATA
This sequence comes from Oryzias melastigma, assembly GCF_002922805.2. NCBI lineage: Eukaryota > Metazoa > Chordata > Actinopteri > Beloniformes > Adrianichthyidae > Oryzias > Oryzias melastigma. Next base: position 8,734,868 of record NC_050532.1, on the reverse strand, counting down.
GAGATGTGAAATCCACATAGCAGGAGCAGGGATTGAAAGGTGTTCCACTTCAAGACTTCACAGTGAATTAAACAGGACACTTAAAAAAAAGCAACATGTACCACTATGGGTTTCAATCAGGGCCCAGTTGTGGGCAGGAAAAACATAAGTGCTGAAAAGATGGAGCTTATTTCTCCTCGGCTTTTATACAAAACACAGCAGGTTGGGTCATTGTTGTGGAGCAAAAGGCCAAAGGAAAAGCTAAATGGAACACCTCACTCAATAATATTATTTATCTGAATTTTTCCACTGCAGAACGGTATAAAAAAAACTGCAGCTGGGGTTGTGCTGCAGTGGTAAAGACTGCCCTCATCAGGCAGTTGTGAGCATCGACGGTGAAACATCAAACACTAACCCGAGGTACCAAACTGGATCCGGCTCTCCTCCGTGAGCACAAAGTCAGCATCGCTCAGTCTGATGAGATGAAGGTTATTGGCTTTCTCCACACTTTTTATCCACTTGCTGACTTGGCCTTGGGGATCAATCATCAGAGGCCACCGCCTGGCGTTACTACAAATAAACACACCCGCGTCATATGTTGGAGCGAGAGATCTGTATGTGTTAAACGCGTGGAGGATGGGGGGGGGACAGGAATTGATGCCGAGCAGCTCAGACGTGAACATTCCTGCTAAGCACAGTCAGACAGCTCAGCTGGAGCGCACGTCTCGGGCCAGAGGACTGTCATTAAAACACATTCTTCCTTTACATCAACAAGCAGATGTCCTTTCAAGTTACTTTTTGCAACTTGTTTAAAGCTCAAACAGTAGTTATTGTAACACCATCAAGTTTGAATTGAGTAATTTCCCCCTCTAGGGTCATGTGAATAGGAGAAATGTCTGCAGGTTTGCTTGAGTCTCCCTTTAAAATCTTTATTTTCCCAGCAGGTTCATGGTAGACACGTTAAAGGAGCAGCTAATGACCCGATTTTCATTTCTGTAGAGCAGCTCAAGCTTGTTAAGTCATTCAAGCAAACAAGGAAAAAAAAATCAATATCTTGTATCGAACAATATCTGACGACGAGGTGAACTGTTATGGTTTGCGAGTTTTCTTTCTTTATTTGGAAAAAGTATGTCCGGGTATTTCTGCTTCTCCATAACAATATGGGCTCAGAACCGCTCAAAGACAGGTGCTTCATCCACAGACTGGCTGTGACAAGCATTAATGTAGATAGTGATAATTTGAACCATTCACTGTATAAAGAGAATTGGACTGAGTAAGCCCAAACAGGAAGCACCCGCTGGTTCAAAGAAGCCAAAATCCTATAGACTGCTTCAACCAGCATGCTACCAGGACGCAGACCAGTACACTAACCAGTTATCAGTACCCTAACCCGGTATTGGTTCTGCATTCCAAAGGTTGGGGACTTGACAGTCAGCACGTCAAAAAACAGCAAGTTGGGGACACCCAAAAAATCAAAAAGTGACGTGGAGTGTAGAGAAAAATTAAAAATGCATATTCATTATCTGGGGCAGAGGTAGAGCAGTCATCCTCTGGTCAGACGATTGCAGGTTTGGTTACCACCCTGTCCGCCCGTATGTCAAAGCGCCCTTGGGCGAGACCCTGAACCCCACATTGCTGCTGTAGGTTATAGGTTGGCATCAGTGTTCAGCAGTGGAGCCTCCATTAGTGTGTGCACGTGTCTGAGTATGAGTGAACAGGACTGTGACTGTACAGCGCTGTAGGCCTTCTAAGAAGGTAGTAAAGAACTTTATAAGAATCCACCATTTGAATGAGCTGCATGAATCTGAATCACACAAACTGATGGTTCTAGCTTTAGTTTTTTACACAGATTTTTGGAATTGTTTCCCTTTTTAAAAAAAATTCTCGCCTATGTGCCACTTAGTGGAGGTTCAAACATGGACTATTATATTTAAATGTCGGTATGAGGGAACAAAAGAAGATTCAGGTTTGTTTTGAAAGCTTAGGATCTAGTAGTCACAAAGTCCTATATGACCAGAATATTCTCCTGTCAGTTTGTAACTCTGCTCTTTAGCTGCCTTACCCTGAAATTGTCCTCCAGGAATACTGTGTGCCATTGGGGAAGAAAAAAAATGCAGCCATTTGGTTTATTTAGAGAGTCAGCTGAGCTTTTTTTGTGGGGGCATGTAACATTTCTGAATCTAGATCTGATCAGATAACATCTGCCTGCCAAAGGCAGCTGGAGAGGCCATAAACATGATGGGTGCAGCCTTCACGTTGAGAAAAGCATTCATCTGAACTCATCAGACCACTTGACCTTTTAACATTGATCCAGTCTAACTCTCAGACTGAAGCCTTTTATTTTTATTAGCCTCACTAATAGGTGGTTTCATCCCGTCCCTTGAGTTATCCTTACATTATACATGGGAATGGGAATTATTTTTAAATAATATATTTTACTTTTTGTCCTATTGTTGGTTGTTTTCCTGTAAATTTTATTTATCTGTCGTATGTTTGTGTTTTTTAAATCTGATCAGGAGATAGAGACACAATGTTAGTTTGAGTTACACATTGATACACATTTACATCAATATTTGACATTATGACGTTTTTTAATCAACCAGTGTTACACTGCAGCTGGAAAACTGCCACTGTAGCTCCTTATTCTGGTAGCAAGGGTGCCATGTCGAAGTTGAAAAAGGATACGCTTGTTTTAAATTGTCCAAGTTACTGCCAGCTGAGACCCCAGCAGCAAACACTGCAGCAGAGTGGCCCCCTGAGAAAAGCACTCACCACCTTTCCCTTTTATGAGATGACTGAACAGTTCTTGAGCAGAAAGGAGAAAAAAATGCTTCCAGTGAAATGTGAAAAATAGCCCTTCTTTTCTACAAAGAAACGAAAATATCGAAACTTTGCTGCCACGAATATTCAGTATTTTTCTCCAACATGCTTAAATTTTCTTCAGTGTCCACCCACTGGAGGACGATCAGAGGAATTGGAATTTGAATGTGTTTTACCCCTTAATCCCTGTTATCTCAAATATGCGACAAACCAAATAAGCTATAAAATTACCTAAATGTAAAATTGACTAAAAAGCAAAAGCAC
>NC_050532.1:8728353-8731736 GCF_002922805.2 Oryzias melastigma | reverse complement strand
ATCTCAAATATGCGACAAACCAAATAAGCTATAAAATTACCTAAATGTAGCATTGACTAAAAAGCAAAAGCACAAGTGAATATCTTCTTTCATAGTTGTGAGTAAATCAGGCGTTAAACCAGTTAAAACAGTATTTTAGGAGCTCCAGAGAAGCTGAAACGCGACAAAGTAATGCTAATATCGCAATTATTCTCAGAACATTAATAGATAAAACACCTTTCAGGTGTATTGTCATGGTTTGATTTTTTAATTATTATCATTTTGCCTTTTTTGGGGGGTTTCTGTGCAGGCTGGCTGTGACTCCGCCCATTCTCCTGTGGATCCTGTTGAGCAGTCACACCTATTTTTTTCTTTCTCATGCCCATTTCTTTGAGTTTAAGTTGGTTATCTCTCTGGCTTCCTTCCTTATTCTATAATACTGGACTTATTTTTCAACAATGGTTAAAACTGACAGAAAGAGTAAAAATGTTCATGTCTGAGAAAAGAGCGTAGTGATGAGTTTTACAGGCTTTAAACATCTGTAATCATGAAAAAATAAAGTTGACAACTTTGCGGATTACGCCTACTGCAGGTTATAATTGGAAAGTAACTTCTACGAAAACCGATGGACCACTGTGTTACATCCTATGTCGTGACATTTTTAAATCACACGCTGGGTCATTGCAGAGATTCTGTGATAGATGAATAAAAAGAGGAGACAACCTCTGAAAACATTGGTAGAAAAGCATTAAAACAGCTTCCCCGTGTCTCACTCTGGATCAGCGTGGGGTAAATAAAAGAGCTTGGATAAAGTTTTCTGAAAGTAACATCAAGTGTGCCATCTCATCCATATTTATAAGGTCTGGGTGTTGTTCCTCTTTTATCACTCCGACTAGATTTGGTAGTTTGCCAGCGTCTAATGATTACTGCAGGAGGAAGAGCCGCTCCACCGTGCAGACAGGCAGGAAGCTGAGGGCAAAGCACATCCTCTGGTGAGGTGATCTCCATTTGGCCCTCAGTGTAAGGCGTGAGTACACTAATGAATGAACAAACAAAGTGGTGCTAATGGTTGTGGTGGTGGCTCAGCATCCTTAAAGCTACGCTGATACATACTCTGTGTTTTTAAAGGAGGATCATGCCAGCTGTTTCTGGCTTGACTCCAACATTTCTGTGTTTGAAAGCTTATGAAATTTATTGCAGTAAAATGTGTTTTTTAAATTTAAGAGTTGATTTGATCAAAATAAGTTACATTTAAATAAAACTAAGTATAGTATTTAGAAGAACCAACACTAATAAGTTAATTATGAGTACTGATGAAGAAATTGAAATCTAATTTATTGGGTAATTGATGAAAAAAAAGAGTCAGACGAAAGTTTTAAATGACAAATTCAGAAATAACTAAATTATTTTTTAAATCAATCATCCCTGTACCCGTCATATAGTTCCTTCAACCCTCCATACATGATCTATTGTGTTGAGAAACACAAATATCTTTAGTAAAAATCCATTAGGCTACGTTCACACCGGCTTGGCAACACATGTATGGAAAGAAAATAGACTCACTCTGATTTGTGTGTATGTAATTCTTGATTAGTAACTCATGTTCCAAGATATTATTCACAATCTAATTCAAGGTGGCTGATAAGAAAACTGATGACCCAACATTCTAACAGCATTTAAACGCACCAGAGTCTCACATTTGTGTGTGAGTAACAAGCGATTTGTGCGTAATTTTTTAAAGATTTGTGCGTGTAATTAGTTTTAAGCTGTTGCAATTTTAATTTGTGCATGTGTATATTGTATTTTATATTTTTTTTAATTTAATAATTTTATACTTATGCACAAAAAGAATTTATACGTTACAAATCAAGAATTACATACGCGCAAACAGGGGTGAGTCTATTTTCTCTCCATACACACGTACAATCAACCCCTTCTAATGGTGCGTTTATGTAAATGCACATTTTGGGCGCCGCACTCAAAACTGTCCTGCTCATGCGTCGCTACACAATGTTTAAGGTCCTTTGTCAGACTCCACATATAAAAAATGCAGCCGTTGAACGTGCGTTAAAAGTTAAACCAGTTGAACTTTGACCTTTGAAAGACCATTTGAATATTGCTCATGAAGAAGAAATTAATAATTGCTGTTTGTACCTAAATGGAAATCTATGGCATCAAGTCTTTCATATGGAATTGAAGCTGTGAAAGAAAACGCCTGGAACAAGATTCCCAAAATTTGAACAGCTTTGACTTTTGCTTTAACAGTAAGTGGTGGACGTGCTCTAGTAAACAGTAGAAAAACAAAAAGAAGAAGAAGCCCCTCCCTGCTTGTCTGGTGTGAGCACCACAGGCTAAATGTGTGTTCATGAAACCACATATATCGCACTCTTGAGATGTGTGTGGTGTGAATAGCACAACTAAAACCATGTTATAATTATTATATTTGTATATTGTTTGCTGCAGAGTTTCTGATTGTAGAACAACCCGTGTTTTAACTCATAAAACCTCTAACTTCTTTCCAGGCTTCTCTTCAGTGAAACCTCACATATCTGATGCCTGACTGTACTGTAGCACAGGCCTCCCAGAACCAGTGGGGCTGAAGAAAATAGTGGCTTCTGGTGTGTGAGCTTCATCAATGCCACAATCTCAGCAGGAACAGTGATTGTGTTGAGCTGCATATCTTTGCATATGGTGAGAGAACTCTTTGACTCATTTTTCTGAAGCTCCCTCACTGCTTGGACTCTGGAGGCACTATTTTTTTGTGATGGATTTCATTTGGGATTAAACATTTCATTGTGCGTGAGCACATATGGTCGGATGCTGCTCTGTAGACTGAACTCTTTCATGATGGAGAGCGCGTGCACACAGTGTTTTGCATTTACTTTGAGACAAACAGGTATTTATTCACAGAAGGTGTTCAGAAATGATTCATTTCAGTAGAGAGCTTGATTGTGTTGTCTCTAAAGTCAAGTGGGGAAAACAGCCATCTGTTTAAAATAAAGATAAATGCAGATTATTTCCTACCTTCAAAGCTGAATCTAGACTCTTTTTTTTCCCTTTTAATTAAGTTATGGCATACAATCTGGGATTAAGAAACTAGGGCATTGGCACATTTGGTTCTTAAAATGGTGTCTGGGCTTAAAATTAAAAAATAAAACAACAAGTAAGGGTGAGCAAAATCTCCATCAAATTATAAAATCACAACAAAGAATAAAGTTAAAAATATATTTGAGGATAAATAAGGATCCAGGAAGTGTGGAGGGGTATCAGGTGACAGGAAATGCTTAAGAGGAAGACAGAAGAAGTAGGTAAGCGCTAGACAAGTTGAGAGGGGCGTAAGCATTTTGGAGCAGTGCTCCCCATCCCTACACACTCCAGACTGGTATTGATCCGTGGGACGGTTG
>NC_050532.1:8727761-8728016 GCF_002922805.2 Oryzias melastigma | reverse complement strand
AATTTGAGCAATTTTGACAAAATGCAAAAGTATTTGGAAAGCTTCTTTTTGCAAAAAAAAATCTAAGAGAGGAACCAGGAAAAAGAGCCTTTGACTTTAAGAAAAATAAGTTGCATTTAACAGACAAAAACCAGAAGGTTTTGCCCCAAATATGGATGTAGACCATAATAATAATGTACAGAAACAGCAGCCGGCTGTCTGTTGTTATGAGGATGCTGCTAATAAAGTTGCTCAAACGGCAGCTTCACGTTTATA
>NC_050532.1:8693160-8727505 GCF_002922805.2 Oryzias melastigma | reverse complement strand
AAATAAAAAAAAAAAAAAAAAATTGAAAAAAAATGTATTTAATGATGTCAAATAGATATGTTTTATCATAATAAGTGATACAATATATTAGTAACTTTAATTCTAATTTATTTTATGTACTTAAACTGAAAAATTAATTTGTTTATTGTTGCCAAATAGGTTGTAACTTGTTTTTTTTACCACTATACGGCACAGATTTAGAGACCAGGGATGCACATGATTCAATTGCATCAAAGTTTAGCAAGATATACATTTTATAAAATGTAGGAACCTTTAAAAAAAGTGACAGTGGGCTTTAAAAATTAAAACAAAAAACCTTCTCATAATATGCACTTTGTGTTTTAGAATAATTAGTGATGGGTGAGTATTTTTTGTTTATGATAATTTTACCTTTAAAAATATACACATTTCAAATATTATACCAATGTAGTTGACTAGTTTAGTCATTTACAGTGTCAAAATTGTTTCTGTTTGTTTACCAATATTTCTAAAACTTTGTTGAGTACAAAAAGTGGAAAAATAATATAATATAATATAATATAATTATTATTTTTCAAAGCATTTAAAATTTGCATCAACCATTGAATTGCATAAACAGGTCCAAAAAATATTTAGACTTACAATAAAAAAAAGAAAAAAAAACACACACAAAAAGGGGATTTTTTGTTGAAAAAAATAAATAAAAACACAGCGGGGATACAGTAAAAATTGGAAATGAGGCTTGGCATCCTCATGAAAGCTCCTGCTGTTAAAAAGCTGATTAATTCAGCTCTATGATAATGACTGGCTGAGAAACATAGGAGAGAGGTTGAAAGGCATTCATCAGTGCACGGTGCTACAGGGGGATAATAACTGTGCTTTCAGAAGACATGATTCAGATAAAAAAAAGAAATAATAATAATAATCAATTGGAATTTATGCAGGAGGAAAAGAAAAGGCTCATCTGCTAAAACTTTTGCACTTGCTTTTTGGTGCTCATAAAATAGTCTGATATGTAAAAATATATATATATCAAGGTAAATCAAAGAGAAAGAAAAATGTAATTTTCATTTTGTACCTTTTCCCCAATTGTCACCTTTCACATGTGCCTCAACTATGTAAGAATTTGTAGCATGGGTGGAGTTGTAGCACACTCAGAAATTCTGTGGCGGTCCGTGCATGTCAGAGCTGAGGCTTCAGTCTTCCATTCTTGGTAATGTGAACCATTTTATGTTTCTAAACCATACTCTTACATATGAATATTATTTCATGGAGCATTTCCATCATAAATGGATCATTTAGATCACATGTGTCAAAGTCAAGGCCCGGGGGCCGGATTTGGCCCTCCGGGGTAATTATATCCGCCCCCCCCAAATCATTTCAATTTTTCATTTTTATTAACGGCCCAATGTTATATTGTAATATCCCAATTATGACAGAATATAATTTTTATTTAGAGCAAAATGTTTAAAGTCATTTAATATTTAGGTTGATTTATTCTGGAATAACAATAGTTTCTGTTTTTATTCATATTTATGTAAAAAAAAAGTTACTTTTTAAAAGTTTTACCTTTTTTTTTAAGTATTCAATAAATGTTTGTCCTGTTCGGCCCTCAACGTGTGTTTGGCGATTTGGCCTCTTGTGCAATTTGAGTTTGACACCCCTGATTTAAATAGACGAAACTCACTAAAATTGCACATCTCACAGTCTCCTCCCACTGCAATAGCAGCTGCAACAAACATCAAACTACAACTTGAAAATAACCATTTTTATTCACAGCAAATCCAATTTATTTAAAGATGAACTCCATCCATGAAGGATGTCAGCGGTAGATTTCCCTGCAAAATCCCGCAGACACTAAGTCAAATTCTGATTGGTTGAACGAAGGTAAACATGTTTAATCCATATATGACTATAGTTTAATCAGCGCTGTTTTTTTTAAATAGAAAGCTGGCGCAGAACTGGAAGTGATGACGTAAGCACTGACTGTATAAACCTATGGCAGACTTTCATGAACCTAGCAACAAGTGAGGGCTAAAATCTGATTGGTTAGAAACTTTCAGGTGAAAAAACTGACAGGAGAGCAGACGGTGCTGTGAGAGAACAGAACAGATGGAATGAATATATTTTGGACAAATGTATATAAATAAAAAACATTTCTCTGTGATTTAGATACTTTTTTTCAGATAATTTTAGGCCTTCATTGAAGGCTTCGGAGGCCCTGATAGAACATCACTGCTCAGAATCAAGTCAGTTTTATTTTAACTTCATGGCAGCATTTTAAACAGCAGCAAATGGGGCTGCTGTTTAAAATTCACTTTTGTGCTGTTTTTTTTTACCTCCACCATTTTCTGAAGAGACAGGTGAGACCACAGATGTCCTCCAAAGCTGGGTGTCAGTTTTTAGGCTTTCTCAGTGTTTGGGGTTTTGATCTTTGCGAGCGTGCTCCGCAATCACCACTTGATTGCTAAAAATGTGTGGTGCACTATGTTTGTTTTTACTCCAGGCTATGGCTGAAATAATCTGGGGAAAAAACCCAAATGTCATGGACTGCTTTTAGCACACACAGGCTCAAGCTAACAGAGTGCACTTTAAAACCATTTTCATAGCTAAGGTAGAATTGCAAATTAGCTGCAAATATCGCTGCCGGTCCTGTTGTGGAAGAAAAAGAGCGACCGTGAACGCCAGCAATGGTGTGGATACAAGCCACCACACAGCGGCAATTCATGCATTCTCTTCAGTTTTGCTCCACCTTGGAAGTCATCCATCATACAGTCCATCACATTCATCAGGGCTTCAGTAGATTGGTGTCAGGAGGTCGGAGACAGCTCTTGCAGTCAAACAATGAGAAGCAACACTTCAAAATAAACCTCAAACATGCATAAAAGTCAGAACACATCATTAAACATGGAGCCTAAAGAATAAAAACAGCATGGCTGCACCAGGGTGCAACACAAGTCCAGATCGAAACTGACACGAAGTTAAAATAGGGGGAAAAAAAGTTCAAGAGAAGTTGCAAGATTCCAAAAGATAATTAAAAAACAGCAAATGATCATATTAATGAAGCTATTTGCAGAACATTTCAGAAATATCAGGTTTCTTGTGAAATGCAATACAAGTTAAGCAGCTGATGTGAAGGCCTTCCCTGAACATGACAGTGGGTCTTTGAATCTGGAGACCCTCATGTATGGAATAACTGCTGAAAACATTGGGGGTTATAATGAATATGCTAGCAATGCTAACAAGCGGCTATGTCAGACAAAATTTTTTACATGTTGCTACCAAGGCTGGGAGTTTACGTAGTCATGATATGTTTAATTTTTGAGGTTAAACATTATCGGTCTGTTTTTTCAAGTGTTGCAAATAAAGTTTGGAGTTACAGGTACTATGACTATTCTATGTTAACGCTGCTAATGCTTCTAAAGCAGCTAATGCTGCTAATGCTTCCAAGGTGTCTATTGCTGCTGTTGCTGCCAACGCCTTTAACAAGTCTAACCCTGCTGATGCTTCTAACGGTTCTAATGTATCTTATGCTGCTAACGCTTCTAACGTGTCCAACGCTGATAATATGTCTAACGCTGCTAATATGTCTGACGCTGCTAACGCTGCTAACGTGTTCAACACTGCTAATGCTGCTAATGCTTCTAACTCTGCTAATGCTTCTAATGCTGTTAATTCTTCTAATGCTGCTAACGTGTCCAACACTGCTAACACTTCTAATGTGTCTGCTAACGCTACTAATGCGGCTAACACATCTAGCATGCCTAATGCCGCTAATGCTTCTAACACTGCTAATGAGGCTAACGCTTCTTACGTGTCTAACACAGCTAACACTTCTAATGTGTCTGCCGCTACTAAAGCTTCTAATGCTGCTAACACTTCTAATGTGTCTAATACGGCTAACACTTCATATGTGTCTACTGTGGCTAACACTTCTAACATATCTAACACTGGTAACGTGTCTAATACTGCAAACGTGTCTAATACTGCTAACACTTCTAATGTTGCTAAGGTAGCTAACATTTCTATCATAGCTAACACTTCTTTTGGGGCTAGCGCATCTAAAGTTTCTAACATGGCTATCGTGTAACGTAATACAAACTAGTTCTAGAGACTGTGAACACATTTAATAAAGTGACTGATGGACTTATCTCTGACTCTTTTGTCCATTATCCTTGGATTATGAATGACATAAGATCCAAAATAGAGCATTCGTTAATCGTGCACCTTATAATCCGTTGCGCCCTATTGTGCTGAAAATACTGTAGGCTATATAATTTTTCCAAAATGCTGTTTTCTATAAAATTATTGTTTGAAAAATACATGAGACAAGTGTCTAAACCTTCAGACTCCAAGGAAAGCCTTCCCTCAAATGAGAAGAAATGATTTGTAAATAGCATAAATCATTTCTGTTAACCTTGAATTAATGCTGGAAGGACGTTTGACGATTTACTGAGATAAAAAGCTTTCGTTCTGCCCAGCACATTTATTCGCCTTTGTTTCCATAAACTGTCTGAGATCCAGAAACTACAGCTGCGTTGTTCAAACACACTAAAGCAATCCAGTTAGTCAGAGCAGCTTAATGCAAAATTAAGATACATTTAAAGTTAAGAAGACAATAGAGGTCTTCACAAAAGTAGATCAAAAGGTCAAATAATTATATCTGGTACAAAATGAGTTCAGCTATCACAAAGGTTTTAGTAACATTTTTGGAAAAATTGTCAGGTTTAAATACTATTTCAAATGATCTCCACTCAGAAGAGTGAGCGGTACATGACGTAAATGTTTTTATTCTTTTGTCCGTCTTAAAGAAGCAATTAAGAACAAATATGGATTAGATATGTGCCATCTTTTGACTCAAATACAACTAAAATGTATAATTATTATATTGTATTTTTTACCATAAAAAAGAAACTCCCCTAATTTCAAAACATGACAGATAAATAAAGTTTCATAAATGTTACTTAACAGATGACAAATGCACATGGCAGGAGGTCAACAATCCAAAAATGTCCTGAAAAGACTCTTCTAAATGATTAAACTACAGTTTCTCTGTAAAAAAATGTGTTGTGCATATGCAACAGCACACTTGATTCAAAGTGTTTCTGTCTTTTCTAGGATCCACATGCTGCATTCATCTGTTCTCCACCAACAGGAGCGATCGTGCAGCTTCACAAGGTCACCATCATCTCCCATGAATTGGAATCTAAGTGAGGAGTGTTTGCTGACAGGAGTGAACTCCTACGCTGTCATAATGGAAGCTGACAACAAGTGTCGATTCTCCAGCGAGTTGTGTTGGCAAGAGGTGCACTTTAAATTGAGTTGTTATTACATAAACAAATGAGGACGCCTCGGCTGGGGCCATCTGGTGCTCGAGAAGGAAGTGAACATGCTGTAATGTGATGATCTGAAAAAGTACATGGCGCAGGCAGGGAATTGAAATAAACTGATGCTGACTCCAGATTATTAGCTGGGATGGAATTAGCTGAGCAAAACAAAGACAGATTTGTGCAGAGGAAGAATTTTCTGAACAAAGATTTGCTTTGTTTTAATCTGCCTTTGCATTGAATTAGAATCTCTCATTCTACTTAAAAATAATGGTAAAAATGAAAGCTTTATGGTTCAAACCTGCTTTTTCAATGACACATTTATTTAAAATTACCGGTACTTTAATTATTGAGTGAATTAATGATTTAGTCAATTTAAAACACAAATGTGCTGTTTTGTCTACTGTCTGCAACAAATGAAAGGTGGATGAAAAGATGAATATTTACAAGAAATGTTTCTTTTGTTAACCGTTCTCGCTTTGACCTTTACTTTTATTAAGTAAAGGTCAAATTATATTATAATTATTAAGTGGGAATACCCATCCTGACGAACACTCACCTATCCAAAAATGCCTATCCAGATGAAACCTCAGTCCCATCCATCAGATTTACTTTAAGAATATCGTCTAAAGTTGACAATACTCAGAGAAGTCCCACTGAGCCCATACAGATCTACTCACATCGTACCCCACTGGAGTTCTGTTGTCCTGCGTGACCCCAGCCCACAACTGTAAATTACCCCCAATTATAACAACAAACAGGGTGCAAGACTTTTTCTCACCTTCCAGTAACAATACTTACAAAAAAATAGTACAAATACTTTTTATATTCTAACAATTTAACTGTTTAAAATTATAAAAGTACTTCATATTTTCTTAAAGTATATGTTATATTTTCGAGAAAAACAGTAAAAAAAACTTACTAAAAAAACTAACTGCAAAAAGAAGGAAAAATACTTTATTATTTTTTAGAAAAAAAATAGCAGCTGGATGGCTCGGTTACCTGAAGAACTGGTACATGTGGAATTAGTTTGTGTCCCAATGAACACAATGATCTTAATCCCCTGTGGGTCATTTGGCAAGCTCCCTCACCCTACTGCCATATATTTTATTTTTTATTTTACAAAAAGAAAAAAGATTATTTTTAAATAAAACGTATGTTTCAAACTAAAAACAGTACTATATTTTTATGAGGATTCTGTACTGTACTTTGGTTTTTCTGTTGGGTTGTAATCATGTTCTGAGTTGTCTCAATTTGGTCTCCACAGGTTCATGTTAATCATCCACAGCTGCTTTCATTTCTGTTAATTGTCATCATTCCATTTAAATATTTTTCTTCAGGTCATTTGTTCTGTTTTGGCACCTTTTTTGGTCCTCTTATTGGGTTTTTCATGTTTAAGTTTATTTATTAGAACTTAGTTCTTAGTTTCTGTTACCTGCTGGTCTCCTGCATTTAGGTCCTCCACCACCAGCTCCTGACTTTTTTTTTAATTAAAGGAAATAAATTATAACATTTTTCTTGATTTAAAAAAAATTGTAGCAATAAAAAAAAAACGATACAATTAGTTATATTTCCTATTTAAAAAATGACCAGTACAAATTCATGTTTTTTCTAAAAAAACCTTTTTGATGACCCATTTAGTTATTAAATCTGAAATCAATAAAATTAATAAAAAATTATCAATAACATTCTTTTTGTTTTCTGAAACTGAATTCCCAATAAAGTTGTTTTCCTAAAATAAAATATTATAAATTCTTATTTTTGTTCAATAAACTAACATTCTTTTTGTTTTCTAAAACCTAAAATGGTAAGTTATTTTATAAAGCAAACAACACCGTAAATAATCTTTTATTTCTAAAAAAAAAAAACTGCATCTTTAAGAAACACAAACATGAATGATGAGCTACAATTTAAATCACACCTTAGAATTCATTCATAATCAAGCTTGTATAACATATTACAAAATAAAGGCATTTCTTCAAAAGAGTTGCAGGTTGTAAAGTTTTTCTGGTCAAATACCACACAGGTACTGAACTTTCTGAGTTATTTATGTACTGAGCCACAGATTATTTCAGTGTTTGATGAATTCAGAGAAGTAGATGAAAAACTGGAAACTTCACTCTTAGTGAGGAGTGTGGAGCGTTCAGAAGCTATCTCATGTTAAGATGTGCAGCAGAATTTGTTTTTCTTGATCTGCATGATATATTCATTTACTTGGTTTAAAAGGACTTTAATGACTCTTTGTTTCAACTGTTGCAGGAGCGTTTAAGCAATGGAAAAGTTCAGAACTTTTCCAAAATAATAAAAGACTTTGTTTAATGTCAACCATTTAAGAAAACTTTTTTTATGATTTCATGCAACCAGATATTATAAGTAATTAAATCTTGATAGAACAAGCAAACTGGAGGATTAACTAGAGAGATAGCACCAAGTTCATACATGAAGAGCAAAAACTTTCTCAGGTCGCCCTGGAGTCAGTTTATCTCCTCATCTTGTAAACAAATTAGTTTTTCAAAAAACATACAGAATTTCCGCTCTGCTTTTTAAAGATATTGTGATGTTTTGTGGCTTTCTCTGGCCTTGACCTCCAGCTCTCCCTGGAGTGTTTTGCAGCCGAGTGTGAAGCAGACAGAAAGAAAATCAGCACCTTTGAGTTAAAAGTTTTGGCCCTAAGCTGAGAAAGACGGCACAAAAAGCACTTCCCCGGGTGAAGGAGTTCAGTTATCAGACCATTCTGAGCACACGTGAGAAAATAAGAGATTGACAGATGCATCGGCAAAGCTGCACCAGCCCTGAAGGCCTTGAATTAGTTTGCAGACTTTTGGTTGTGGTGAAGAAAAAGCTGAGCTCTCTACTCATTGGTTGTTTCTTCTCTCACAACAGAAAAGATCACAGGTGACGCAAACCAGCTACACTTTGGACATGCCTGGATTTGTCCAACCCTGAGGAGGCATTAAAGAATATTTCATTTTTTTGAGATGTCCATGTCACAGTGCACAGGAGCAAAACATAAAAATAAAATCACACTACACTGCAAAAACCGACCCCCTAGAAAAGAGCCAAAGGTTCTTAAAATTTGAGAGATTTCCTTAAATAAGGTATAAAAATCTGCCAATGGAGTAAGAAAAATGCTCTTACCATGAATTGTTCTGTTAAGAAAAAAAATATTATAACTACAATTACTATCAAAAAGTTTTCTTGACATGATTATTTTTCCCTCAAGACATAAAATAAGATTTTTTTCTTGAAATACACATCTCTTTACTTTCTTAAGATTTCATCTTTGCGGTGTAAAGACATCTGATTTTAGGAGGGTAAAAACATGCAATAAAGTAGTACTGTGAAATACTACCAGTACACACTTACAGATACTGTTTTTTCTGGATGCCGCTCAGAACGTTTCTAGTTTCATCCTTCAGCTAAATCCCTCTCCAATTTCAGAAAAAATATAAGCTACAATACAAATGATTCAAAAATAATTTCTGGAAAAAGTTGAAAAAAGTTGGAAAAATGCAAATTTTTAAAATCAACATCATACAGGATACATTTTTTGTTCTTTAAATATGTCATTGTCGCATGTCAACACATTAGCAGATAAAGAAACATTTTTTTTCTGAGAAATTAAAATCTGAGAGATGTAAAATAGTCAACATCTTGAGTCGTATTACAATGTTTTTTTATGTACTTCACTCATGATGCTGGAGCTGATGCCAGCGGTCCCAGAGCTAACTTCTGAGAGGTCATTAGGGCCTCGTGGAATGAAGCACCCCTCCTCTGCAGCACATTTTCCTTCACAAATAAACTTTTGACAGATTTGGCAGCAAAATCTTCAACCAGTGACATAAAAACCCTCAAACCCTTCACAAAATGTTGTTTAAGAAGTGTTTTAATCAGGTAATCCAGTGGAAACGGACACGCACTGCTGCTACAGATGAAGAGTCTGCATCAGTTCATGGAAATTCCTGACTCAGCAAAGATGTCTGTTTGTTGGTATGATACTGCATTTGAAGGTTTCACCTGCAGAAAGATTCAAAATGAGACGTCTACAAGATTCCTGTGTAAATGATGCGTTTAAATACTGTTAGAATGCTGGGTTTTCTTATCAACCGCTTTGAATTTAGATTGTGAATACTATCTAGTGAAAACTTTTCCTACATTCTTAAACAGTAATGCCCTGATAATTAATATAAAAAAGTGTAAATATGTGTTTTTAAAACAGTAAACACTAAGGTTACTGTATCTTCATCAGAGGTCCTCCTCGACTCCCAGAGAGTGGACAGAGTCAATCAGTCCTACGGATCTAGCACTGTCGGTTTCCACCATATTAGAGGGAGGGGCTTCCGCCGCAAGGGAGTCGATCAGCTTTACACCAGGCTCACTGGAGCAAGCAGACAGTCCAAGAGTCCGCTTCCTGAGTGTGGAGAAAGTTCTGGTGCTGCCTAAATGTTATTTTAAGTTGCTCATGTATAAATTAAAACATTTTTTTTAATTTGTCATTCCTTTTGTACATGTGAATACACAGTTGCAAGTACACAAAATTATGCACAAATGTTTTAGTCACAAATCAAGAATTACGCATGCACAAGTCGGGTAATGCTATTTTATCTCCATACAGGGAGGGGCTTCTTCTTCTTCCTGTTTTTTTACTGTTTACTAGCACTTGTCTGCCCCCTACAGTTGGAAGAGGTTTGGTGCAAAATGTCAAAGCGGTGCACATCTTGTGAATCTTGCTCCAGGTTTTTTCTGCTTGGTGTCATATAATTCCAATCTGGTACATCTGGTACAATCTGCCATGATCAACATTCAAACGGTTGAGATTTACGTAATTTAAAAAGGTCACTGTCCAAACATCACTGCTGAATCTGAGTCTCTGATTGGTCAAAGTTCAACCTGGTTTCACATCTCTGATTCAACTAACAGAGCAAACATCCATTGGAAATGCTTTTTGTACAAACTTGGAAAGTGAGAGCTTTGAACGCTGAGACGCATTTACACGTCTTTTCATTGGAAGTGGTCAATTGAATGCATGTTGGCAAGGGCAGTGTAAACGTAGAGGAATAGTTTGGGGATGTTTTTTTTTTATTATTATTATTTTTTTTTTTTAAAGTAAACTGGATAAAAGAACGTAAAGAGGTGCACCTATACACAGAAATCTCCAACAAATAATGGAAAAATAGGGCCGGGAAACGATGAAAAAATGTTACTAATTGATCGCAAACTGGCAAAAATTATACATAAAACATTTATTTTTAACCCTTTGGAGCCTCAGCAGAGATTAGAATTTCTCTCCTAAGAGCACTGCTGTCCATTTGACATTTTCCCTGGAATTGTTTTTTTTTTTGTTTTGTTTTTTTTTTTTTCATAAATTTTTCTTAGTGTATTTGTGAAAAACAATGAAAGAAAACATTTTGGGAGAAGTTTGATCCAGCTGAATTTCAGGTCGGCTGGAGTCCACTTTGAACTGCTCGCCTCTCGTAACAGTGGCGGGCTGGACTTTCACGGTGAATTTCAGAACTTCCATAATTTTAAGACGATGCCAATGCTCATTATTATAGAAAAATATATGTCGGTCCTCATCCCAAATTAAAATAATGAGCGGTTTCCTCTTGGATTTCCTGTTGGATTTCTAATTACAGACAGCTCCAGTTTACTCCACCCACCACAGAGGATCTTTCGCTCTGTGCTGCATCCGTCTGAGCGACGTTCATTTTCTGTCTCATTTATTAAAATAATCAATATTCATGCAGAACGCGTTCATTTTTATTCAATTAATCATGTGTTTTAACACATTAACAACCCTATAGAAAAATAATACTTCAGACGAACACCCACATGAAACTCACTTGTTTTTCCGGCTTGTCTTAAGACTTAAACCCCAGGAGATCCTCTATCTAAGCAAAAACAGAACCAAACTGCAACTCAGGATGTCTGTCAGTTCACCTTAAACATCAAGAAGAACACAAAGTGCTGGTGAAAAAGACGAGACAGAAAGAGAAGTCGAACGGAGCAAAGTTGGAGCCGTGGATGCACAGCGACAGCGATGACGATGATGAATGTGGCGTTCCCAGACGTTCATCAGCAGACCTTCATCTGTCTCCTGCCTGAGATGCCTCTCAGTCCTTTCAGCCATGTAAATACAACAAATCAGTTCTGGTCCTCTCTGTGAGATCGATAACTGCTAAACAAAGCCTGCAGCTCTGACAAATTGGATAGATGTGTTTACTCGGAGCGCGAATGTTTCTCAGATAAGCCTTGGATATTGAGCATAACACATATTTTTACCTGACATTAAGGTTACATCCTTTTTTTGTGTGTGGAACACGGAGTTTCTACTCCAAAGGCTGAATTATCAAGTTAAAATGCATCACAGAGAGTATTAAAAATGCATGGTTAACCATTAGTTTCTGGGGTAAACATGATAAATGCCATTCTCCTCACCGCATGCTGCGCATCAGCAAACCGTTTATGCTTTCAAAAAGTTTCCACCTGAAAGTTTCTTTACCTTTTGGTGTAGCATTACACACTAAAGATGAAGACAATGCTCCTTCTAAAGCATCAATAAGGAGCTGCAGTCAGTGCTCCGCAGGCGGTGGGCTTTTCTCCAAAGCTCTCATGATACCGCGTCTTACCGTCTTTATCTTAGAGATCTGCAGGATTTTCCCAGCAGAGACGTCGCCGCTTCATGTGCAGGGATGACAGTCCACTTTCCTTCGGGTAGATCATCCGCACACGAGAATATTTTATGGAATTTGAGCGCAAAGAGATGAGCGGCCTGAAGACCGATGAGCAAGAGTTACACAACTGCTCTGAAAGACACTCACACAAACACCGGATGACAGTTCGGACTCAAAAGAAGACGGATCGTTCTGTTGCATGGAGGCCTTTAGCTCAACACGAGCTCACATGAGCTAAAATTAACCGCTCTGTTAATTAAGACAATGTGAGCACCGAAAATAGCTCCAGATCATTGGCCAGGAACTTGAGCAGATTAGTGTCGATAATAGATGTTAGGAACGGAGCTGGGTGTCTGTGATGAAGAAGAAGAAGAAGAAGAAGAGAGCACGGGATCAGCACCAAGATGGAAGACAGGAGAGAGGGTTCATGTGAGAATACATCGATGAAGCAGTTATAATATCTGGGAGGAAAAAAAGGCTTTTATCCCTAAAGACACTTCTGATCGGCAGGTACCTCCTTTAAAACTATAAGAAAGACAACAGCAGTTGCTGTTGTTTTCAGGGAAATTCCTTATTTAAGAAAAGCTTTTTTACAGGAATGAGTTTGTAAGTACTTCAATATACCTTAAAAGCCCGACTGACTTCATTCTCTTCCTCGTCTCTGACGTTTCCTATTATGACTTTTAATAGAGTTTGCATTAACGTTCAAATTCTAAATGAGTTTGTTTTGGGAATCCTGTTAAGCTACATTCGCACCGCCCTCTGCAACACACTTTCAAGGGGTCACTTCCAATTAAAAGCCTATGTAGTTACATTATTTCTTTTTTTTTATATATATACATTTTGGGCTTGTGCATTCAAAAGTTTGTGTAGCTACGTAAGATTTTACAACAGTTTATAGGCTCTGCATGCAAAAAAATTGGCCATTAAATGGATAATGAAAGTTAAACCAGGTCCAACTTTGACCAATCAGGGACTAGGATTCGGTAGTGATGTAATGATGGCGTCACTTTAATTCATAGAAGTATGGAGAGAGTACAGTATCATTCGATTTGCGTGTGCGTAATTTTTCATTCGTAACTTGTGTCTGCATGTTTATGTGTAAGTTTAGATTTGTGTCTGTCTGCCTGTTTGTGTGTAACTTTGGATTTGTGTGTGGGTAATTCTTGATTGTTAATGTGTCTCTTCATGTTTGTGTGTAACTGCATTTGTGTGTGGATGATTTTTTTACTTTGTAACTCATATAATGCATTTTGTGTGTACTCGCAATTGTGTAAAAAAATTATGGATTAAAAAATACAGTTTTCACACAGCTTAAAATTACAAAAGCTTGAAACTAAAAACACACACAAATCTTTAAAAAGTCAATCACCCGATACACACACCAAACAGTACACACACACACAAATCTGATGTGAGACCCTTTTCACGTCTGCAAAATTCATGTGCAAATGATGCGTTTAAATACTGCTAGAATGCTGGGTCATCAGAGTGTTCCTATTAGCCACTTTAAGCTTGCATTTTAAATAAAATCTTGGGAAACTTGACTTTTTTCCACTTTCTTAAACAAACATGCCTGATAATAATATAAAAAAAAATCTAAATATGTGTTTTTAAAAACACTCAACACAAAAGTTTCTCTACAAATCTAGAATTACACACTCAAATCTGATCATACTATATTATAACTACACAGAAGTGCCAACTGGTCTTATAAGTGGTTTCACTGTGATGTCTAAAATAGCAAGAAGATTATTTTGTTTTGCTTTATTGATATAAAGTTGCTGCAAAATTGCTTTTCATGTGTGAAAAGACAAAAGATCCAGAATATTTATTGGATGCAGTTTATTTTTTTTTCTACAAGAATTACGTGTATTTTTTTTCCTATTTTACTAACCCAGTGGCGGGCCGTGCATTCCACACCTAGGCCTTCAGTAGTGCTCCATCTGAATCAATCCAACCCTCATTAACTATTTTATGGCAATAAAACTTCTAGTGCAGGTACAGCTGCCACACACACACACACCAAAAGCATAAAAAATAACCTGATAAAATTGCAATATTATGTAGGGAGATAGCAAAATTTTACTCACCAAAAATCCAGATTATTTAAACACAAAATCCATCCTTTCTATCCTCAAGAAGATTTCAATCACTCTGTCGTGCAGAATCCATGCGTTTCGCAGATGGAAAGTGTTCCGTGGCTGTGATAAGCTGGAAAATGTTCTGGTATTCCTGAAGCCTCTTGTGGTCCAGGAGGGAGACAAACATCAGTTTTTGTGATCGATCAAGGTCTGTGTCTGGAAAATAATATTGTCGGTAGTGCGCGCGAGGATTTTGCGCTGCACGCGCCCGTGGTGCGTTCAGGGGCCTCGTAGATTTCCTTGTATCAGCTTCGGAGTCACAGAACTCCTTTACCCGTGCCAGACAAAACTGTGCCACAACTTTACCCAGACATTCATTTTCCACCAAAAATCAGACGATGAGACGCTTTCCACTGGTAACATCTTCAAACCTGACACGCCGCTCCTCGGCACCTGTGTCCATCATATAACGCAGAACCAGAGCGAGCTGCGAGCTGCCCAATCAAAGCTCGTGAAAATGATGATGTTTCCGTGCGCCTGCTAGCTGGCCTTGGTTTCACCTACTCCAAATCTGATTGGTTGAAGCAACAGTTTGGTCGACAATTATTGTATGCTACAGGGCCCTCAGAACTGATTGTGAAGGCCTCCGGGCAGATTTCTTTGACCCTAGCAACAAATGGTGCTGCAATGTGATTGGTTAATGCTTAAATAGGAAAATACACGTCTGGAAGCAGCGCAGCCAGGGAGACGGCAATGAAAGGACGAAGACAGAGCATTTGGAATTATAGAATACGTATTCACGGAAATAAATAATAATTAATAT
Source organism: Oryzias melastigma (assembly GCF_002922805.2). Taxonomy (NCBI): domain Eukaryota; kingdom Metazoa; phylum Chordata; class Actinopteri; order Beloniformes; family Adrianichthyidae; genus Oryzias; species Oryzias melastigma. Next base: position 8,712,618 of record NC_050532.1, on the reverse strand, counting down.
CAGTCTGTGATTCAGATATTTTTAGGCCAGCAGAGAAGGCCTTGCAGGCCCTGACGGCCCGCCACTGTACTAACCCAATTGTACAGACTTTAAGATAAATGTAGGCAGCTGTTCATTTTCTAAACCTAAGAACACCTTGAAACCAGCAGGAGTCGTGGAGAGAGGGGTATCAATTAGGGATTCTGTTAACATTAAATTGGACTTCTGAGCGAACAAAAAAAATGTTTTAATAGTTTGTATATAGTTTAAAAAAAGGATTAGTCTTCCTTTAGCCTACAGTTTTCCCTCAGTGACAATTTTCTCTAATTTGATTAATTGAATCAGTTTATTTCAAACCATTTTCAGCAATCAATAAATAAAATTCATAGATATTAGTGATTCATAAATCGATTAAATAAGAGAAAATGATAATATCTTCTTGACATAATTGCTCCTAAATCAACTATAGAAATATTTGCACGTTTACATTTGGTACAGTCACTTTTAACTCATTAAATATGAAGAATGTCAAATAGAGTTTGATTAATTGTTATAAAGGAACTGGGAAGAAACAAACTTAAATAACCCCCATGCTATCTGTTAACCAGATTGACTGGAAAACAATTTTATAAACGTGTTTTTAAGACTTCTAGCAAGTCAGAGATTATTGTCAGTTTGAACAAGTTTTGTTAATTAAACTTTTCTCTCTCCAATGGAAAGTAAAGAACACAGTTTTACAAATACTTAAGGTTTACCTGAATAATAGAAACATTTCAGTTTTAGGTTGAGCATTTTCTGGATGCTGCTTTGGTTCTTACATCCTTTGATGCGGTCTTTTAACACCTAAAGCACACAGAGCGCCGCGCCGCGCTGCCATCAACAAAGCTGCGCTTGAAGTTCTCTTGGCCGGCCTACACAAACTGCCTCCGCTCAGAGCTTCACCTCTTTGTAGTTTAAAACCTTCTTCTTGGCTGCTGACATGATGCCAAACGTGTTTCTGGTTAACTGCCAGCTTACTTGAAGATCAAAGGAGAAGAAAAGCATGTCAAAAAACCCAAACCTTTTCTGGATGGTGAGAATCTGTCGAGCCACCGCCGGCTGCACCTTCCAGTCATCGAGACAGACTCCAGCTTTTCAGCACAACGCGCCCTGATCTCACACACACACACAAAAGTTAAAAGTTTCACTTTCAGGTGGGAGCAGTTTTATTCCAGTAAGATGGAAGACATTCTAGGAGGTTGGTCAGAAGTGATTGAGAGGGTCAGAACTGTTTTACCTGCAAAAAACATCCTCACAAGCTGGAAATGTGAAACTTTTCTAGTCCAAAAATATTACATTCTGCCATCTTTTTCTCTCAAGAGCCAAACCCTGTGATGGAATACACATGCAGGTTAAAGATTTTTATCTGATTTAAGATACATTTTTCAGTTTAAGTAAATAATTACCACCATTTGAAGCTCTGTGACAAAGTCAAATCCATCTGAACTCATAAGGATCTCACACTGCTCGCTTTGGACACATTCTTTCCTCTGTTTTGTTTTCAAGTTAAATTGGGGCATCAAAGAAAACCTTTAAAAATTGCTTTTAATACTCAATTTATTGAATTCTTTCTATGTATTGTAATAATTTTTGTAATTTAGTTTTTTTTTTTTTTTTTTTTTCCTTAAAGTGGCCCTACCATGAAAATTCTACTTTTTGAGGTTTTAAATGCATATTCCTTTTCCTTCTTCACTATAAAGAACCTCAAAGCTGCATTTTGATCCGTTCATGGATTTAGGAGTAATCCTCTAAAAACCTGCACTGTCTGCAGCAGCCCCTCCCATACCCACAAAAACGAGCGGTTGGAAACATGCTGACACAAGCACGATGCCAACAGCTCCGCCCCCAGACTATCACCAAGACTCAATTTCTCCACTGAGCTAGTGATGATCAGTGATGATTCATTTTAGATGAAGAATATCTTCCAACTGTGTCTTGTTTCTTGTTTCTTAGTGGTCCAACGGTAATATATGATCATATATATGGATATAGTTCACTCTAAAAGGCTTAAGAAAATCATAGTATGGCCCCTCTAATGGTCTTATTACACTTTAATTCTTCTGGAAAGAATTGGCTTATTTTTTCCCTTTAATTTTGAGGCACCCATTCAAGGCTCCTGAACTGTTTTAAAACTAGATTCAGCAATGTTGGAAAAAACATGTTATTTCCTCAATCATACTTTTAAAACTTTACTGGTTAAGGCAAATTCATTTAATGTTTTTCTTTTTCTTATAATGAAAAATATGATGTATATTTTACTAACATTAAAGGTGTACTAATATTAGAGGTGGACGATACTCAGCATTCAGTTATTGATCCAATACCTGTCGCCGATATTGATACCACTATCAATATTTATCTTAAATCTAGTGGATGTGACATGAACTTCAAAATCTCAATTGTTTTTTTAATTGCTGTGAATAATTTTTTGTAAGTTTCCCTCTTTATATTACTTTATAAACATAAAATCATACATAGGATAAGATTTTTAATCCAATAGAAAATAGTTTATTAAAAGAAAAACTTCTTAAAATAAATATAAAGTGAAGAAGTGAATGCAAAAGAGTCGACAAATAAAAAGAAACAACTCGCTATGATACAAAAATATTAAAATCTTTAATGACAAAAAAGAAAAAAACAACTGATGGAAGTATAAATAATTTGGAACTTCTTAACATTTAAATAGAACAATAAAAACAGAGGAGAAAGTAACACAAGCAGTGAAATACCAATATCTGCGAATCAGTACCGATACGATGCGATACTATCTTGAGATCAATACTATTGATATCCTGGATTGATCCGCCCAGCCCTAATTAATATTCAGGTAGATTTTTTTTCAAAGTCATACTATTTAAAATAAAAAAGTGAAAAATTGTTTTGATATAGTCTTGGGATATATTATATGTATCGTATCATGTATCACAATATGTATCATATCATCAGACTCTTGTCAACACACACCTAATATTTATAGATTATGCCTTTAGCTGTAGATATTTTTCTTTACTTCCAAAAGTTGAAAAGCACAATAAAAACTCTACATTCTGTGAAGCAGAACCTCTTATACTTTACTGTAACTACCACCAGCATGATTAAGACGGCACAGAACTGATCATTGTCACACTTAAGGCTTGCAGCTGCTGCTGCTAAACCTCAGCGTCTGCGAATAAGTAGAGGGCACCTTTACCAGCAGCAGTTAATTAAAACGTTGTGTTACGAGCGCTGCCGACCGCTCATGATTGCTGATCGCCACGCATCACTTGCAGAAACGGAGGGAGCAGCGATGAATCTCACCTGCCTTTGACAAGCTGCTCTGACTGCTTTAATGTGAGGACTAACAAGGGCTCCAGCAGAGGAATTACTCATCTGCAGAAACCAGACCTTTACGCTGGATGAGGCCATCATTTCAGAGGAGCACCATGACACCACAGCCTACGTATGTAAAAGCTCTAAAATTATCTCAGGAATATGAATTCTATTTGTTTCCAAAATGCAAACCAACATTAGTTCTTCTGATCTGAGTTTCATGAAAGGTGCAATATTAAAGTGATGGTTAAAGCCTTTTTGCTAATAAAAGTTGTTTTAAACTATAAGATTTGTATAGAAATATATTTTTTTACCCTAAATACAATTTGTATCGTATGTGATGAAGACCTATATCTCTTAAAAGTGATCAAAACTGTCTTTAATAAAAACATTGTATAGAACTTTGTCTTGTTGTCTTTCCTGTAGTTCACGATCATTCCACTAGAGGCAGTAAAAGGTATTTTCTTGCTCATTTCAAAATGGCTGCTTCCATGAAACCTCAAAAAACTTTTGACGGTTAAAGTTTAGCTAATTTTCAGAACTCTATGGTGAGGTTAGCTCATCTATTGTAATTCGTTTTTAAATAATACTAGCTGTACTGAAAGGAAACAAAATTTTGTGATGATTAAATCATAATAATACAGTTATTTGAGACAGTAAATTACTGTAATGAGTAATGAGACACTCATTACTTGAAAAAAAAATCATTGCATTTGATCTTATCAGAACCGGATTACATAACTTTGCAAAACTGTAAAATTAGGTAACTAAGTGGAGTAGGATTATATGAATTAGCTTATTCCCACTCCTTTTCAAGCAATCAGTCAAACTCTACTCTTTAGTTAATAATTATGTCAAATGTGACATAAGTGTGAATTTTTTTTGTTTGTTTTTTATTTTCTAATCAATGCATTTTACTATTTCTGCTGAGACAATCTGCATAGAAATGCAAGGACGCTCAAACATCACAACACTGATGATCTGAAGATTTTTCAAATATAGTTAAGTTCAGAACTTTACAACCAAGAGTATTCACATTTTTTTATTATTTTCTGGTGCATATAGATCAGCAGATTACATAAAGAGAGCTTGAAAATTGACTAATTTGTAGAAGTTGTAGAGTTGAATAAAAAACTTGCACAAGACTCAAAAGAGAAGACCATCATACAGGGTAGTGTGTCGATGAAGGTTCTCATTCATCCAAGTGTCTTTGTCTTGACGTTGAGTTGTGGCACCTGGACTTACAGTCTTTGTTCTTGAAACATTTTACCCATCATCCAAGTGACTTCATCATAAAGCCTAATTTCTATTATCAGGGTGAATTTGTTACAGAGGACTAAAGTATCTGTTATCGTTATCCTTATAAAAATGATGTCCAGTATCATACTTGATGGGGTGGTTCTGGATCTCTGTGATCAGCCTCCAGTCGTCCATGGTGTTAAATGACCGATATGACGCTCTACCACAAATGTTCTGACCCCGTGTCAAAGAAAATTACATTTACACCACGGTGAAAGCATAATGAGTAGGTTTTATGTTGATAAATGTCCTGGATGCACTTTACACTCGCTTGCATGATGTCCAGTTTTGGTCGTTTCATTTGCCCAACTCCACCAAAAAGTGCTCCAGCTCACTCCAGTGTCCAGCCAAAATTGGAAGCCAATGAAACGGATTTTGGGCGCCGGAGAGGCTCCGAATCTGGGTGCCGTGTGAGTGCCTCCCCGCATTTTTCACGTTACATTAAGGACTCCGGCGGCTGCACCGGAGCGTGACTGGATGCAGTGTGAACCCAGGGTTAGTCACATGCACTCGTATGGGGGTTGAGTGTACCATTGTTGTGCATGTGGTAAGCACATTGAGAAGTATTTGTAACCCTGAATTTACATTGGTCCATCTGTGGTGAGTCGCTGTTGCTTTGTGTCAACACAAAAAAATCTGTCAAAATGTTTACAACCGTCATTTCTGCGTCTGGCTCGATGCAAGCTTTACGCACAGGTTCTATTTCTTGTCCATTGATGCATCAAACAAATTAACTAAATAATTGTCTTAACGCTGAAAAAAAATGGTTTCCCAACCATTTATTGCTCAACATAGACGATCGTCATATAAAGTTACTTGAAGTTAAAATTTAAAGTTCAACACATCTTCAGTCGGGAGTGAGTAGATCAGTTTCTGGTTTCAGAAATAATGGTCAAACAAAAACTCTCCTCAAATTCTATTGGTCACAGATTTAATATCAGATATTCGAGTACATGGATTGGTCAGTGTGAAGCTAGAGCAGTAGTTTGTTGTCTAGGGGTGACAACGTGTTGAACTCACGAACAGGCGTCGTTCTCCAAACTGCCAAAGCTATTCAGCACACCCGGTCACTTAATCTAAACCTGCTTGACATGCTTGTCCAGAACTGCGCCAGCGGTCCCCTGATGCTGCTTGTAATGAACGAGTCATTGTGTTTGACAGGAAGTCTGACAGAGAAATTCCAGCATCCATGTCTTTATCAAGTCAGAGGGACCTTCTATTCAAGAGCTCATTGGTGGAGTTAAGGTCACAGGTTTGATTCAGAAAGAACCGCTTTAATGTGGCCACAAATAGACTGCCTTTTGGTGCCAACCGTGACCAAGAGTCACAATGTCTCCATAAAACGTAGAAAATCTATAAAAAGTTCGATGAAAGGCGTCCACCTGTTCATTTTAACAACACAGAAACAAGCCCTCGCCTGTAATGGAAGCAGACCCTTATATGAAACCCGGCCTGCCAACAGAATGCTTAAACATTCAGCTCTTTGAAAGGTCTGATGTGTCTTGCATGGGAAACTTTTGAATCCCATAATTAGACTGTTTCTCTCGCCGAGCGTTGCCGTGGTTACGGCTTGCAGCCCAACAAAATGGAACTTCAAAGTGTGCGCAACACCATGAAACGGAGAATAGGCAGGTCTGTACTTTAGTCTTCACATAACCTGATCGAAATAGACATATCTTTTTAAGATAACACTAAAACTTTCAAACTGACAGAACTCTTGTCGAAATCTGTGTTCGTTTTTGGTTTTAATCTCTTATCAAATGTCTTACTCAATAATTTTAGTTATCTAATTATAGAGGAGAAAATACTTTGTTTATTTTTGATGTAACAGTTATAGCTACCTAGATTGGAATTTGACAGATGAGGCTTAAATCCATTGTTACCTTTGCAGAAAGTCTTTTTTTTATTTTTCTTGTACGGTGCTTTCAAGAGTTGATGAACAGCATCTCTTTCACTCTTGCATTTATTTAAACAGATGGCAAAAAGGTAAATAGTATATACCTACATAGGGCTTTACAGTCACAGTCCCATTCACCCATGCACACACACATGACCGCTCTACCTCTTCACTACGGCTGTCCCCTCCACCGCTCACAAAGATAATTTGTAGATAAAGTGACTGTCCCTACGATCTGCTTTCTTGAGTGCCTGGTTTCTTGCATTCCTGTACAGCAGAAACCTGGTTTCCGTAATCAGGGCAAGAGATTTGAGGGGGACCTGGTTGCAGACAAGATGGTCCCCAAATGCATCATTGAACTCATCATTAACCGGAAGCAGAAATGTTGCAACTGTACCCAGAAGCTGAAATTGTGTATCTATACCAGCCAGCAAGGCCAAGTGGGCCCCATATGGTTTAAAAGTAGGCAGAAAATGTGGGACCCAATTGGGTTTGTTTCCTTTGTTTGCCCACATTGGTTTTGCTTTGAAGGGACTGGCAGTCTGGGCAGCTGGCTAGCGTAGCAAGTCAGATCACTGAGCACCCAGGCCAAAGTGGGCAAACACAGGTGGGGCCACGGAAACTGTGGACAAACCCAATTGGGGCCCACATTTTCTTCCCACTTTTATACCATATGGGCCCCACTTGGCCTTTCTGGCTGGTTCCGGTGTTTCTATAAGAGAAGAGCATAAACTTCTGTCGAAACTCGATGGAGGAATTGCAGCTAATGAAGCTCTGGCACCATCTTGGTTCCATGATGTTGTCTGCGGCCTGGTCCTCTTGAACGATTTGGTGACCGTGGCTCATTTTAATACCTGGTTACTCCAACACGTAAATACTGTGACCATTGATTGTATATGAGAACTGGACAGCGTAAACCCTCACCCCCTGTTGCTCTAAACAGGAAGTACCAACCGGTTCCAAGAATCTAAAATCCCACTGACCTGTACTGAGAAATAAGCAGCTATTACTCAATCGTATCTGTCAGAATAATCATTCTTGCACTGCTATCCTGTCTTTTTACCATCAAATACTTTCTTTGTTGAAAATGATTTAAGCTATAAACTGACCAATTAGAAGCCTCATTGAAATTATGTGTTTTAATGCTGAACATTCGAAAAATTTAATTGAAAGATTTTCTCGAACCTGCTTTCAAGTGGTATAAGGGTGTGGCCTTTCTACAAACTCACTCTGTAGTGGTCGACATAGAAATGTTGACTCAGACCAACGTGGACCAATCACTGCTTACTATTTCTGGTTCCAACATGGTGACGTCTGTATCACAAAAATGAATTGACTTAATTTGGTTGGAACTGGAAGTCAGTTATTTTCTAAGGGTGATGTCACACTCACTCTGTCCAGTTCTCTACATAAAGTCAAAATCTGTACCACTCACTATCATTTAGTGCATTTTTCTTTCATAGAATTGTATCTTGTATCTCTCAGAAGCAATGTTGTCTCATTTTCAGGTAAGTTAAGGATTTATTTTGATTAGAGGTTAACTTTCAGGGGTGAATTTAAACACAAAAGGTTTTTTTTAATAATAAAATAAAGCTTTATTTCTGTTTCTGATCAGAGATCGATCCATTCATAACTTTTATGCTTTATAATCTAAATTCCGATTTGACTCCATTTCAAACATGGAACAATATTACTGCTAAGTGTGTCTGATGGATGAAGCCTGATTAAATCTTTTCATAAATTTCATCATACTCATGACTTCAGCTCATTCTTTCGGTTAACAATGTAATAATAGGTCTAATTTTATATTCCGTGCGCCGGTAGGAAGCTATTCATGAGCTCACTGAATGGATAGCTGGGTATTATGCACGATAATGTCGTTTTTATGCACCAAACAGATGGCTTTAGTAAAAGACAGGTCCGTAATCTGCACTGAGAAAAACCCCAGAAGGTAAAAAAATTGGATTTTTCTTTGCCATACGTGTCGGGATAAATGAATCCTGGACAAAAAGCGTCTTGCATATTCAGTCAACATCGTGCTCACCAAAGGCTAAAGTGTAAATATGCTCTTTGGCTGGATATTATTGTGTTAATGTTGGGTAAATACATCAATATGCTGCTTCCTGCCACTCATTTTCTCTCTGAGCACAAAAGTGATTCTCCGTGTTTCTGCTCATTAAAAACATCAAGGGTGTGATGTGCAGCATGGTTAATAAGAAGCTGATTAAGATGAATCTTTTCGACGGGTTTTGCCCTGTTTTATCTACAGCTGTGCATGCAAAAGTAGGGAGGTGACAGATTTACACAAGCAGTGAATTTTTCTTTCTTTTTTTATTTAAACAAGTGTAGGAGGAAGTGGAGGATGCAGGGAGGATGAATGAATCTTGAGCAGCTCCCAGTGGCTGATGGAATGACAACAGGCGTGATGAAAGCTAAACAAACCCTGATGCGGAGTGTGAGAGTCGCACGGTTGCCGGGCTTTTCTGCTCAAAGTGAGGCGTATGTGCACACAAGCACTGCAATTTCATGCACCGCTGATCAATGTCATGGACAAAGTTTGGTGAGGCGGAGCACGCCGATGCTGGGGATTCTTTGTGCTCAACCGGAGTGGGAATTTGGAATCATTGGAAATGAATACAAGAGAGAAAAGAAAAATAAAACTTTTATTTTCTACCACTTATTTTTGTTTTTTTATGAGAGTTGTCAGCGCAAGCTGTAGTGTGTTGGTTACAGCCAACAATAACCACAAAATAAAGAGACTTAAAATGGATTACATCTTGGCATCTACATGTATCTTTGGATTATTATTTATTTTTTTATTTATTCTATGTAAAGCACCCTGAGGTGTTCTGTAGCAGGGAAATTGGTCTATAAATGACATTAAAGTTGTGTTTCAGTAGTATTCTCCCCTCAAGAAATGTAGGAAAAAGTGAAAAAGTGGTTTTGAGTCTGTCACGCTCTTTTCAAATTGATTTTATTTATAATGCACTTTTCATATAAAAAACATATCTCATATATATATATATATACATGCACATACAAACTTTTCTATTAAAAATAAATAAAATATGAATAAAAACAATAAAAGTTTACGATGTGAAGTCTCATTTATTTCATCTCTCCTCTGTTCCTTATTATTTCTTGTATTTAGTTCTCTAAGCTTGTATTTGGTGCAGTGCAATTCACATGTTGTTCCTCTTTCCCCTCCCCTCTGGCTGAGCGGGAGAGATTTCAAATTCCAGGTGGATTGCCTGTGCTCTTGTTTTTGGCTGTGGACCACGTCTCTGGCTCATCTTGGCTGTGGACCTGGCCCTCACCCATCCCCCAGTTCTATCTGGATTTACTTTATTCAAATATGTACAGTAGCTGTAGATATAGATAAGCTAATTCTTCTTTAACAGTCCTGGTACATCGCCTGCTCCTCCTGGGAGAGGATCCTTCATGTGGAAATCCTTGACATTCTTCTTTTTTTCCTAGAATCTGTTTTTTTAGGAGTTTTTCCTTACTGAGAAGGAATGTTTAAGGGCAGGGAAACCCAGTTTAAATTAGTCTAGCAACCAGCTATTGTCTATATTGTATAACTGACTTTCTGCTTCTGTGCAATAAAAAGTGTGAAGCCCAATGAGACAATTGTTTTGTGATATTGGGCTATATAAATTGAATTGAATTTAAAAAAAAAAAAAAACAGGGAATCTTGTCAGGCACTTAAGCGATGGACTTGAGTGTCTCTTTTCGGCTCAAGAAACTTTCCTACACTGATGTTGAGAAATCTTACCTTTTTCCCAAGAAAAAGCTCAAAAAGTCGCTGTTATGGCAACAGGAGTGATTGAAATGCTTCAGAAACACTCCAATATTCAACATTAACATATATCACGTGGTGTAACTTTAGAACTACTACCATTCTTCAAGCAAGTAGAAAGCTATCCATCCATTTTCGGTGTCGTCCTGACATGGCAAACACTAAACCAGCTGAGCTGGGATAAGATGATCGCACCAAATTAGGCTGGGATTTTAAACTTGTCCTGGATAGTTCAACTTTTGTCCAACACACTTTTGTGTCTAGATTCAGCTGAATCAGGGGAGCAAGTCTGGGTTTACTGTGTATTTGGGTGTGATACTCCTCTGAGTCTACCCATACGTCAAAAGTTTGATGTTGAATGCTCTTCCTGAACTTACCATTTGCATGTGTCGGGTTAGGGACAGGCACAAGCAGAACACTGGTTTGAGCCACATTGAGACTTTTTTTTATACATTTATGTATTTTTATGTATTTCTGTCCATCTGCCTGTCTGTCCATCCTTTTGTTTTTTTCTTATCTTTTATTTTTTTTAATTGTTTTATTGACAGACTGGTGATGCGTTCAGGGTTCACTCACTAGTAGGATGCAGCAACTCCCGTGATCCCAAAGGGAATGAAAACTGATTTAGAGGATGAATAAATTGTGTAGTTTTGTGGGACATCTCATTTGGACATGTCAGTTTTGACATTTAACACCCCCCTCCTCTGTTTCTTTTCTATATCCGGCCTTGTTTTGTTTTCTTCTTAACAGCCAAATACAACTTTCAAGTAATTTAATCAACCGAAACTGAATCAGAACAAAGTAGAAATCAATCGTGTATTTATACCTAAAATTATAGGTGCATAAAACTTTCAATAGTTCTTGTATTTTGTTTGTTTTATCTCTCCTTAATGTAAAAGTCTTTGTATGGATTTGTCTACTTTGTGCTATTTTATATTTCATGTTTTAATCATGTCTGTAATGTTCTTAAGTAGGTTTAATGCATGTATTTCCTTTACCTGCATTATTATTACAAATGTAAATTATCTCCTGTGCTAATTCTGGCATATTTATCTTGTAGCCTTGATAACACATTGATTAATATACATTGTCCAAACTTAAATAAATTAATGAATTAATTAAAATGTGTGAATAGGTTTGCAGCTTCGATGCAGCTTTAGAAGCTTCCAGATGCTGCTAATAACATGCAGTTCAATATTGATTACAAAGTTACAAATTGTTTTTTTTTTTTTACTTGAATTGTTTTTAAAAAAAATCTCCACGCTATGAACTGTCTGGGTTACCATGGAAACTTGCTCCTAAAAAAGAAAAGTGGCTTTGAAAAATGAAAAATAAATCAAGAGTTCTGCAACTGGGCTACTTGGACACATGAGAACAAAGTTTTGGCGCGGCACATTTAGCTCCAGCAACAACTAAAGACTGTGTTTAGGCCCAAATAAGTCATAGCAGCCACTCCTGAGCTCGTTGAAGTTCTGTGACCTCCTTTGTGTTTTTCCTTTAATGAGCGTCCGTATATCAAAATGCCTGTTTTGTCCCTAAATAAACATCTAATAATACTTTACCTTTGCCTCACTTTCAAAAACATCTGTGTCCCCGTGTAGAATGGAACCGAAGAAATGTGTTTTATTATCACCTGAATGTGGGTTAGCACGGATTCCAGTGTAAAAGCAGCACAAGGCCATAAATTATAGCACACACAGCGCCGAGTAGAGCAGACACTACGTATGCACATCTCTGTGTGTTGGCTCCCTGCACCCTTGTGACCTCATTTTCTTTGTAGCTCTATACCCCGTACCCCTTCCAGACAAAATCCATAATTTCTATTTGATGGTGCAGTCAGGCTGGGCTTTCTGGAGGACACTGCATGAAATTGATGTGTCTCATTTCAGGTCTACTGAGGATGCCAATTACCCTTTGGAAACTCTTTGAGAATGATGGCGCAACATTCTCTTTCTTTGTCATGTCTGCTTTCTTCTTTGCGACAGATTCGCTCTCCTCCCTTTGTCTAAATGCTGCACCCGTCGTGAACCGTGTCCGTCTGGAGCTGCGTCTGTCTCGCCGTCGCTCTGCGGAGCGAGTATTGAGGGAGAAGCAACGCAGAAGTGTCCACAGTTTGAGTTCTTTAATACTGAATGTCACATTTCTCCTTTATTATTCTTTAACTAGAACCAACATCCCTCAATATAAGGAGAAATTAAAGAAATACTTCTACAGAAACTCAATTTGGGACCAAAAAAAGTTTTAGAAAGAGACAAAAAGTTTGGCTTCATGTTGGCCTCATTTGACTTGTTTGACTTGATTTGACAAATGTACATTTTTCACAAGTCCCAACCTCCAAGTCTTAAGTCTCTGCATTTGGTTCCTAAACTTTAGTCATAACTGTCTTTACAGGTGGATACGGGGTGTGGACTAAAAAATAGGCCAACTTATATGGGGCACTTAGGTGGCTCCCACAAAATATTGAGGTCAGAGACCACTTGATGAGCCCGTAAAAATACTCATGCACTTTTTTCTATGGGTATGCTGCGGGTGACAGGTTGTAGTGAAGACATACAACACGTAAGGGTAAATAAACAAAGGTGAAGTGAGTGAGATGCAGATGTCATGATTTTTTCCTTTTTTTAATCCACCCAAACTGTGCCTCCCTTATGATACAGCTGCACCTCTCTACAACCTTTCAACGGCCCGAACAACCCAGAGCACCCGTATGGGTCAACCCCTCATTCGAGTACATAAAGCTTCAAGTGATACTCCAGTCAAAAAGTCTTAAGTTCAAATTCTCATCTCTGCTGAGCATGTTGAAGTTTTGGTGAGTTGCCATTTATTTCTTAATTTTTATGACCATCTCCTTTAGTGAAGCACTTCCACATTATGATTGTGCCACACCATGCTCCCCCACCAGGATGGTATTCCTCCTCTTCAAAAAGATAATTCCTATTCTCCAACACTTTCCTTTAGTGTCATAAATCACCTGCATGTCTTTTGATAAACTTCAAACCACAGTCAGGCTGAAGAACTCTTTCTGCTTTTTGACCTTTCAGCTTAAACCTCATTTCACTGCAGATAATGACGTGACAATGATGAGGATTTCTTACTTTTTTCAAACAGCATGGAGTTTGAGACTGTTTTGGAACTCATTTGCACATTTTACTCAAAAAAACAAAAACCTCCTTACAACAATAGCTGTGTGGCCCCATACTGTTTATTCGTTTTTGAACAGACATACATCAACTCAAGCATCTGGAAACATTATCCATGAAACAGACTTTTCACAGCGTCTACTTTTTCATTTTATTCATAAGTTTATTGTGATGGCAACAACTAAATGTTCGAACTATGTTTTCAAGATATACATTTAAAAGTTGCAGTTACTTTTAGGATTATATTTATTTTCTGTTAGAAAAAGAATAACACAATATTCTGTCTTGATGTTTTTATTATCGATTTATGATTTTTTTTATTTATTTTCTTAATCCATAACAACAAGTCCTGTTGAGTTTATAGATGAAATTCTAACATTTTGAGGAAGTATTTTTATTTATGACTAAAGAAATAAATATAAGAAAAAAACAGTGGTTGTTATGATTTTGTCTCATAAATTGTAGAAACTATAAACAAACAAACAAAAAAACTCAGTTTCTTGGAAAATAACAGACTTTGTTGTTCCATTTAATCATATAAAACAATGTTGCATTATGCTACGTTCACACTGGCCTCCTCAACATGTATTCTAGGAACCAATGTCTATGAAAGCACGAGTAAATGCAGATTTCAGGCTTCAGCCTTCAAAACTCTCACTTTCACGCTAAGCTACACAGTTTGAAGACTATTTTCGGGCTCTATATACATAATGCGGGTCCATTAAACATATGTTGAAAATTAAACCAGAGTGAACTTTGACCAATCAGGGACTCAGATTTGGTAGGTAAGCGTGGATGACGTCCCCTTTAATTCACAAAGTGCCAACTGCTTGAAAACTGATCATGAAGGAGAGATTATAAGTCTTTTATTTATCACAACAGAGCTGTGTAAGAGAAAGTCTGGAGCAAAATTCACCAGATTTGCACCACTTTGACATGTTGTACCACACCTCTTACTGGGAGACATGCGCCGGTGAACAGTAAAAAAAAGAAGGAATGATTTTACACTGCAAAAATTGATTTTAAGAAAGTAAAAAGACCTTTGTTCCAAAAAAAAAATTATTTCTGTCTTGCCAGAAAAAGAATCAAATCACGAACGATTTTCAATAGCAAAATGTTCTTAGTTTAGGAATACATGTGATAGTAACTTGAATTTTTTTCTTAAAATAAAAATTCTTTAAGACCATTTTTCTTATCCTTATGGCAGATTTGTTCCTTAATTAAAGAAAAATGTTTGAATGTTTTACTTTTTACTAAAGGGGGGTGTTCTTACTGCATGTTAGTGTAATTATTTTCTGAAGAAGGGAGTGACTCAAATGTTTAATATTCCAGGTTTAATTCTGAGTTCTGCCAGATGAAGAAGACATGCAGTAAGACTGTCAAATATGAACTGAATTAACAATGATGGTATGGATTTAGTTGGGTTTTTTGAGTCTTTCCTCCCTGAAAGGCTTAATGGCTTTTGAGTTTGAGTTTAAAGTGTGTGATCACAACACAGCTGCACTCAGACGGCAGGAAGAAGATGCATCTTAATAGTTCAGAAGGATGAACTCTATGACATATCACGCCTGCAGTTCTCACTGTCTGCCTTTTTTATTCACTACTCTTTATCTTTATGTTATATATATATATATTTCTCTTTAATAAAGGCTGCAGCTTTGTAGCTATCTGAGATTTAAACTCTTGTGGATGCAAAGTTAAGTCAAACATTAGTTCTGTTACTACAATCCAGAGGTGAGTCGTTGGGTGATGCAAGAGAATCTTCTCAGAAATGTGAATATTTTAAACCTACATTCATAGAAAAGAATACACATTTTAATGTTGCATTATCTTGATTAAAGTTATATGTTAAGAGCAAAGTTAGTTTGTCAGTTTATCAGCAGCAATGAAAGAATGTTTGCATAAAAAAAATCCACTTTTTGTAACATTTTCCTGGGAAATTATCTTCAGGTTTTACCCAAAATAACTAGTAACATCATGGCAGAGCAGAATTGTTTTGCATCATTATTCACGTTTATATTTCAAGTATAATATTTAAAAATGTAATAAAATGTAGAAAGATAAACGAATAAGGAAGTTTTGAATGCAAAATAGTCTGGGAAAGACAGAGGTATACGGCTAAGAAGCAGTTTGTTTCACAGAATTGCATGAGCAGGAGTCAGGCAGATGCAGAGAGCTGATGTGACAGTGTTCATGTGTTGCTAAGGATTGTCTATTGTCTTAAATCTGGTTGCGTTGGCAGCACAGAGTGGTTGCAGCTGTATTTCAGCTTGTTGCTATAGCGCGCCGCCTGCGATCTCTGGTGGTGGTTGCCATGGTGCCCTTAAACTGTTATTACAGTATTTTAAGGGGATGCTGGAATGAAGGATGGGGGTTTGCCAAGGTGAGGAGTTTCCAAGTAGGATGAAAACACATCTCAGGTATTTGCAGAGACACCCGCAGCAGCAGATGCAATCACTGCGGAGAGATGGCTCCTGAGCTTAGGAGGAAGCAGCTGTAACTGCCGACTTCACTGAGTAAATAAAGTCCATGAGAGCTTTCACGGTGACTGACAGAACAAATGTGTGAACATATTGAGTCCTATGATGGAAAAAGAGGGAAAAATCATTTTTAATTAGTTGTTTTTTTCCTGCAGGGGGCCGCACAGCAAGAAGGCCGTGGTTCGAATCCCAGCTGGGACCTTTCCATGTGGAGTTTGCATGTTCTCCCTGTGTATGCGTGGGCAGTTCCCTCCTACAGTCCAAAAACATGCATCATAGGTTAATTGGTTTCTCTAACGTGTCCCTAGGTGTGCATGTGTGAGTGCTTGTGCCCCGCAACAGACTGACAACCAGTCCGGTGTGAGAAAATATCGACTCAGTGAAAGATCGCAATACTTTATTTGGTGATAATTGTATCGATTTAAAATGCTGCCAAGATGATGTTTCATTAATAATTTATAAGCAAACATGCAGTTCAACGTCTTACTTTTGTGCTCCATCTAAACTCTTCAAGAGGACCAAGACGCAAACGACGACATGGCTCCAATATGGCGCCAGAGCATCACTAGCCGGAAGTCCTCAACGGAAGTTCGGACAAAGTTCACGGTCTTCGATAGAAAAAAATGGATCACGGTTACGGTAAGGGTTACCGTTAAGGGAGTGGTTAGTTTTGGTGTAAGTGTTACAGTTAAGGTAATGGTTACGTTTAGGGTTTACGTTGTGGTTGTTGTTGTGAAGTAGCATAATGAGACGTACACAAGTTGATTTTAAGTAAAGATGAGCATTAAACAGGAAATCTGTGCCAAATTGGTACTGGTGCTGTATAAAAATATGGTTCTTGGCTTATGTAAGAACAAGTGAGACCATGCAGATGTGCAGCGTGCTCTCAATGTTCTGATCATCAAATTAAATGTATTTTACCTTTTTATACATGTGAAAGGTGTAATTATATTTAGATAAAGTCTTTTCTAGATCAGAATCTTAAAAAAATATTGAAATATCGTCTCTGGTACTATCTTGGAATACATCCTGACACATATATGCATCACCAGACTCTTGCAAATACATGCCCCAATCGTCCAGTACCCCACCTTTACCCAACAGTATCCAGGACAGGCTCCAGCAACCCTGTGACCCTGAAAGGGATTAAAAAAACATTTAAATAATAGACGGATGACAGTAAATCCTCCCATTTTAAAGTTTGTTTGGGAAAACTTATTTTCCTCAGAGTTGCTGCTCACGTTCTTGTAAGAAATTACCGGTCGTCCCAGAGGTGCAGGAAATGTGTCAACTTACCCCGGACTTTCACACACTTCTTATTCACTGCGGATGCGGGAAACGGAGCAGCCGCAGGCCCTCTAAACTAGATTGAACCATTAATCTTTCCAGAGTGAGGGGAGCCGGGGTGCAAGAAGACAATAAAGGAAGAAACAAATAAACACAGACCTACAACCAAGTGATACAGAGGAAAGCAGATACTTAGTAATGCATTAGTGTCACCCGGACAATGAAGTTACACGGCTAATGCTGCCCTCTAGTGGCATGATAGCTGAACAGGAACTCTCATCTGCAGGTTTACATCACTGACACTCCCCATTACAACATGATCTACCATTACTGATAAGACATATGATTTATGTTCCTTTTAGAGTGTTTTGCACTGGTGTCTGGCATTTGAGCTTTCTACCTAAATGGAAATACGCTTTTAATTGCTCTAAAAATGCTCATTATGGCCGAGTTTCTGCAACAAAACTCTGATTAAATAAAGGTTTCTCTGCACTTTAGCTCACTTTTTCACTGAAACACAGTGCACCTCTTAGTGAACCAGGAAGCCTGAATTCCAGCTGGAAACAACAGTTGCATCATGAATCAGTGGTTTGAAGCAAACAATAAATACAGCTTTACATACTTGAAATATTTTAAACGGCTTCTTCTTGTCAAACCTGACAACACTAATGCTCTTGGAGTGCTTTGGTATTTTAGAAAAAAAAAATGCATCTGTGCAAGGCAGGTTTTAGACTTCTGGACTCTGAAGCTTAGGGGCCTATCTTTACTTTTATTCTTGCTCAATTAAATATTTTAAATCAAAGTAAATAATTCAGTTTAGAACAGGAAACTACTTGTGGAAATAGAATAAAAGAAATTTTAAAAATGAACAAAATATATTGAAAGGACATTTAAAATTATTTTGGGATGAAACCAAACAGATGATATAAACATATTAGGAATGTGAACATAAAACATAAAAACCTCAGTTGCCAAGAAAATCAAAAAGTTTAGTTTTGCTGATTCTTCTAAAAATTACATCAACATGTTCGTCATCTCCAGGTGCCCCAAAAAGGAAATGGTTGCTATGGCAATAAAGCCATCAGAAAAGCCACCATTTTGAAGAAAAAAAAGCGAATTGTTTTGAATGAATTTTTACATGCAGCTCTTACCAGGGTGGCTTAGGGAGAGAGAGACAATAAGGCGCGAGGAGCAGCCACTCGATAAGTGAGGGTGACAGAGACAAGGAATATATATAAATAAATAAAACAAAGATGACAGTTTAGTTGATTATTTACATGTTTATTGCACAGGTTTAGCAAACTCAATTGTTTTAATACTATTTACCCGCACTTAAATGTTGCAGATGCTGCAAACAGGCAGCAATCAATTGAAGAAAAAGACAACTTAAACTATTAATGTGTTGGTACCTAACATAGCTTCTATAATTCACTTTTAGCATGTGAAACCACGTACCAAGAAAAATCAAGATAAAAAAAAGGCACAAAATGATGACAGAGCACCGTAAAGGATAGGAGAAACCAGAAAGATATTCACCAAAGCTGTAAATGACACAAAAATATTCATGGGTGTTCCAGCTAATTTTTCTTTTACACAAAATTGATTTTTGTTTTGTGATGCAAGTTTATTCTGTGTCCACATCCAACGATCAATTTTGTGTAAAAGAAAAAAGTAGCTGAAAACACCCTTTACGGATGTCATAGACTAATCACAGTGCTTAAACAAACCAGTGATTACAAAGTATGTTTTCCATGCTTGTTAAAACTTTTTCTTTGATATTCATAACATAGTGGCACACAACTTGTGAGCAGCCTCCATAAGGTGAATATTTCTAATAATTTTTATGGGATTTTTTTTTTTTTATTAATGTAATATTAGTGAATGGCAGTGTCACTTGAATGTAATCAAATATTCAGGATAGGCCTGGGTGTCGTGGAAGATAACAAACATGCTGGGGTTTGCCATCCTGTCCACAACACTGTCAAACAATTTAATGGAACCAGAACTCTTGGGTGGTGGTGCGATCATGTTTTGCTGTCCAGGGGTGAAATCCCCAGTCAGCACTCGGCAGAGGTACATGATCTTCTCCCCATTCGCGTTGGGTCTGGAATAGGTGTCACTGGCAGAGTAACTGGCATTTACAGCAAAGTAGGTGCCGTTCCCGTAGCATGCAGCTGGAAAAGAAACAATAGAATGTTAACGGAACCAATCTATGACACAGATGACTGA
>NC_050532.1:8690002-8692686 GCF_002922805.2 Oryzias melastigma | reverse complement strand
ACAGCAAAGTAAGTGCCGTTCCCGTAGCATGCAGCTGGAAAAGAGACAATAGAATTTTAACGGAACCGATCCACCAAACAGAGGACTGAACTTTACATATTTAAGTACTTTAAGTAAATGTTATTCAAATATAATTTGGTGAATTTACACAAGTACATAAATATGTACAATTTGAAGACTGTATACTGTTTCTTCTATTGGTTGCTCATATTAAAAAAGTTATGAATGGGAATTAGCAATAAACTATAAAACAAACTATTTTATTTAGAGGAAGTATGAAAATGCAATCCAAAATAATTAAGAAGAGACAAGAGGTCTTTGGTAGACAAAGAAAAGTTAGAGGCGGACATACTATTAGGCAAAGGTAGGCAATTGTCTACCTTTGCCATCTAAAATATTTACGTTTTTTTAATAATTTCATAATTTCCACACCTAAAATAATTTAATTCTGTTAAAAAAATTTAAAAAATCACTTGAGGTTGTTAATGTGAAAGTGCTTCGTCATCCACCATCTCTTTGCAGCAATGGACTATTCCATCAACATCAACAGCAAGTTAACTAGCGAAGAAACACCGGTACTATGTCCGAATTCCCACCCTAATCACCAACTACTAAAAGACTATAAAGTGCAGGACTTTCTAGTGTCCTGGATTTTGAAACCAATTCGAACACCATGGTCACTGCTTTTTTTTTCTAAATGGCGGATATAACGTTAGACTGCAACAAACCATTATGTTTATAGTCGACTAATCACTGTTTTTTTTTTTTTTTACTTGTCGACTAATCGGATCATGCGTAAATTAGATGTAAAACACACATTTTAACCATCATTAGCTTTAAACTTTAATTGTTTAAGCTATATGCTTACTAAAAATAAAGACAATTAGGACGATAGTTTATTAAACCTTTACTCATACAGCTAGATTCCTTTATTTATTTCTGGCATTTAAACAAGACAGTCAATCAAATGAGGTCGGCATCTGAAACAAAGGAACTATTTTTCACCCAATATAAAGTTTTAGTCTCAATGACTCGGAATGATGGTGCTGAGCGCTCTCAACTGTATTCAACTTAACTAGACTCTGACTATATATGGTTCTAAACTCTAGCTTGTAGCCATGAAAATGAGCATTTCTACATGTCTTGCAGAAAGACTTGATATATTTTGTGAGCAGATGTTCCTTCGGCAGAGAAATATCGCTCTGATGGGGTAGAGGTTGTAGGGATACACAGACAACATTTAGCTAATAAGTTTGCGCTAATGTTAGCTTAGCTTACGTTATGTTGTCCACTTTTAAGCTCCGTTGGCTTTTTGTCATGGTACCCAAGTCTTCCTAAAACTTCCTGTGACATCACTACCGAGCTGGATTAGCACTACTACATGTGTCAAAGACATTTTTTTTAACCTTTATTTGAGATTTGGCATTATAAAGCGCACACCCTAGTTTTGAAATTAAAAAATAAAACATGAATATTTAATTAGATACAATGACTCAACTCAAAGAAAAGTGAGCCTTCATCATCTAAAGCTCTTGGAAATGGAAAGTAAACCTATGGATGTCGTACCGTTTTTTCCAGCATAGACCCTGTTGAAGCCTCGTTCGTTGATGATTTTCACCGTGTCTTCAGAGGTGCCGTGAAAAAGGCGCTTCTCGTTGTTCTGATGACCATTTCTCGTTTCCAGCTCGTTCTTCTTGATTTGTAAACTCTTCCACAGTGCAGGATTCTGGACTCTCTCAATCTGAAGAAAAGTGTTTCACTATAAATTTTCACCAAAAGTCACCCATACGGTAAAGTTTTTTCAAAAACATACTTCAAAAACATGAGTAAGAGGGTACCTTTATCACGTTTCGGTTGCAGGTAGCCTGAAACAATTTGAGAACTTCATTGTACTCTGGGGTACCAGTCTGGACATTGGTAAGCAAACAGGTGGTTTTGGCAGGCATAGGTTCCCAGTGTGGAGGAATATCATCACCTAGATTTCAAACAAGAGCTTTCAGTTATTTTGACATCAGAATTACACATGTAAAGATACAACAGCTGAATCTCACCTTTTAGTTTATCGATTCGTATAATTTGCAGAGTGTTTCCCTTCTTGTCTGTGGCTGGTCCTTCAGGTAGGCTGGCGGTGTAGTCTTTTCCCTGGACTTTGATGTTTACAGATTTTTGATCCTGTTGCAGTGCATGCTCAAGCTCGTAGTTTGTCAGTGCATCAAAACTCTGAAATCGCTGCCCCTGCAGTTGGTACTGCCAGTCTGCCACTGCCCCTGCCAGCTCCACCTTCTTGTCCAACTCCTGCTTGTTCCTAACTTTGTTTAGAATATTGCCGATCTCGCCCATGGCTTTGATCACGTCCTTGCTGAGTCCTTCCACGATGAGCGAAGCCTGGGAGTCTATGTTCTCCATTCGGATGGTCACCCCCATTTTCTTTTGGATGTCGTTGATGAGCTGAGATTCTGCCTTTGACAGGTCTAAGATGATGTTGTCAGTTATGGGCATACTGGTTTGTTCGTTGACTATTAGGTCAGTTATCCACTTCTTGGCTGCATCTACTTTAGCCTGTGTACCGCCGCAGATGTGGAAGCAAGCGGGGTCGGCTTTGACCGGCACAATGGAGATCTCATCCTCCTTTTTCTGCTTCTCTTCACTTTGACCAAAAAAGAAGGCTGAAAGAAGATACATTA
>NC_050532.1:8677558-8688937 GCF_002922805.2 Oryzias melastigma | reverse complement strand
AACAAGCCAATGAGAGCGGAAGGGTTACGGGGAGTCCAGGTGTGTCTTGCAGTTTCAACTGGTTAAACTTCCAGGGCGCGATCAATGACCGCCTGTTTTGCACGTACAGACTGGACTTCTCGTGTGAACATCAGAATTCTAGATGGCCACTTTCCACCCGTAAGGGCAGTTGGGACTAATGCTAAAGTAAAAGACAAATAACTATCATGGTCATGAAAAATCTTCAAACTGTTAAAAGTATTGAATTGAGTTGGTAGACCAATTAGTATTTTCTTGTGTACTGTTAAAAGATAAGTACGTAAATAAATAAATAAGAACTGGACAAAAATGATGGTCCCAGTGGAAAAGAGAGATAATAATTTGAAAACAACTATATTTAGTGACTTTCTAAACCCAACAAACACAGAGATTTTTGGTGTGTAGAGACAAATTTGAAAGCACTGCCTATTTTGGTTCCTGTGAGGCTCCACCCACCCCAAAGCAGTGTCTGTAGTCAGTCTGACAGTCAGCTCCCCCAGAGGCTGGAATGGAATGGAGGGAGATATATACTCTGCCACATCAGAGATGGATAAAACCAATGGTAACCAAAGAGCTCAGAACAACTTCCAAAGAAAAGGAAAGGTAATTTTAAGGTCATTGGTCCATCTGTGTGAATTCACACCATAGAAGAAACCACAGTTTGGACAGACAAAACTTGAGCTTTTTGATAATATCTGTGTTCACAGACAAAATTCCTTTCCATTCCAACAACAGAAGACTGTATTTGCTTTGATACATGAAAGAGATTGGATCGTGGTCTGAGGGCTGCATCTGGCACAGATACCAATACAATTGCCAGTACAATGAAATTGCACATCTATGAAGACTTTCTGGAACAAAATATGGTGCTTGGCATCAGAGGGTTTGGTATCAGTCGCAGTCCATGGGTCTACCAACAGGTTTATGAAATAAAGGTCCCTGCTAAAAAGGGCTAAGAGTCAAAGATTCAAGAGTCCCGATCAAAACCCTTTGGAACATCTACATAAAGGAGCTGAAACATGGCATTTGGAGAAGACACCCTTCAATCCTTACTTCAATGGGCACTGTGTTTCATCAACCAAGGGGTGGAGGGAAGGATTTCATAATTTGTTCTCACCTGTGCCAATGGCTGGAAATGAGACAGAGGTGAAGGACTGTTTCACACATATTTCCAGAGCATCCTTTACAACCTTCCGGATTTTTACAGGGTCTGTCTGTCCAGCCAGATGGAGGATCTTCTTACATTTAAGGTTACCAGGTTGTGTCAGTATCATGCCGGAATTTGGCTGGGCACCTACAGGAAAAGATAGTAGCTTTAACAACCTTTGAACCATACCAAGCTATAAAGTATGGGTGTTGAGAGCGCCCTTCCCGTCTAGGTAATCATGTGCAAAGGCTGCAGATGCAGTTAATGATCAGCTCAAAATCCCCATAATCACCAGAGGTTACAGTTTTCCAAATTGTGATCTTACCACTGGTTTGGCACTCTTGCTCAACAGCCGGACCGGCTGCATCCAGAATGGCCTTGGATACTCCTAAGAAAAGACGTCAATAAATAACTTTTTTAGAATTTATAAACATCAGGAATCAATGAAACTTCTGAAAATGAAGAGATGTATTTTATATAATAAAAACATTATGAAAATCCTCCCCTTTTTGCTTTATATTTACCTGATTTGAGAGTAAAATTTTCATCCGAGGAATTAACAATGATGTCTGTTGTCTCTTTGGTTATATCTCCAGTTACTACTTGGATAGTCACATTTCCCAATGTAGTTTCATGCTTCCCAGTACTGGAGGTAACTTTTGAGAAGGGCCCTGGTGGTAAAAAATCAAAAATAATAAACTGGCAATAAATACAACATGTTACGTAAAACTTTATGTAAATTCCTCTTTTTAAGTCTATTTTTCGTTACGATTTACTGAACCCTTTTTGAATAAGCAGTATTAGCACAGTACTTCCTTAGTTGGAGAAGATTAGTACAGGTTGTTGTTACCTGTTGCTTGAGAGGAACTTTTAGGATTTGAACCAACGGAAGCATTGGGGAACTTCTTTATAAACTCCGTGGTAAATTCCTGTTAACAAGTATTGAAAAAAGTTAACCATATAAAGTCATCAGATCTGTTGACATCTATTGGACAAATGTACAGTATGTAGGGTTCCCTTGCAGGTCAAAAGAGATTCTAACGCACGTCATGCCTATAATTCTACAATAGTGGACTTGAACCAATGTTATTAACAGAGAAGGAGCATTTCAGTTGATCTATCCAGCTTTTGGCATTTTACAGATACCTTTTTTACTCCTAAGCTCTATTGTCTTTGGGTGTGTAAATTGCTGTTGCTTGAAGGAAGACGCTGTGATGACTAGTCAAACTAGTCTGTGATTTGCACCACAACAAAGAGGAAATAATTCTTTAAAAACATTTCCTGTTGGCTCTTTACGGTATATATATGATCTCTTGGTTTTCTAGGACTGTGACACATTCAGTACTGTTGTAGTTTAAAGTAAACCTCAATGTATATTCTTACAAAAAATAGAACCAGAAACTTTAAATATCTAAACTTTTTTTATTAGTAGTCACTACAGCCCATGTATAAAAAATGAAAGTAAACCAACAATAAAAGTAATTAGTTAGAACAGCTATAAAAGGAGAAATCTTAAAAAAAAGGGTTTAAGTGTTTGGTATATGGTCAAATAATTGCTGTAAGCTGGTATGAAATGATTCCAACTGGTGTGCAGATATTCTAAGGTTGGTTCTCTTTCCTCACCTGGATTGTTGGTGCATCTCCAGAGTAAAGAACTATTTCAACCCTCTTCAGGTGTTTGGGTTGTACCTGACTGCTGAACTCTAAAATTTTATCCAGCATCATGGAGGCTACAAGGGTTTTTGGAAAACCCAAGTTTCCGGTGCCAATGGCTGGCATCGAAATGGAAGCCAAATTACCATTTTCTGCCTTTTCCAGGCAATTCTTGAATATTCCACTCAACGCCTAAAAAATAGGTAAGGATAAAATTTTTTCAAGGTAATTCAAATGTTTTTATTTATTTTTTAAATATATGCACAATATATCAGTGGTTTACCTGTTCAGCAGGCCCTTGACCGTTGTCCCACTTAGTGGCAACAGCGTGAAACACTTTCTTGCTCTTCAGATTGCAGCCATCAGTAATAATGACCTCGCCTTCAATTCCAGCAGCTTTCTGAGCCGTCACAAGCTGCTGAAGTTTGGGCCCCGCCGCCTTCAGAATGGCATTTGAAACTGCGCCTCTATTCAGCGCAAGATCCGAGAACACTGTGTTGACCGTCACCTCTGTCTAAAATGGGGGTAAAAATCAGCATAATAAACTTGAGAAGTCTCCGAAAAAATACAAACAGAAAAACAAAGGAATTACCTTTGAAGCTTCTATGTTTCCCTTTTTAAGAATGATGCGTAGGCCTTCTTTAGTTTTCACTTCGCACAGGAAGGGATCAGAGGTAGGAGACTTCTTCTTTACGTCTTTTGGAGGAATGGCTTGTTGGGAATGACTGACTCCATGATTGCCAAACACCTGCTTGACTGCGTTTTCAAAAGCCTGAACGACACTATCATCACTGTCTACCAAATGGATCTTCCTCAAGCGGTTATCGTCATAGCATTCATCACAGTATTCCCTTACTGCTGTGACAATGGAAAGTGTACACTGATCAAGGGGGAAACTAAGGTTTTTGCTAATGGCCGGAAGAGCCACAGAAGCAAAACCGTTATCTGCAGCAAGATCTAAACTTTCTTTAACGGCTTTCTTCAGCAGAGCCACAGACTTTTGGGCTTTAGTTGTCTCAAACACCGGTCCCACTGCATGGATGACTTTCTTGCATTGC
This sequence comes from Oryzias melastigma, assembly GCF_002922805.2. NCBI lineage: Eukaryota > Metazoa > Chordata > Actinopteri > Beloniformes > Adrianichthyidae > Oryzias > Oryzias melastigma. The sequence continues at coordinate 8,685,061 of NC_050532.1, read as the reverse complement.
AGTTGCCCTCCAGCACCAGTTATAACTGAGTCACCAGGTTTCAGTGTCTCTTTTGAGACAATTTGTTCACATTCATCTTGGAACTGAGGACCAGCAGCTCTCAAAATTGCTTTCGCGAGACCTCCATCGGGTTTTAGGCTTGAGTTAGCAGCACTAACAATTGCATCGACTGGGTAACTGCACATATCTGCCTTAAAAACAGCTATTTCTACTCCATCTTGAGTTGGAATTTGGTAAACAGGTTTTGGCACTTGTCTAGGAACTAAACCATCTTTTGCGCCAGCTGTCTCATCAACCAGCTGAACCAAGCAACCAGTGTCAGTCTTGATCGAGGAGAGATACATGTTTTCTTTCTGCTGGAAGAACTTTTTCCCCCCAGGTTTGTTGACTAATAAACGATCAAAAACTACAGATGACACAATTGGTTCAATCAAAGTTCTAGCTTCTTCCACGGCAGCTCTGGAACCACTTAGGTGGATGGTGTTATTTTTGAATGACAAGTCCACTTGCTTTTGTAAATCTGTTATCCAGGGCATATCAGGACTTTTGAGGTACTTTATAATGATATTTGCGGGGACTTCAACAGTTTCATCAACACAAGCATTCTGAATTAAAAACTCTTCTAATGTGCAACTGACTTTTTCCACCTCATCTTTAAGACCGCACACCACTACTTGGTGGTTGGCTGTCTGGATTTGAATCCTGTTACTTGAACTGTTGTTTTCATCCTCCATCTTCCTGACCAAATCTTTCCACTCTGCCATTTTTAGGACATCTGCATCTTCAACATCTATGTGCTTAGTTGTCAACAATTGCTTCAGATGCTCTTGAGCATCCATCAGATCTGCTTCTGAAGCGGCGACAAGCTGCACCCTCTTTGCACTGATTTCCAAAGCTGCATTTATGTCGAAGGCATTGAGGAGAGAATTTGTCAGTTCCACTTCTTCTCCACCTTTCAACAAATTAAGTACAGACTCCTCCATGTCTAAACTCTGTCTATTCAACGAAAAATTTGAGTCGTTTATGGTTTTGGTAGCGGCGAAAATCTCGTCGACAAGGCCAGTAACTTTCAAAGTTGCTTTTTCTTTGCTGTAGGACATCTGGAGCTCGGGGTACACAGACAAAAGCTTATCTTGAAAACCATCCTGAGACAGGATATGATAGATTGTAGGCGGGACTTTCACCTCTTGGGTTTTGCTTAATTTCTGCCTCTCCACCATTTGTGAAGTTTTATCAATGACTTCCTGAATTGGTTTCTCTAGTGCGTTTACATCATCCACAAGACCAGCCACAGATATAACACCCTGAGCTTTATCAGGCACCAAAACAACCTCTTTAGGCACCTTCAGAAGAGTCTGTCGAATTACCCTCTCAGACTCCTCCACAGCCTCTGGCTTTAGCTGGAATGTTTTGGATTTAAACTTAGACATATTTTCTGCAAAGGCAGACTTTACTGTATTAGTCCAGTCTCTGGTCAATGTTTTGAAATCCTTTTGCTTCAGCAACAGGCCCTTGGGTCCTAAGCACACAGCAGACTGCTCAAGGCCCACATTGCAAAAATGTTTCTCCAAGTCACTGCGAATGGATTCCAGTGCAGCTGGATTCTGTTTCAGGTATGTAAAGACAGCATTCTCTAAGGGCTCAGAAATGGCTGCAGGAAGTTTTGACATTTTCTTATCTTTTCCATAGAGAGCTACTCCCAAAGACTCAAAAAATTGATAGACTTTGATCTCCTTATTTCTGATGTTGTGCTTTTCCTTGAGGACATCCTTGACACCTTAAAAACAAAGTTTGGGTCATTTAAGCTATATTCGTAACAATGGTGTCTAATTGTAGGTACAACTACAGTAAGGCAAAAAAGTCAGCCACCAGTTGTGCAAGTTGTCCCATTCAAAAAGATGAGAGGACTGTAATTTTCACTGCTGAGTATACCTAATTACGAGAGGTAGAATGGAGGGAAAGAATCTAGGAAATCACATCAAATGCTTTTTAATTAAATGACTAATAAATTCCTTGGTTTAATAAGTACTTGGTCACAAACAAGCAAGATATCTAGTTCTCACTGATCTGTAAGCTCTTCTTTAATCCTTGTGCTGTCTTGTGGGGTCCAGATGACCCCACTCCCAACGTTAATGTGCCTTGGATGGCACAGTTTGAAAGACGCTTTTCCAGAACTTCCAACAGTCAAACTCCAAACTCCACTATGCCCAAGACCAAAGAGTTGTCAAAGGACACCAGAAATACTTTCGTAGATTGTTAGCACCAGGCTAAGAGAATAATAATCATAATAATGGGATGGATTTTTCTGTGCATTTCCTGACGCTCAGAGTGCTTACAGTTTGTATCTGATTCATTCACTCCTCATTCATACTTGGTGATGGTAAGCTACTCATGTAGGCACAGCTCCCGCCTCTTATGATTGAATCGGTAATAGGCAAGCAGCTTGGTGTGAAATCAACCATGAGGGCAATTATTAGAAAATTAAAGACACACAAAGACTACTGATGATGTCTCTCAACTTGGGGCTTCACACAAGATCTCCATGAGGTCAAAAAGATCTCAAGAACAGTGAGTAGAAACCCCAGAACCACACAGAGGGACCTAGTGAATGACCAGCAGAGAGTTGATGCCAAAGTAACAAAGACTAATATTAGTAACACTACTCTACCAAGGTTTCATTTCATGCAGTGCAAAGCACATTTCCCTGCTGAAGCAAGTCCATGTTAAGGCCCATCTGAAGTTTGCTAGAGAGCATTTTCATGACCCAGATGAGGATTAGGAGAATTTCTTGTGGTCAGATGAAACCGAAAATAGAGCATTTAGGTAACATTTCCACTTGTCATGTTTGGAGGAGAAAGAATGGTGTGTTGCTTCCAACCAACACTATATTTACTATGTAGTATGCTAGTGAAAACATCACTTTTTGGGGCAATTTTTCTGAAGGATGACTCACAGTGAAGCACAAATAGGGCCATGTGGGGTGATATTTTGAGAGAAAACTTCCTTCCATCAATGAGAATGCCAAGGAAGAAATGTCAATGAATTTTCAAGCGTGGGAATGATCCTACTACACACATTGTTCAGATTATGGAAAATCATTTTAAGATCCTGGAGTGGCCAAGCCAGTCTCCAGATTTCAGTGGAAGGAAAAAGTCCTTGTTGCCCAGCAACAACCCCAAACGCCACTGTTCTAGAAGAGATCTGTGTGAAGGAATTGGCCAAAATATCGGAAACCTTGTGTGATGAAGATATACAAGAACTTTGACATTGCCAACAAAGGGTATATAACAAGATAACAAGATGAACTTCTGTTAGTGACCAAATACTTTAATTTTAATTTAAAAATCAGACATAAGGATTTTCTGGATTTTCTCTCTCGTTGAAGTGCCTCTATGATGAAAATCAGGTCTTTCTCATCTTTTTAAGTGGGATAACTTGAAACATTGGTGACTGACTAAATACTTTTTGCCTCACTGTATATAAAAACAATGAAAAGATCACGAACAAGCATAGATCAACAGAAATACCTTTGGGGTCTGTAAACGTAATGACAGCAGAGTTTTCCTCTTCATTAAGCAAAACATCTTCCACAACTCTACCTTTGGTTTCAAAGTAAAGTTGGAGTACGTCTGCATTAAAGTTGTGTTCATTGTCAACAACGACTTGCTTTGTTGGCTCAAGAGACCGGACGATTAATCCCTTCTTGGTGAACATCCGGTTTCGAGGGCAGGCTTTGATAAAGTTGGCGTTTTCTGAAAAAGAATGAAAAATATTCAGCACTTTCTTAGTAAGTAAGACTTTTGACGTGTTTTTTTTAATCTACTTTTACAGTGTATGCATACACTAAGTACCTGCTCCTGTCTGAAAAGTCACAACAGCTGAGGAAATTTCTGGAATCATTTCCAAACTGAACTTCTGAGATGATGAGCCGAGACCCTTCAAAACATTTTCCACCAACATTTCCAAGAATTCTTGGCTGGTCTCTTCTGGAACGTTCTCTAAAACCACTGATGTGGAACTCAGCTCTTCTTCTGCTGAGTCAGGGGAAGGGCTGCCCTCATCTGGAAGTTCCTGTTCACGAATCTCTGGTTCTTTAGCTGTTTAGAAGAAAATGAAACAATGTTTAAAATGGCGACCCAATACAAAAAATTATTGATTTTTGAAGACCAAATACTAAAACACTACCACTCATTCATTGGTTTGCATTTTAGTCTATAAGCTGATGCAGTACACACTTTGTTGTTGTTGTTCTTTCTTCTAGAATATTTCTGTAAATTGACACAAACTTTCACCTCATTTTAGGGACGTGAATTTTTTTTGCAGCTACATTCAAAAGGCCAATACAGCAAATGGTTGATTTAAGCAAATTATGAATAAAACTGACTTTCACTTATAATGAACTTTTTTGTTTTAAGTATTACATTTGTCATTTAATTTATAAAAAGCTCCCTCTTGTTCAGTTTGAATCACTACTGCAGTTATGTCAAAACAGGTCTTTATAGCAGAAAAAATGGCTTTAGATTAGAAATTTGACCAATACATCATTCAGATGGTGATGAATCAAAAATCAAATGAACAACAAATACTTTATTTTTTTGTTGTTGTTTGACAATAAAACATTTTTGTTTGAAGTGTTGAAATGAAAAAGGACTACAGCAAATCTTCAGTCATGGATTTTCTTTTCTCCCCCCAAAAGTTATACATTTTCTACATCAATATTTTTTAAAGTAAAAAGATAAAACATGTTCCAACAAAGCAATCTTTAGTATAAAACTTTTATAACCTTTTTTTCATGTCTGTTAGGAAACAATCTTTATAACAACTGTTGTTTAATGACTGACAATGACAACACAAAGTTATTTCTTGATTATGGAGTAAGACATGCAGGTGAACTATAAACAAGTTTTAAGGTGGTATTGGTATTTACACATACACTTTCAAAAGTAAATTTAAAAAATGTTATCATTTGATACTTACATTTCTGTTTCTCTTCAGGAGGTGCTTTTTTCTTTATGAAATGAAAAAAAAGGTTTTAGTCATTTTTTTAATCTATAAAATATGGAAGCACATTGCATTCAACTAAAAAAAGGTGATTGTCATTTTAATTTTTGTGTTTAAAAAAAAAGAGCCAAAAATTGTAGCCAAAACAGAAAAAAATTGAGTCAAAAACTGAGAATATATATATATATATATATATATATATATATATATATATATATATATATGCATAAAAAAAACAAGACAAAAAATATCTACAAAAATAGAAAAAAAATAATATTTTGGAAAAACAAAAAATATATATAAAAAATAAGTTAAACAAATATATAGAAAAAACACAAAAAAATAAAATAATTAAAATATATATTAGAAAACACACATTTTTTTAATCAAAAATCATTTATTAATATCATGAAAAACAGACTGCGTGCCATAAAGTTGATCACATTCACAATCTAAGCGTCCACCTGCTCACACACAAACTTTGCTGTTTTGTGTCTAATGTTGTTGTTGGGACTGACTCACAAAAAAACAGTTCATATTGGTCAATATTTAATACTTCTCCAATGTTTTGCTCAATGTTTGAAGATAAAGTAAGTAGGAAGAACAAAACATACTGGCGATATTGTGCCGAGCACTGAACCAACAGACACATCATGTCTATGACACGGACACATTGGGGCTTTTTCACTTTACTTGAAGGTTATCTTATAATCTTTATGAGCGGATCAGGTTGGTGCACGGCCTGTTTGTAGTTCTCTACTTTTGTAGTTCTTAAAAATAGCATCTTAGAACAAAAATCACGAGAATTTTTTTTAATAAATAAAAACGTTTAAAAAATATTGTTCTTTTTTATTGAATCCAATACGCCTCCATAATAAAACCTTAATATTCTCAATCTTTTATCAGTAGACTATATATATTTTCTTTTATCAGCTAATAAAGCCAAACCTTTATTTGTGTAGCACCTGTCGTGCTGAGATGAATCAAAGCACCTTATTGCACATGAACAACAGTACCACGGTAAGATTAAAGAAAATTGGCAACAAGTGTTGAAGGAAATAAAACTAAATCTGAAATTGAAAGTGTCAATAAAAAAACCATTGGGCGAAAAAATTGCGTGTGGTCGACTCCTGATCGGAAGCGAGCGGGTTCGAGTCCCGCCTTGCCCGGCCATGTGTCGAAGTGTCCTTGGGCAAGACGCTGAACCCCAAATTGCCTCTGGTGGAAGGTTGGCGCCAGTGTTTGGCAGCGGAGCCACCACCAGTGTATGTAGAAAGCGCTATACAAGTATACGGCATTTACCGTTTACCATTTTAATTGTATCAGTCCCCGTCAAGGAGTTAAAGAGCCATCATTGAGCTATTTATGGTTTTTTATTTGTTTTGCCTCTGTAACATATATTTTTAATAAGAAGTAATTTTGAAAAAAACAAGTCATAATTTCGCCCTTTATAAATACAAATGAACACATTTATAAGGACAAAGTTGTAAAGTTATGGACAGTTTTATGAAAGCAGAGTCATAAAATTATGAGGAAAAGGGCAAAACTTTGTGAGACTAAACTTTGAGAATTATGAGTAAAAAAGTTAATATTTTACAAAAATAAAGTTATAATTTCCGGGTTAAGAATTTACTTGATTTAAGTCATAAATGTATGAGGCAGAAGTCTGTTCACTAATAAAATGATAAACAACAAAAAAAGATGCAAAATTGCATGGAACGTGTAGAGCTTATTGATTGATTGATTGATTGATTGATTGATTGATTGATTGATTGATTGATTGATTGATTATTTCAATCATAGATTGTGGAAAACACAAGACAAAATCAATTTCACAGAGATAAGAATTGAATATGTTGATTAAAAAAGTTACTTTAGAGTTGGTTTCACAAAAATAGAAATAAAAAGTATAACAGTGAGTCAACAGTGTTTCTTTAAAAGTATAAGAACAGTGAAAATAATTTCCAGGCTGTACATATTTGAAAAAGCCTGGCTTTTTCCTCATCATTTTATTGTTTTAAATGTGTTTAATTTATTTTCATGGTGGCCCAAATACTCTGTCATAATTATTAATATGCATGTTTACCTTATTGCAGATAGTTGTATGACTCCACAAGGTGGCAGTAACTGACATATAGGATGTTAAAAGTATATAATTCACAATTTAAAATAAAAAATAATGAAGAACTGTCTTCAAAATAAAAGTTTGTTGATGTACTTGAAGTTAAAAATAACTTTTTAAATTTAATATTGATTGCTTGTAAGTGTATTGTACTTTCTTGAATTAAAGTATTTTCATTCCAGTGTTTAATAGCTGGATGAAAAAATAAATTAAAGTATAAAAATGAGCAAATATTTGCCGGGAAAACATGTTTGCTACTTTGTGCTTTTTAGGGAGTGTGCACAACAACGCCAGAGGACTTCCTGAATCAGCAAGGCCTGACAAACACATGTAGCTTTTGTTGTTTATCTAAATAATCACAGTCCTTGATGATTATATTT
>NC_050532.1:8654051-8676849 GCF_002922805.2 Oryzias melastigma | reverse complement strand
TAAAATAGTCGACGAATAATTTGGTCGTCGAAGCGTCGTTTTTTTGTTCGTTTTTTTCCTTGTTTTGATCTTAAAACTACTGTTCGCGCGTTCTACTGCCGGGTCTGCCATTATCTTTGTCACACATGCGCAGTAGTGCTAATCCGGTCAGCAGTGACGTAACAGGAAGTTCTCTGTAGTCTCATAACAACACGCTAGCTCGAAGATGGGGGAAACGTAAGAAAAATAAAAGAGGAAAAAGTGTCAAATGTAATTTTTTCAAGACAGAATTTGTGTTCCATGAGAGCACGATGGCGATAAATGATCACCTGAAGATGAAGCATGTTGGGACTGAGTTTGATCACGCTGAACAGAGAGCTTCGTCTAGCTAAGCTAACATCGGCGCTAACACAGCTAGCGCTGCCGCGGCTGTCATTACTGCGCTGTTTGGAGATGAACCAGAAGATCTGCAGGAGATCCATGTCTACGGCGCTTTTGTCTGCATAATGAGCGTTTCATAATCTGCGCTCTTCTAACCAAACGCCGCGAGGACGGCGCGGATAATGAGTTTACACTGGAAATGAACCGCTCGTCCAAGGCTTCCTTCATATTCCGCGCGGCGATCACGTCGGTAAGTTCGAAGAGCGGATTATGAAACATTCACCGCGCAGACAGAGAGGCTGTGTGTCGGTACGGATCTGCTGCAGAGCTATGGAACGATTTAAAACTACGAGTCCCAAAAGTGAAGTAGCTCACCTAAAAGTCCAGAGCTAAGTTTACAAGTGTAGCATTACATTATCTGCATTAAGCTACAAGTAAATGTAACCTAAAGTCACAAAACGACAACAAACAGCAAAACAACCACAACATTAAAGAAGTAACACAGATTTATGGGTTCTCCCCCAAACTGAACAATATGAAGTATCGGTCTGCGCATGTGCAGTGGATGTAGGTAGTGAAAGAAGTACTGATGTACATTCCAACATCCCCTGCTTTTCTCCCTTTTTAAAAATATAAATTTCCCCTTTTTATTTATTTTCTTTGTTTCTATGGGCATCCTCAGGTTTTATATGTGTAGGAATATATTGAGTTCAAAGATGTTATTAGTGTTTTGCTTTAATAAATGGGCCTCAGTCAGCAAATATTTTGAGTGTGTTTATATCTGCAAATAGCTTTTGAAATACTTTATAAATGTTTTATTAAATATATGTTTTAAAGCTTTAAAAAAGAATTGCAGGGTTTTAATAAGTTTTCTGTAGTAGATTCAGATGACCTCATTTGATTTAAGTCTTGTTTTAATGCCAGAAACAAATGAAGGAGAAAAGCTGCATGATTCATTAAAAGATTAATAAACTATTGTCTTTATTTTAGTTAGAATATAGCTTAAAGACCTCAAGTTTAAAGATAATGATGGTTAAGATGAGTGTTTTACATCCAGTCGCTGTACGAACCGATTAGTCGACTAATCGAAAAAAATAATCGGAGAATAGTCGACTATTGAAATAATCGTTTGTGGCAGCCCTAATGTATAGTAGCTTATATGGTGTGTGGGCAGGTTGCTCGTTGGCACTACAGTAGTGGAAAGCACTTAACTTGAATGTTTTTGCTGTTCTTTTTAACAAGTTTGGAAATAATTCAAATATCTCCAGTTCCCTAGTGTCTCTATAATTTCGTCCATACTTACACTCTCTTCATATCACTTTGACCAATCAATAAACTCTGCACTAGCGTTTTGTTTAATTTCACTAAGAGACAGTGTCAGAGCCAACTGTTTAAACAATTTAATTTGTTTTATTAGTCACTTATAATTCACTGCAACAGAATGAAAGAAATGAAATAATAGGGATTTTTGTAGTCTAGTAATTAAATTACCGAAATTTGAACTATAAATTATGTTATTCAATTACTGTTCTGAAGCACAGAAGTTTGCATTTAAATGTAAGTAATGTATTTTTGTTGTAGCATGACCTTTTTAAAATTATAAAACCGCTGTTTTTGTGTATATTCAAGCAATAGAAGCTCCGCGCTAACACTATAGCGGACTGGCGATTATCGGTGACGTCATCAACGAAAATGAACGTCTGAATTATCAGACACTATTTTTTTCATAACTCTCCATTTGGAGGGTTAAAAAGTGAAAGGGAGAAGGGAAGAATTTGGATTGGGCCTACTTATTTATGGCAACCACTCACACCAATCAGGAGTGAACTTGTTGAAAATCCATGTCCTTACCACGTGTGGTTTTGGGAGAATCTGTCAAACATTTCAAATGTTCAGCATGGGACCACATATTTTAATTGAGACACTTGTTAAGCCACTTTATAACTCGTATAACATAATGAAAAGAATTAAGAATAGCAAGAACATAAAAAAAAAAAAAAAAAAGGTACTTTCATTAAAGTAATGCCGCCATCTCAGTTGTCCTCAGTTTTAGGGAGTGTATTCACACTGGAAGTTTGGTCCATATCAGGTTTCCTCATATAATCCAGTATGTATGTTAAATATGAAAGCTTACCAGATTTTTTTGTATTTAAACAATCAAAAACTTGCCTACAATCAACATCTTAGTGTGAGTGATGCACGGATACATTTTTTGTAGATGAGGAATTCAATATTTCTAAATGTGGAGTTTGTTTAGTCTGACTTTTGCCTTACCCTTTATGTTAAAACTTTAATATCTTGCTTTCTGATTTCCCAATAATGTTTTTTAATAGCTGTAATCAAACGCTTTAATTGTACTTTATTGACTGACAGATGACACAGTAGGAAGAGCTCAAAATATAATGAAAATAGTGAGTGTTCATTCATAACTGAGTGTCACGGCTGAGCATCTGCACTCTGTACATGTTATTATTGTATCATTCATTTCACCTGGATCTCCCTATACTCCATCAGCTCTCTTGTCAGGGTAAGGTGCTGGTAGTCTTTCCTCCAGCTTGCCAGGTTTCCTGCCCCGATCCATGAGTTTTGCTCTATCACCTTCAGTGGACTTTGCCTGTTTTACTGGAGTTGGACCATCAAAGATAAAGACTTCCTGCTTCTTCCTGGGACATCAGTCTGGAGATTCCTTACATAACCACTGAGTCACAACTCCTTTTACCTTGAAGTTTACAACATTATTGTGAGTGGTTCCTAACCAACCTTTAATTTTTTAGTGTCCCTGCTGCCTCATTGGTCTGGAGGGTCGCTTCAAGCTTCACAAATCTATTAACTCCACTGAGCCAATAAACGTCTTCTATTCTCCATTTAAGTCTGTATTTTCCTAGGCCTCCTGCTTTAGTGCGACACTAAGAGGTGCTGCGTTGTTTCATGATCCTCATAAATAAATGTTGTTTAACAGCAGTTATTAGCAGCTGCTACCAAATGTCCCATTGCTGCAGCGATCACAGAATTGATTAGAGCTATGTTGTCGCTCAGTGTGTTAGCAATCAAATGAATTAACACAACATACTGTGGTAGTTTCAGAATAAAAGTATGGTCTGTCCAGGTAAACAATGTTTATATCTGCATAATTAAAAATGTCCACCAGGGGTCACAATTTGATAACTTACTCTTACAACAACTGCTACTGAAGTAAGTAAATGATTAAGTAGGTGTATTAAAAAATTGTGGTCTATAATTGAAATTTGCTACATTTGTTGAGTTTTTTTTTAAATATATTTAGAAATAAAAAATACTCTTACATTTTAAAATTATTTATTAAAGAAAATTTTAAATTGCAAAAAAACAACTCCTTAATATATACAGAAACACACGAAAAGGTGGTAACTTAATCGGAAATAGCCTCTAATTTCATGGTTTTGGATAAATGCAATTTTTTTATTCTCTTAGACATGAAAATTAGTAAATTTGAGGTAACTAATAAGCATTTCATTTGTTCTATTTTCTTAAAAAAACTTGAATAAGTGGGAAATATGTTAAAAAATTATATTTCCTCTCTTTGTTCCTGTTTTGCTTTAAAGTCTATGTGTGTGTGTTAACCTCTTTTATTTGTTTCTCTGTTGTTTTAAAAATTTAGTTTTGGAAAAAAAAGTGACGCACAAAGTAAATCAGACTCTTGTGACTGATGTAAAAATGACATGATCAAACTCGTGAAACTTCTTTATGTAGACTACAGGTTGTTAAACTGAAACTTTTTACTTTTTTCTGTCTCAAAGCAAAAACAAAATGATGGTATACTCATAATCCTCCCATAACAACAAATGAACACTAATAAAAACGCATTGCTTCCAAGACCTGGAAATAATCATTAAGAATAAACAAATGATAGATGTTCCTCTGACAGATCATTGTCCCTCAGAATGACATCCAGGGTTCATATGACAGCTCCCAGTACTTTATGTTTGCTACACTAGAGGGAGTTGCAGACCACAATTGCTGCATGAACACAACTTATTTTTTCTCACCTAATTTTTTCTGTATTTCCACTACCCACCTGGGTTTTGAAACGCTAAACTGCATAAACACTATAAAGATAAATGAATATATGCAATGATAGCTTTAGCTATGTCAGCAGTGTTCTGTTGATGGAACAAATAAAGTTTGAAATCCTGTTGTGAATTATGATATGGAAAACCAAGTGCCTTTTTGAGGGTCTGCCAATGGATGTTAATCAGCTAATAAACTTTCTCCTTATTAGTTTAATTTAATTCCTAATTATCACATGGAACCAGAAACGGTGCACCTATAGTCTGACTGGTCTAATGGGTTTGATTTAGCTCTTAATTGCATCACATGGGATTATTATCAGATTGTAATTATTTACAATAAATTGGGGAATTTAATTGTTGCACAGTAATCTCCAGCAGCTGAAAAGAGGAATAAAAGGGGATTTAAAAGACACGTGATTTCAGAGTTTAGCCCTCCGTGGAGGATATCGGATCTCCGGATTGTGCTCAGCTCGTCCTCAGCAGCAGTTTTCTGTCATGAGAGGAGCAGTGAATGCAGAGAATGTTAATGAGGCTTGATGAGGTGCGTCATTGCCAAACCACTGTGATGAAGTCACGCTCTGCTGAAAGCGTTCTGAGCGCTCGCTGCCGATACAACAATGGGTTTTTATGTTATATATAAAAACAAACAATGTCCATCTGTCCATTTTTTCTAAAACAGCTTTATCCCCATTTAGGGTCACGGGGTCAATAGAGTCTACCCAACTACTGTCCAGTAAAAGCAGGGTACACCCTGGACTACTCACCAGCAGGACAACTAACAAGTGTTTCCATATCCTTATTAGAAATGTTGACAACATTCAGTTTTAGTCTTAATGTAAATTTGAATGCACATTTTTTAGGATTAAACTGAGAGAAAAAGAGAAACAACATTCCATCTAAAATATTAGTTTATTCATCATTAATTTGACAGAAGAGATTTATGGTTGTTTATTCTCAGAGCGAGATGATAGATGGGAGATATCAGACTGGATGTCAGCTTCTTAATCAAATCTAGATCTTCAGATTGCTTTTTTTTAGTTTGTGGATGCAGTTTTGTGCAGAATCTTTTTTATTCTTTTGGTCAATTTTAAAAGTGCTCTTTTAATTATGTATGACACTGCACTTTTAGCCAGAAAAAAAGTATTTTTTTCGAACATAGTTTCTGCAGAGCAGGAGGAGTTTATTAGAAATATGCCTCTGAGTTGAGACAGACTGTTGGCAATGAGCAACCCCATCCCCACTCCCCATCATCCATCTGATTACTTAATCTCCGACTAGCTTACAGCCCCTCACACCCTAATCTAACATTACTGGTGCAACAAAAATAGTGAGTAATATTGGAGTTATCCAGCCGTACAGTTTTGAGCTCAGACGAGGAAAACAAAGACGTTCATGGATCTAATTGTCTACGAATGGATGCATCAGGATGTAGCAGAGCATGAAGCTTGATCTTAGTTTCTGCCTAAAAACTACAATTTTTTCAAGCTGCATGTTTTTGGTCTGCTCCAGATTTCAATAAAGAAATACTCAGAAAATAAATTTTGAGATTAATTTTCTTTATGTTCTTCCTCCTAAACAAATGCCTCAATCTCTTATTATAAAAGCACAATTTCTATTGGAGTTTTTCTTTAAGATTTTTTTTAACTAAAGAATCATGTGACTGATGTCCCATCTGATACAAAAATGTTAAAATATGTTTTTCAATTCTTCCTAATTTTTCTTTTTTTAACATGTGTTTTAGTTGGCTTAAACTTTCACAAACTATGGCAGTAATTCTACGCATTTGCCGAATGTCAAGTTTTCTAAAAAAAAAAAGGTGTTTTAAAATGTCAAATATCAGTGAATGAATCTGACCTCACAAACCTAAGGAAAACCACAAATGAAGCACTGAAAGTTTCAAATCTTTATGGGTTCTGAGGACATAAACTTAGATGGACTTTGAAGTTGGGATGATGTAGCAGTGGTTGCGAAAGATTTTTTTTTTTACTTTAAGAAAATTGTGCACATAATGGAATAAAAGTGATTCCCTCAGTTTATAGTTATTTCTATCTTAATCCAAACCTATCCAGTTGATTTTTGTCACATCTGGTGGAGCTTCAAGGTTTGTATTGTTGCACAACATTGAAAGAACAAATCTGTTTAACATTCAAATATTACATTTTATTTTGAAATGTATCTGTTTGCCTCAGACTTTAGTCTACTTCCAGGAGCTATAATGTTTATTAAAATCCAGTCTTCCTACTGTCTACAAATAGGTGTGCTAACTTTTTTTTATTTTTATCTGCAAACGTCCAATAAACTTGCTGGATGCGTTCTGCGCATAAGTTCAACACAGTGACAAACATTTCCGCACGACAGTGGAGCTGAATCATTTGATTGCTTCTCGTGTTTCTGGGTTTATCACATGCAGCTCTGCAGAGTGTAAAGTCATTCCGATGACTAATTCTGTCATCTCATGCGTCAATCCGGGATGAATTTATGGACCTGCTGCCAGTTCTGGTGTCTTAATCTGTGCTGACCTTGACTACACTGGAATGTCTGCTGATAACTTATCAGCCTCGGCCAACATCCCACCTGAGTAAACAGGCAGAAGTCTGACAGGAGCCTGTTTAATCTGCTGGATTCATGCACACGGACTCCGTCTTGGAGCTCATTTCAGTTCATTTTACTCTGAAATTAGGAATAATGATCATCCAGTCCAAATCTAATTGTCTGGCTGGCTGCACCTTCTCGCATTTTTTAAGAATTCATGCAGGCTTTCGATTTACTCAGGTCACTCTGTAAAGAACAAAGGGGCGTTTGCTGAAACTTAATAGCACACTTCTGACTCTACCACAGATGAAGGAGAAATTCCACTGAGGTGTCAGGTATCGCCTACATAAACATCACCGTGAAGTGTCGGGCACACCTGGAAATAAGTGGATTTTATTTTATTTTTTAAAGATTGAACCTTTCTTCAAAATGACATTGTGGTGGATGAACCAATCACCACAAATTTTGTGTTAGTTTTTTACATTTTGGTATTTCTTTTTATGAGTTTTCACTTCAGGTAACTACCATTTTAAATCCAGAAGAAGACTGGGGGAAACCACTGCGGAGATGCCGAATCTTTCATAATGGACTTTATTTTGTTTGTTTTAAAGAAATTTATTTGGTTTATGTTAAAAGGTATGTGGTAGATTTTGTTAATTGACTTCTTTACTTGTGTTTCATTTAAAGTTATAGATGATTTCATCAAAATGTTGGGTTGATAGTTTCCTTTCACACCTTTGTGTGTCCATAAAGCTACCACCGTTTAACAGGTGGTGGATTTCATTTTGGGATGGACTCAGTCCTCTTTTTCTCATGATCAATTGCCAATTTTTTTGTCTTGTTTTGGTTTGGGTTGGGTTGGATTTGATTTGTTGTTGTTTTTTTGTTTATTTATTGTAGACAAAGAATCTGTTCATTTTTATTTTCAGAAAAAAGAGATAAAAATGCTTTCAAGCAAAACCAGTTTTGTCCGATTGGCAGATTATGTTTCTCATTTAGGGCTTTTACTTTGAAATCCGTGCACATTTCTGATCATGCAGTCTCTGTTTAATGAAATCGGACTTACACATTTTTTTTATCAAGGTGTGACATGGTAGACACCAACTAAAGTTTTTCTCTTCTGAACATTTATTTTTCTAAAAGAAAAAAATAATTCCTCTAAAGGAGCTCATATGTGACACAGTCTGATAGACTTGTATAATATAACTTTTTAGCAAAAGTTAAAGAAGCAAATCCAGTTTTTGCAAGATTTAGTAAACTCAACAAAAAAGTTGGAACTTTGACCCAAAACTTGACTTTATCAGGCTGTTCTTTCAGTTCTACTTTCACAGCACTGACACGTGTTTACATTATCTGAGTCCAGTTTAGGTTCTATTTGTTTACATTGTGTTTATCTCTAAATCACTAAATAATCAATCAAAATCAGCACTTCCAAGTCTGAGGTCGTAGTTCTCAGACAGTTGCGAATGAGTCACTTCCCTGGGTTTAGGAGTTCAAGTATCAGGGTGTTCTGAACAAACAGAACACTCAGATCCCTAAATTTGGTCATGACTGATGGATCTTCAGCAATGCGGGGGGGGGAGGTTCATTTTGGAGACGGAAGGCGTGGTTCTCCTTCAGCAGTCAACCCACACTCCTACGTTCCACCACATCTATGAGCTGTACATTGTTGATAGATACGATCTATAAGTCGGAAAAATGAACCTCCTGCTCTGATGGAGGGCCGGAATCAGGAGAGGCTCAGAGTGACACTACTACTTCTTCACATTCAGTGTGGTTCAATCAAAAAGAAAAGGAAACTTTATTGATCACAGGTGGGAAACTGAGGCCCATCATAATAAAAATAACAGTGAAAAATATATCATAGAACATAAAGTGAAATAGAAAAACATCTGATGCAGCGAATAGACTATAAACAGGCAGGAATCATTCACCCAGTTTGACATCATTGCATTGGATCATCTGTGTTGGTGTCTATGGAGCAGCCCGGAGACAATAACCTGCTGCTGAGGGAGCTCCTCTGTGTTCTGCTAGTGCAGAGGGGGACTGACATCATCAGAGATGACAAGAGGTTTTCCCAGGATTCTCCTCTTTACCTCACCGCAACCGACTCAAGCTCCTGTGGCTACAGAGCTGGTACAGAGGAACAGTGAAGGGCTAAACCATAAACAAAAGTGGGTCGTAACAAACTACTTTAACTTTGTTGCATAAGTAACTTTTTGAAATTAAAAGGTAGTTATTCATCATCATACTACCTTAGAATGTCTTGTAGATGGAATCAGTCCAGTAGTGCTTTGAAGTGATTTTGAGAGTTGTTTTTATTGTTATTTGTTTTTTGCTGCAAACAAGGTTGGGTGTTATTTTGAATATTCTAACGCAGCTAATGTGTAGCGATGTCAGAGTTAATTTTTTTTTACGTGCTAGTACCAAGGTTCAGAGTTAGCATAATCACAATAAAGTTCATTTTAGCTGTATGAGTCTTTCTTCTTAAAGTGTTGCAAACAAATTTGGTTGTTTTATTGAAAAAGCTAAAGTCTTCCAATGTCAGTCTTGAATTTTTTTCAAAGTTACAACCAAGGTTAGAAGTTAGCGTAACAACAAATAGTCTATTTTAGCCATTTAAGTCTATTTTTTATGTGTTGCAAACAAAGTTATTTTGAGAATGTTAATGCCGCTAATGTGGCTAACATGTAGTGATGTTGGGTGTTTCATTTTTTTACGTGTTACTAACAAAGTTAGGAGTCAGTGTAATCACAGTCAGGTATATTTTAGCGGTATCACTTTTTTGTATGTGTTCCAAACAAGGTTGGAACTCAGAGTCGCTGCAATTACACTAAAACCTTTTACAACAAGTTCTAAAATTTCTATGAACGGAGTTAATAAACTCTGACTGACGGATTTATCTCTGACTCTTTGTCTTGCCTAATGTTTCTTATAGTTTGGTTAGCCGTATATGACATAAGTTCAGAAACTGACCATTAATAATCCGGTACGCCCTATAGTGCAGAAAATTCCTCAATTTCACTTCAGTCAATTAGTAGAGAAAAAAAATCCCCTTTTACTCTTTGGTTTTACAGGACTTGATTCAGTTCTGTGAAATAGTCACCAGACTTCATGCATACAGTTGGTGGAACGGATTCTTTATTTTATAGCATGAAGACACATTAAAAGCAGAAACAACTGTGTCCAACACAATGGAGAGAGAGAAGAAGGGATGTTTCACTTACAAAATGAACATAAGAACATAAGAACACCTACGTATGGTGTAGTCTGCCTTCTTTTCTAAAACAAATGGAGATTTTTGCAAACAAAAACTCATCATTCAACCAGAGGAAGAACTTTTACAGTTTTTTCTAAATTCTACCACTCTCGGATAAACTGATGTTCGGCACACAGAAACGGCCAGAAGAACAAGACTTTTGGTGGTTAAAAGCATCATTTTTAAGGGTGTCATAAACCAACGGGACCTCTGTGTTTTAGATTTAGTATAAAAAACAAATTTTGATTAGGTTCCAAATCTAGCTAAGCTAACAGAAGTTTGCTTAAAGATAAATAATGTCTGGTTTACAAACATCTATTAAGAGTTGTATTGTTAGATTTTATATGGTGATATTTATATGTAGAATGTGTAGTCAAGAACCTAAGAGCCAACCCTGTTTGCCCTCTACAAGTATTAAAATGTTCTAGTATCTTTACTTGTCCTAAAACCATTAAATGGGAAACTTGCTTTTTAATAGTGTTACATTTATTGATATGGATAACTACAAGATTTTCAGGACACATTTTCAAAAGAAAATTTGAGCAAATGTGCACCAACTGTCTTGTATTCAAGTATATGTATCAGCTGAGTCTCGCCTAACACATGTACTTCATGCATTATTGTGTGGTTGATATCTAGGCAGCTATGAGCTTTCAAACCACCAAGAGAGGACAAGGTTTTGCTCAGTCAGATCTTGGTGAAAATTATTAATAATTCTGTAGCAATAATAATTTAAAAAAATAAAAGTGAGGCCAATTGTTGAAACACCATCTTCCGAAACCATGTTAGAAATCTTGCAACCTCAGGGTTGAAAAACATTTTCCTCAAGATACAGGAAGCTACAACCATGCATGAAGCACTTGAGAGGGGAGCTCCTTCACCTTTGTCACCACCACAACCAAACTATGAAGTCTCATCTGTCCTTGGGTTGATGACAATCCCTGGAGAGGATAAAAGCAACCAGGACCTCGACAAGCTGTAGCTCAGTTTTCCTAGAAACCTTACATTTTTTATGGTGAGGACAAAAGAGGAAGAAGCCTCCAATGTACATGTGGATGAAGCATCCACCCTTGAAAAGCAAGAGTTAGAGATGGAACTTTAATACAAGTCTGTTTACAGGCTTTGAGCACTAACTTCCAGAAGCGTGGATGTCATCTACTTTATCAGTAGTTGATGCCATTGTCACAAAGAGACGATCTACAGGTTACTGTCTTGATTATTTTTTCTATTGAATAAAACTGGCAGAAATTTGAACTGTAATGAAGCCAAAAGAGTGCTGCCATTCCTCCTTAAAGTTTTCAAGGTTTTGAAACCTATACTACATTCCCACCAGCCTTGACAACTCATGAGGTTACTTCCAATAAAAAGCCTATATGCATGTTCCAGACGTCTGCGTTCGAAGCTCTCACCTTCACGTCACTGCACAAATTGTTAAGTCAGTTTTCGGGGTCTATGTACAAAATTTGCAGCGTTGAAACTTTGACCAATCAGTGACTCAGATTTGGTAGTGACTTAGGGAGAAGTCCTTTTTATTCACGAAAATGCCAACCGTCTAATCATGGAAGACTAAGGCTATGTCCAAATTCCCACCCTAATCCCTAAATACTAAAAACTATATAGTGCAGGTTTATCTAGTCCCCTGGATTTTAAAAGCAATTCAAACACAATGCTTACTACTTTACTTTCGCTTTGCTTCACATCACCGATTTCATGAAGTGAAAATTGAATCAATACAAACATTTCCCCAATGCCGATTTGTAATTTTACTGTGTTCTGATGATGAAAATGTGGATGGTTTGTTTAACATGTTTTTTTTTCGCAAAAAAAATTTTGATCGCAATGCATTGTGGTTTACATTCTGTAAATAGTGAACATTTATTTCGCAAAGACTTCTGGGAAATTTCTAGTGCACTGGATTTTGGAATTGTAGATTCGGACAGCACTACAAAATAGTGGATGCACTATATAGTGTGTAGGGAAGGAATTCGGACATAGCATAACTGAAAAGTGTGATTTGTGTTGACATCAGTGTGTAAATGTGTGTGTGCATGGGTGAATGGGACTGTGAGTATAAAGCACTTTGGGCCTTTTAAGAAGGTAGAAAAGGACTATGTAAGTTTTAATCTCATTATTTAAAAATCCTGTAAACAATGAACTCATCATGACTTTCTTTGTGTATGTTCACAAAAATGTCAAGAAGCCTTTTCTCTTTAAACAAATGTGATGGTGTTTTTGAAGCATGTCTGCTGAGGAGTGTCTTTTTCATAGCCCACGCATCCCACTTCACATATAAAATATTAAAACAGTACAGAGCAGGAGTTGTGCTCCAACAAGCTCTCAGGTTTTTTCCTTCTTCCTGCCTTTCTTTTATTTGTGTCAAAGGTAAAATCCTTCCCAAAGACTCCCACATTGTCTTTTAAATCCATTTCCTGCTTGAAACTGCATTGTGTTCTGGCTGCTAGCGTCATTCAGTGCTCTATGAACAAGCTCACAAATTACAGTCCTTTGCGTCAGGTGGGAGAATGACAGAACATAGCCGTGTTTCTCCTTCAGAATCTACTGGAATTACGATGATCCTGTTTACGGTTGAAAAGTTACAGTATATTACTCCTCAGGGTTAAAATGTTAGGAGACTCATAAAATGCTAATAAATATAGTCAAAATGTGAATGTAGATTTAAGCATTCAGATTTCTTTGTACAGATAGTCTGCGTTGTTAGTTACGTTTTTAGATAGTGGCTGTTTTATGTCTTTTATGACATAATGAGGTCTGAACAGAAACTGCTTGTAAATTTGTATCTCAGCTTTTTTAGGAGACATAAAGCCCTTTTCCTGGAAAAGCTTGATCTGTGTGAGAAGTTTTGAATGCTCATCTTAACTTTATCGGTCTAACTAATCATCTCTGTATCGTCTGATGACTTTCACTACAGTGTGGCTGCAGATGAACCATACAGAGGAACAGAGAGGTAAGAACTATCTGTGTCCGGTGGAAGTTGGTCAGATTTCTAAATTAAAACACGCTCATGGTTATGAAGCTTTTCACGTGAAGCACATCTTGTTTTTACTCTTCTCAACAAGCTGTGGGTGTTGTAGCCAGTGGCTCTGCCCCTCCCACACTGGTTAGGTTATTGCAGGGACTGCTGCAGTGAGTTTGCATATATATTTATGGTGATAAAACCTCTAGTTAGAGTGACTGGACAGAATTTTGACTATTTGTTAAACAGTCTTGAATTATTAAATAGTTTTAATTAAATGTACTATTATAACTTACAATACTGACAGTTCCAAAGTGTTTTTTTACAGAAATATCTATACTTATATAGCGTAGCTCCACATTTTATCCAATTTTTTGTTGTATTACTGTTGATGAATTAATAATTAATTTGGTAAATGCAGACTTTCTAGTTCTAACAGGAGACATTAAAAATACTGGAAAAAATATACAATGCAGAAAAAAATGTAAAAAAACAAAATGTGGTTTGGAAAAAAGAGGATGTGCAGCTCCTTTTAGCATGCAATTTTCCGCCAAACAAGCAAATATTTTATTAGCATGACATTTTGCTAAAATTATTTTTAAACCAAATAAATCTAATACATTGTGAAAAATGATTCCCCATATCCCGTCTGATCCAACTAAATCCAGCTGATTAGGCTTCTTCAACTTCCATTTCTATGCTACTGTTTGATGCAGTGCAATTCATGTGTTGTTCCTCGATTATAGATTCCAGGTGGATCGTCTCTGCTCCTGTTCTTGGCCGTGGACCACGCCACTGGCTCGCCGTGGCTGTGGATCTCGTCCCTCAGTTCTGTCTGGATGAAGACTATTCAAATATGTAGTTGTAGAGTTACATAAGCTAATTCTTCTTTTATAGTCCTGGTACATCGTCTGGCTGTCCTAGGAGAGGATCTCTCCTTCATGTGAACATCCCTGAGGTTTCTTCTTATTTGTTCCCCTGGAATCAGGTTTTTTAGGCGTTTTTCCTCACTGAGGAGGAGTGTCTATGGGCAAGGATAACCAGTTTAGTTTTAGAAATCCGCTAATTTTATGCAATTATCTTCTTTTTTTAATAATTATAGACACATACAAACTGAGCCAAATATCTGAGGTCATCCACAGGTTGGTAAACAATCAAAAGTCAGCCATGCACATTGATAAAAGTTGACCACCTTAACAATGAAGCAAAGTGAAAATCTGATTGAGCCAACATCCTAAAATCACAAAAACTAAAATAAAAAGACTCTTAAAGTTGCTATGACTTAAAAAATGAATCAAATAATATAGTAAAGATTATTGAAACCAGAAAGTACACAAGTTTATAGTGTCAAATTTTTACTTTTCTACAGTGGTTCCTTTTGAAACCAGCCTCTAGCAGCCATTTGTGGCACTGCAGGTATGTAGATTTAGTCATTTATTATTTTTAAATTTTATGTTGAGACATTCCATTAATCATTATTGCGATTATTTGCAATTTTTTTAAATGTTCATTGCAGGTCCCCAGACATTAGTCAACATTTTTACCAAGTTTGAAGAACTTTAACAAATATTAGTTACAAAGGAAAAATAATTTGATCATATAAATCTGGTTCCAGATGAAATAATCTGCTATAAACAGCTACTTTACATCCTCAATTGGTCCAACAAAAAGCAGTTTTCTGCAGCTTACCCCTGTAAAGAAAGGCAAATATAGGCATCAATCTTAGCTCGCAGTCTCTGTGACATAAAACACATCATAATTACCATAGCAATGAAACTCCGTTTGGCTGTCATTTATCCACTGATTATACGGTAACTTTTCGAACAAATGGTTCTGCAGGGGAGTAGTTCACGCTGTGCACTCAGGCTTGCTGTTCTGCAGCATACTGTGACATCCAGCTTCAGGCAATGCATGATTGGGATGTGTGTGGGGGGGTTGGAGGCTGGATCCACACCTTTCAGTTCTCCGAGCCAGCTGCAAGCACTTTCACTGCAGGGCTCCCGCCGTTGTGGTGGGGGTGAAACTGTCAAAGCCGACCTGTGGTGAATGCTCGTTTGTATACATGTTTGGAAGCGTTGTTATTGTTGGCATGTTTGGCTTTGTATGATTCATGTAGCGACTGCAGTGCGGAAGGATGTTGTATTTCTGAACACATGTCTAAACCATCTGCTGTTTGGAGCATCCTGCTCTGCTGCTTGATGAATTGTTCTCTGTTTTATGGCCGCCATGTTAATTTTTCTCCATGACACAAAGTACAATGCAGAGCAGCCTGTAAACAGCCTGTGTTCATCCATTACAACACGTCAGAGGCTGTCAATCTATGTTTAAAAAAAAAAACAGGATCAGAAAGGTGCACCTGCAGGAGGGGGTCATTAGTCATCAATGCAGTCGCTGTAGGTGCCCCCCAGGAGGAGGAAAGGTAGTCATCCAGCCCTGCAGGAATACAGTATTTCTGGAGGAGGGGAGAGCAAATAGAAAAAAAGGGGGGGAGGACTCAGCTTTGGATGTGACGTTAGTTGGTTGTGACATCAGACTAGCATCACCTCTCTGCATATCAAAAGTTCATTAAGAGGATATTTTTTTCTCTTTTGGTTTCTATTCTAATCTGGTTGTTTTTCTGCCACAAAAAAGCATAAATTCTAGTCACTGATTTACAGTTTTAACCCCCTTTTTAATGTGTCCTTCTTATTCTGATCACCTTTTGATATTGTAAAAGTATTTCCAGTTGTCTTAATTATAATAGTTTTTAGGGAAAATCAAAAAACATTTTTCAAGGACATAGATTCTGCAGAGAGGCTGGAGTTTATCCGGAATTCGCCTCTGAATTGAGGACGGGACTGGAGGAAGCCAGCCCCCTTCCCATCATCCATCTGTACGCTCTCCCACTAGCTTCTAGCCCTTCACATGCCAATATAACAATAGCAGTGCAACGAAAATGCCGAGCAATATTGGAGCTACCCAGTTGTACAGTTTGTTGCTAAATTTTAGGAAAACATGGATCTATAACCTTGTTTACACTGGGTGGTACGGTACGGTACCGTCTGGAGTTTTGACATTAGAAAGCACCAATTTAGCGCTCACTTAAGCTAACGTTTCCAACGTTTTTAAGCATTTCGGCGTTTCCTTTGTACTCTTTTGGTCGCGAGTCTATGTTACAAATGCCCACAAACAACAGAAAGGCCTGGTCTGTGGGGGAACTGCGAACCTCGCCATCATCCTTGGTGACGCTGGGATACGGGGTGAGCTAGCGGCATGCTAGCAGTCTCACCACACGCGGACCGTGAAGACAAACTGCTCAGTGGAAGCGAGGCTTAACTGACTGGAAACGCTGGTCAGAATTAATTAAACCGTACCGTACTACTCCTTACCGTTCCGGACCAGACCGGCCAATGGAAACGACAATTATTTGTCTACAAGTGAATGCATCCAAACGGCTTCTACAGCTCCTACATCACATCTACAAGCTTTTTCAAACTGCATTTTTGGTATGTTCTTGATTTACAATGATTAGAACCAAGAAAAGCTTAGAAACACAAATTCAAGCTAAATTTTCCATGTCTTCCATCATGAGAAATATACCAGAAGAACATGTTCAAACACCATTTTTATAGGATTACCTAAACCAAATGCTACTTATGTTACAAAACAATAGAATATTTTTTTGTTTTTGTTTTTCCTGAATTTAGCATTTTTTTCATTTGAACAAGCCCTACAGAAATGCTCATGCTTTTATTTCTGCAAACACTTAATACAAACTCACAGTAACTAAAAGCTTTCACTATAAATGTTTGTCGATGTTATATTTTGAAGTACTAAGTGTTTTGCTTGATAACTCCTCATCTAATTTAAAATTCTTAGTATTTATACCTGTGTGCAGGCAGTGTTCTGGAACTCCAAACTGCTCTGAACTTTCCAAAAGTTATTGATCCGTTAGCTGAATAAATAGCTACGCTGGAATCTGTGACGTAATCAGAAACTGTGTCTGCCTGTGAGTCATTGCTCAGTGAATGTCAGCGTGCTGTCACAATAAACAGATGTTAGGAAGTCCAGCATCTTTCAGTTTGGGAGAGTTTGGTGCCACATGTCTGCTGACGTGATTTGTTTGACTTCCAGCACTCATTAATAACTACTACAGAAGCCCAGCTGGTCATTTAAAAAACACAAATTTCTGTATTTTTTCCTTTCATCTTTGCATGCATGAACAGCACACACACACATTCATATGTGAGCCATCTTTTTTGGGAATGTCAGGCTGACTGCCAAATTGGGAAGTAACCTAATAAAAGATTAGGTGTGAAAATGAATGCTAATTATTATCTGTTCCACCAATCAATATTCTTTCATGCTTTTAGTTTTTGTTATCTTTATAGTGAAACCGTTGTGGTCGTTCATCTCTCCAGCCAGACGTTAATAAGTCAGCATGATGTCATCACCATGGAGAGTCATTCTTTGGACTTATATATACTAATTTAGAAACTTGATGGTTCTTTAAACTTCAATATCCAGACCTCTGTTTGTGGAAGAAGCTCCAAAAAGGGAGAAAATGCATTTTCGTCTATACCTATATGAGAGGGTTTGATTTTCAATATGGAGTACAGGTGTTCAACACACCCAGGGGTTCACATTCTTACTCTTATTCTTACATCCACTCAGTGGAAAACGAGGCTTAAGTTTTAAAGACCATGTCAAAAAGTTAAGTAATATACTGAAATATAATCTATCAAATTTCAGGAATGTAATAAAAATACATTCTTGAATGTAATGATTATTCTTCATTGTCTTGTACTGTATCACACCCTGGTTTCAAGCACGTGAAACAATTACAAAATCACTTGCATAATTGTAGAAAAGTAGCCTGAAGATCCAACTGCCATCACTGTCATGTACTTGCTAATTATCTCGTCTTGAAATTGCTCACAAACAGATTTATTGCGGTTTAATTACAAGTGAATTTCAAGTTTCAAACCGACAAATGTCAAGACTTTCTCACAGTTCAGTGGAGGTTATTATTGACCAAAATGATAAAGAACATGTTGAAAAACTCAGATTCATAATTGATTCTAACCAATCACTGGATTCACATTAATATCCATTTTTTAAAACATGTTATGTAGTGGACTAATGTCAGGAACTACAGTTTATTGATCTGATGTGTCGATTAAACTGAAAGAACGTCATAGCTTCACATCTATTCTATACAGATGCATATAACTCATGTAAACATTTTTTAAACGTAAAGATGATTTTAAGCATGATTCAGATTATTTCCTCTAAACATGTCTATCCATATGTGGGTCATATATTTAGAAATGACCCTGCCAGAGGTGTCTGTTGCCTGAGCGAGCCGTGGAGCCTATAGTTCATTGATCGGGTGGAGCACGTGTGGCTTCTGTATGTCGATCCAATGTCACGGAGACAGTCAGTCAGAGCAATCAATGACAATCTGTGGTTACATTCACGAATGTGATTCCATAAAGCAGACATCACAAAAGCTGCAGGTCTCCTAAAGAGACAGATTCTCCACTTCTATTGAGTTTTTGAACAACATTTGATGAAAGGCAGTGACAAACTCACCACTATTTTCTAAATGTAAGCACAAACGGTGAATCCTTTCACCAGATTGCCAAATGCATATGATGATAAGCATGAACTGACTGTTCTAGTGACAGTTTTAGTACATGAAATATTTCTGTTTAATCACGAAGGGGCACAATCGAGAGTTTGAGGGTTTTTTGTGCTAGTCTGGGAAAACAGTCGTGTCAAGAAGGTCAAAATGAATCGCAGTCAAATGTGTGAAACACTTAGTCAAACTAGTGTGGAAAAGATTAAATTCAGTTTAAATTCAGTAATTTAAGATTAGTTATTAGGTCTTGCTTTGAAAGAGGTGCAATTTCATGGGGCTTTTACGCTGTTTGCTCAGCCCTGCTTAGAGCGTCTTTTCAAAGAAAGTCTACTCATCATGTGTTTGCATTCAAAAAACCCAACTATGTATGTCTGAAAAAAAACCCCTAAAGGTTTCGATTTATTTGTTCGTGGGCTGACTGCAGTAAACCGAGTTGAGCAACTACTCTATTAATCTGAGGTTTAAAACCCAAACTAGACTGTCATTGTGTCCTTAAGCAAGACACCAAACCACAACTTTAAAGATCCTTCTGAAAACAATTCAGCTAAATGTGATATCATTTACCGCAGTGCAGATCACAGCAGGCTAGCTTTGCAGTTAATCCATAAGAGTAAGGCTGAATCCTAATTCTTCCCCTATCTTTTTTTCTTCTCCTTAATCCTAACTTTAGTTCTCCAAATGGAGAGTTATGGAGAAATAATGTCTTCTACCCCTTAAAAAACAATTTCAGACACCGCAGCTTCAGATCTCCCTATAATATGAGGGGTAGGGAGAAGCTGTAGAGGTAGGGGAAGAATTTGGATTCAGCCAAAGATTAATAAAGATAGAATAAAAAGCCCACAATAACACTTTTTAATCTAAAAAACTTGATATCATTATAAATGAGGGAAAAATGGACAAATCAGTACTTTTTATGCTTTTAATTCTCCTCTCTTGTTGGTCAGTCCAGCTTTTTTAACAGTAGAGCACAACCACCAGGTGATGGCAATAACCAAGCAATAATATTTACAGGATTTTCAATATGTTGGATTTTTCTGAGTGTCATTGATCCCTGGGTAAACTCTCACGTGTCCCAGGAATGGGTGGACCAAAGACCAAGTTTACAGTATCATTTTTTATTTTTAATTTTTTTAATTTTTGTTTCTCAAATTCCTAATTTTTTTTTATCATTTTTTAGCATGTTTTTAGGATCTTCCTAGGTTGTTATTTTCCATTTTGTTACAAATACCACAATTGAAAACAGAAGAAAACTACTCAAATTTTTCGTGTGTTTTCATATTTTTATCTATTTTTTATGACAAATACTTTTTATTGGGTATATTATATCAGGTAAAAATGACCTGGCAAAAGTGATGGTGTAATTTTTTATAGCAAAAGTGTTCTAGGATTCAGCAATGTCGCCCCCTCTGAGCTGCTGCTTTTCTGTGGGGCTTCAGTCCAAACTCATTGGTGCAGTGTGAAAGTAAACTTAACCGATCAATGGTGGAGAGATTTTGTTGGTGTCCTTTGCCCAACAATATTGCCAAAGTAAAAACAATTTAAAAAATGTGGCCCACCTAGAGTATTTTCTACACACAAAAACAGAAATTTTCATCTTCTCCTGATTTGTAAAAATTTGAATAAACTAATACTGAGAAATACAATTCATTTTCTCTAATAAATGTCCTCTATCATCCGAAATATTATACATGTTGAAAAAAAAGCATGATTTCGATATTTGCATTCATAATTAGTATTCCTAGAATTCCCTGTAATGTGCCAAAATTCAACAAAATTTAGGAAAAAGAAAAAAAACCCAAAGACTTGACATTCAGAAATGTTAGTAAAAGACACAAGAAAAAAAACAAAAAGTAAGAGTCACACTGTGGGTAAATGTTACACCACAGCAGGCACCTTTGCTGCGCACACAATTTCATCAGATAAGCCTCGACCTAAATACCTCTGCAGCTTGAAGCCCTTCGACGCTCACGTCTGCAAAGATCAAACCCTCTCGGCCACGCCCACATTTGCAAAGTTGGAACAGCAGCTCAAAGAAAAGTCAAATGAATAAAAAATAATAATAATAAAACAAGGATTCCTAAAGATAATTGGAGCTTATTTGCTTACTCCATTGCGTGACCGTGTCCTAGCTGGAGGACTACACCCTGCATTCAAAAGACTTTGACCCAGTTAGTAAACACAGTCTGCTTTGACTGTTGTATGGAGGCACACACTCAGATGCCAGCGCACGTCAGAGACGACAAACACAATGCATCACTAACTATCTTCTCACATGATCAGTGCGGGAGAAGAAAACAACACAATGAGAAGAAATGGCAAGGGCATTTCCTGTAGTGATGTCTGTCCCATGGAGACCTTTGACCTTTTTCCGTTTATTTGGTGTCCTCTGCAGATGCAATGTGAGAAAAAGAAGTCTGGAAGACTTCACTTTTTAAATCTTTCTTTCCCAGTCTGCAGCAGTCACCGAAATTTCCTTTCTGGACGCATGCAAGCTTAACGCAGCATAATCCAGTTTTAAACATGACATGACACCTGTTATAATCACTCCGCCGTGTGCACTAAATGCCAAGGAAGATTATAGCAGATGCCACGGATTACGGAAGCCTTTACGCATGGAGTGGATGTTTTCACGCGCTTCCACACAAATACCACGAGCAAAGACCTGCATTTCCTCTGAGCGTTGTGGCGTGCACGCATCGGGGAGCACATCACCTCATCTGCAGAAGCGAACGCCGTTTTTTTTTTTCCTTTCCTAGATCTACGGCACGTCTGGCTGCCTCTCACAGAGCTGATGGGAGGAGGGATGAACCACAGCTGCTGTCTGACGTAAATGAAGCACAAACGCTCAGTGTGTGTGTGGTCACAGCCCCTCTGACAGCTTCAACCAGTTAATGGGTTACCTCACGCTCTTTTCCACCCCCCACCCCCCTCCGTACACACACACACTCTTTTCTGCAGGGCTGTTTCAGCAGGCTTACACCAAAGCCTCAGCAGATACTGAGAGCCTAGTGACGATCAGGAAAGCAGCAACTGTCATCTGTCTGCACAGCTGCCATGTGGGGTGACCAGGTTCAACCGCGTTTGACATGCATTCGCGAGGAAAAAAGGGTTGGGTTTGCAAATATACGTAGTTTTGAACATCATTTTGAAAAGTATCTGCCCCTGATTTGACAAAAGTAATCAATTGCTCCCTCAAATTAAATGATTTGTGGCCATGAATAAATATTTTGTGAGCACAACTTAGAATTTTGTCCATGCAAAATACTGTTTTAATGGTATCATCCATTACTACTACTAATTTGTGGCCACAAAAAAGTGCACAAGAAAAACTACTGTGTGGCAACAAAATGCTAATTTGTGTGAACAGAATACAAATTTCTATGCAATAAATACACATTTATTGCTACAAAATACTGATTTGTGTGCAAAAATGCTAATTTGCACTTAAAGGATACTAATTTGTGTGCACAAAATGCAAATTTTAAAGGCAAAAAAATGCAAATTTTCTTTGCAAAAAATACTGATTTGTGTTCACAAAGTGCTAATTTGACATAAGAAAAAGCCTAATTAGTCCAGAGAAATGTTAATTTGTATCAACAATATACTATTTTTTGCACACAAAGCAACAATTTGTTTGCAAAAAATAAAAATGCTTGCATAATTTGTGCGCCCAAAATGCTTATTTGCATCGATTAAATGCTAATTTGTGCCCACAAAATACTATTTTTTGCACACAAAATACAAATTTGTTAGCAAAAAATACTAATTTGTGCGCCCAAAATGCTTCTTTATATCCATTAAGTGCCCACAAAATACTATTTTTTTGCACACAAAATGCTAACTTGTGCACAAAAGGCTACTTTATCGTACAAAATGGTAATTAATGGCCACAGAATAGAAATTTGTGTGTGCAAATGCTAATTTGTGCCCACAAAATATTATTTTGTGCCAACAAATGCTAATTTGTGTTTACAAAAATCCAAAATTCTGCTCACAAAATG
>NC_050532.1:8650582-8653693 GCF_002922805.2 Oryzias melastigma | reverse complement strand
ACACAAAATGCTAACTTGTGCACAAAAGGCTACTTTATCGTACAAAATGGTAATTAATGGCCACAGAATAGAAATTTGTGTGTGCAAAAGCTAATTTGTGCCCACAAAATATTATTTTGTGCCAACAAATGCTAATTTGTTTTCACAAAAATAAAAAATTCTGCTCACAAAATGTTAATATGTTGCCCCAAAATGCTAATTTGAGTACACAAAGTACTTTGTGCACAAAAAAAGCTTATTTGTGGCCACAACACGTTAATTTGTGTGCACAAAATACTAATTCGTGGCCACAAACTTTTCATTTTTTTCATTTTCTATGTGTTTTTTTTTTTTATATAATTTTTAGGGCTTTGTTTCTTTTAAATTTATCAAAGCAATATGTGCTTTGCAGACAAGTCAGAGCAAATTACCAGCATGATGAATAGACACCAGCAAAGGAAAGAGTGTGGAACATTAAGCATTCACAAGTGTGTCACATCTCCTCGTGGAAAAATCCACTAAATCATCCAGACTTGATGTTACTATAATGGCAGCTCTTGCTGTACTGACGTCGTCCTGCCAGCTCGTAAGTTTAAAACAGCACACGCAGCAACCATGAGGTCAATTTTCACGGAACCGTCTGATATATAAATGCAAACCACACATGAGTCATTTCACTCAGAGCCAAACACCCAAGCATTAGTTGTGTCTGCTCACACAATAAATCTTTAACAGTGAAACGTGCTGCAGAAAAAATAAAAATGTTTTGGTTATTTTTTTTCTTTTTCCTACCAATAAGTCATGACCTCAGAAAAAGTGAATGATTTGTGGAGATGGTGGAAGAATGTAAATTCTATAGGAAGCAGGCTTACTTTAAGGTTTTGCAAATGTGCACAGCAGCAGGCACGTGCTAAACCGGTGCAGAAAATTGATGATGTGCATAGATAAAGACGGCCACGTCTGCGTTTGGATTTCATTAGCGTGTAGTGATGTCGATGAAAGACTCAGCTCAGTTAAGGGGATTGTAAACGTGCCCCTGAGACTCTGACGCAGTCTGCTGACATCACCGCCTTTACCTCCTCTTGACCAAACAATCTGCTTCCACCGAGGAGGAGGAGGAGGAGGAAGACGGGGAGGTGGGGAAGGGGATCGGGAGGAAGTGGAGTCCAGTTTTTAATAGACCGCTGTCGTATGAAAGCAGGAAAAATTTACATTCTATATGAATATTGAGGCATGGGTGTGGTCAGACAAATGTAAAGCAATGGAAACTTGCACTAATTAAATAATATTGTGCATTCATTTGCAGTAATATTAATATATTTACAGTAACATTTATGTCAATCATGCAGGAAAATCATTCCACCACCTGCCTTTTAATACCTGCAGAGCAGGAAGAAAGTTAATCATTATTGAACCTCAATGTGCATGAAATTAATTACGAACACAGAGTTTCAAACTGAGATAATAATAATGGCTAACAATGTGGGAGGTATGAATATTGGGAAACGCAGAAAGAAGCTGTCCTGGAAAGATTCATATGCTGCTCATTATATGAGATCTAATCTCAAAGCAGACAAAACGGCGGACTCATTCCTTTTTAATGAACTCTTTTTTTGCAAAAAAGTGGAAGATAAAGTTGCTCAAGTGGAGTTTAAGCTGTAAAATGCGGTTGAATGTCTGCTGGTGGGTGGAGAGTTTTCAGCTGGATGAGCAGATGCTGCTGCAGTGTGGCAGGCGACTCCTCTTGGTCATGAATCTCGGCGCAGTAGCATTTACTGACATTTACTGACTGAAAGGACGGAAAATAAACTCAGGAGAAAAGAAACTGTTGGTTGGGTGAGTTGCAATGAAAAAACACACACACACATTCACCCCCCCCCCCCNNTACCCATACGGTTGACGTTGTTGTGTTTCAGCTGAGGTTAGATGAAAAGATCAGGTCAAAACGAATAAGAAAACTGAAAGAGATCTGCTAGTTTATGATATTTCTATTTTAGCTAGACTGTACATCAAAAAATTCCACTCCGATCATCTTTTTATCTTTTTTAAAAGCATTCCCAGTGGACTTTAACTATGATTATGCTATTTCAGCCCATATTTTAAAAAGTTTGTGTTCTAGGACATAGTTTCTGCAGAGCGGCATTAGTTTGTTAGAAATTTCATTGGCGGGACTGTTGATTTAAAAAACTCCGCCCCCTTCACCTCCAGGTTGAGGAGCTTGTGGCCAGCCCACTGTATTTTCTACGACACAATTAAGATCCTTTTCAAACTGCATTTTTTTCGTCTGCTTCTAATTCACAACAATTTGAATAAAGAAATACTCTGAAATGCCATTTTGAGCTTCCTTCCCCCTGAATCTACACTTTTTAGGGACACCTGTCCAACTCCTCATTAAAACAAACTTCTGACCAACCAATCACATGGCAGCAACGTGATGCACTTTTGCATGTAGACATAATAATAATTT
The DNA here is from genome assembly GCF_002922805.2 of Oryzias melastigma. Classification (NCBI taxonomy): domain Eukaryota; kingdom Metazoa; phylum Chordata; class Actinopteri; order Beloniformes; family Adrianichthyidae; genus Oryzias; species Oryzias melastigma. The sequence goes on along the minus strand of NC_050532.1, from coordinate 8,651,247 downwards.
GCATTTATTTGCTCTTTTCCAGGCGCTCAGAGCGCTTACATTGTATATCCATTATTCATTCACTCCTCATTCATATTTGGTGATGTAAGCTACTGATGTAAAGCTACCCTGGGTTAGACTGACAGAGGCGTGGCAGCCAGGACGTGCCTATGACCCCTCTGACCATCACTGGGACATTAATACGCATTCACACACCAGTGGAGCCACACTGGAGGCGAGGACGGTAAAGTATCTTGCCCAAGGACACAACGACGGTTGGCTGGCAGGAGCAGGTATCGAACTGCCAATCCTTCAGTCATTGGCTGACCTGCTCTACCACCTGAGCCAAGATGATCTGCTGCAGTTCAAACAAAGCATTGGAATGTGGAAGAATGGTGATTGAAGTGACTTTGAATGTGGCATGGTTGTTGGTGCCAGACGGGCTGGTCTGAGTGTTTCAGAAACTGTTAATTTACTGGGATTTTCACCTACAACCGTCCAGGTTTACAGAGAATGGTCAGAAAAAGAGAAAATATCCAGTGAGCGGCGGTTCTGTGGGCAGAAATGCCTTGTTGATGCCAGAGGTCAAAGGAGAATGGCTAGACTGGTTCCAGCTGATATAAGAGCATCTCTGAACGCACAACTCATCCAACCTTAAGAACAATGGGCTACAGCAGCAGAAGATT
>NC_050532.1:8640234-8650529 GCF_002922805.2 Oryzias melastigma | reverse complement strand
CAAAGGAGAATGGCTAGACTGGTTCCAGCTGATATTAGAGCATCTCTGAACGCACAACTCATCCAACCTTAAGAACAATGGGCTACAGCAGCAGAAGACCACACCAAGTGTCACTTCTTTCAGCTAAGAGCAGGAAACTAAGGATACAATTCACACAGGATCACTAAAATTGGTCAAAAGAAGATTGGAAAAACAGTAAATGGTCTGATGAATCTCTACTTCTGTTGTGATATTTGGATGATATGTTAAGATTTTGGCATCAACAGCATCAAAGTATAAAACCATCCTGCTTTGTATCAACGATTCCGACTGGTGGTGGTATGATGGTGTCATGTATATTTTCTTGGCATGATTTAAGCCCCTAAGTACCCACTACGCATGGTTATAATACTGCAGCCCACCTGAGTATTACTGCTGACCATGTCCATCCCCTTATGACCACATCTTCTGATGCTACTTCCAGCAGGATAGGCTCCATGTCATAAAGCTGCAATCATCTCAGATTAGTTTCTTGAACATGACAATGAGTTCATTGGACTCTAATGAGGTCCATAGTCACCAGATCTCAACCAAACAGATCATCTTTGGGATGTAGTGGAACAGGAGATTGACATGCTGGATGTGCAGCCAACAAATCTGCACAACTGTGTGATGTCAATATGCACCAAACTCTATTTGAGGAATGTTTCCAATGTCTTATTGAATCTATGCCACCAAGGATTAAGGCAGTTCCGAGGAGAAAAGAGGGTCCAACCCGGTATTAGCAAAGTGGGCCTAATAAAGGGGCCAGTGAGTGTATGTCCTCAGTCATGAATGCCAATAAAACTAAAAACACAATTTTTTTCAGAGTAGGACTTTAAAACATCATAGTTCAGGATTGGTTTATGAGCTGATAATGAAGAAAAATCGATTGACTATTTCTTTGTTATTTTAGTGTTTGATGGTCATGAATCTTATTGTGTAAGTGGTTCCACATTTGTAAGAAACATGCATTTGCTGGATGGCCAGTGGAGCTAAGTGTGAGTCTCAAACCCATGAACATTGTGCCAAAATTGCCTCTGCTGGAGCTCAACAGCTTTTATCTTTGTTTTGGCAGTCTTCTGCAGATTTGCAGTCGAGGTTTGCGGGACAGCATGGCGCCCTGCCCAGACAATCTTAAAAGATTGCAACCAATTTCTGGCCTCGTTGAACTGCTAAGAAGCCTGCCATGACCGCCCTCCACCGTCAGGCTCATTTGCACTCTTCACTGCACCACACACGCAGGAATGTAAGCATGTGGAGTGGCATCATGTTCACTGCGGGCTACGAAGTCTGCCTGTTGCTGTTGGATCATAGTGTTTAGAAGTCAGGAACAATATATGGATTGCTGATAGCATCACATATTTTGGAGGAGATAGTGGGATGGTCTGGGGTAGTGTCTCCTTCAAATTGCTTGGCATTCGATTAGAGAAGATTTGGAAGACTTTTCATTAGTATAAAGCATTAAATGCATGTTCCACAGAGATGCATCACATGTCAGAGATAAGTAAGCACCCTAAAGTTTAGTCCCAGTTAGCAAACTTATATAAAAATAAATAAACAGGTCACCAGGTTGGTGTTGTATTAAACTGTACAACTCACTGCACAGTAACAAAACAAGTAAATCTTAATTACCATATTTTTGAGTTTTGAGGGGTACACGGTGCTACATTAGGAAGCCTTCTTTAACAAGTTGCAAACAAGGTTAGGTGTTATTGTAAATACACTTATTTGGCTAACGTGTAGCATTGTCTGGCTGTTTTTTTTTTTTTTTTTTTGTATTCTACTGTGACTATGCTAACTTCTAACCTTGTTAGTAATACAGTATTACTAGCACTGTTAGAAGTTAGCATAGTCACAGTAGCTTTGGTTTTGGTGGTATGATTCTGTTTTTTTTACGTGTTACTTGTAACAAGGTTGGAAATAACGTGTTGCAAACAAGGTTGGGACTTACAGGAATTCTGAATATGTTAACGTGACTAACGTGTAGCGATGTTAGACTGTTTTTTTTTTATACCGGTCACTAACAAGGTTGGACTTAGCGTAGTCACGGTGACGTTTATATCGGTATCAGTCTGTTTTTTCATGAGTAACAGGTAGTGTGAATAGGCTAATATGGCTGCTTCTAACGCGGCTAACGCTTCTAACATGGTTGATGCTTCTAATGTGGTTCACAGTTCCATCATTGCTAATGCTTATTATGTAGCAACTTTAAACACGGCAAAGGCTTTTAACATGATTCATGCTTCTAGCGCGGCTAACGCTTCTAATATGGCTAATGCTTCTAAAGTGGCAACTCTTCTAACACGGCTAAGGCCTCTAACATGGTTAATGGTTCTAAAGCAGATAATGCTTCTAACGTGGCTAACACTTCTAATGTAGGTAATGATGCTAACAATTCTAACGTGGCTAACGCTTCTAACATGGTTAAGGATTCTACTGTGGCTAACGCTTTTACGTAGCTAATACTTCTAACATGGCTAATGCTTCTAAAGAGGCAACTCTTTTAACATTACTAATCTTTCTAACGACATTACAATGTTATTGCATCTAACACAGCTAACGCTTCTTACGTGGCTGATACTTCTAATGAGGCAATTCTTCTAACACGTCTAACATTTCTAACGTGGTTAACGCTTCTAATGTTGCAACTTTTCTAACATGGCTAACGCTTCTAACATGGTAAATGCTTCTAAAGCAGCTAACGCTTCTCAAGCGGCTAACGTTTCTAATGTGGCCAACACTTCTAACATGACTAAAGCTTCTAACGGGGCTAACGCTTCTAACATGACTAAAGCTTCTAACGGGGCTAACGCTTCTAACATGACTAAAGCTTCTAACGTGGTTAACACTTCTAACGTGGCTAACGCTTCTAACATGACTAAAGCTTCTAACGCAGCTAAAGCTTCTAACATGACTAGTTCTAACACGGTTATGCTTCTAACACATCTAACGCTTGTAACGTTTTTCGCAAACCCCAATTTAAATCCTTTCTTGAACACAAAAACCGTCATTCTTGTAAAACTCACCTGTAACAGCTCTTAATTGGCAAAAGCTGAAGGTGAAAACAGTTGAAACCACAAAAATGAGTGGAATGCTCGTCCCATGTTTCAATTGTGATACCGTTTGTTCCTGGGAGCAGTTGGTCCCCACTCCTTTTTTTTTATATTTGCTTACTTGTGAAACTTTCTTCACAGCAGCAGAGACCAAAGATTTTACCCAACATTACTCTTAAATCGAAAATACAATGACTTATTTTGTCAGGAATGTCTCACCTAATCCTTCTGAGAAGTGATTCATCTCCAGCTATGAACTCAGTCACGTTCAAAAGCAGGTTCGGACCCGTGCTGATGTTCTCAGTACATCGTGTTCTTCCTTATTTGTCGTCAATAGCTGCACTCTGATCCTGTAAGTCGAGTAAATCTTGCTGGGCACCACTGCGCAATATGAAGTTCTGACAGAAACACCAGCGAGACTCCAGGACATCACATTCCTGCGGCTCTTCAGGAAGTTTCAGGATTTAGTGTTCTGGCACATAACAATCAGTGACATACTAAGGCAAGAGAAGCAAACAATATGCTCAGTGTGGATGTATCAGTGTGAATCTACTTCTTTCAAAATATATATATTTTTCTGCAAGAGTGAGAAAAAAAAAAACAAGCCTATGTTGATTTTTTTGTTTAAAGAAAAAGTAAATTTAAGTTTTAATTGTCACTTGAGCTTTAAAAATCTCAATATTTAGATCTGGGGCAACCTTTAACACTAAAAGGAGCATTAAGGCCAGTTTCTTACAAACCAAAATCCAAAGAGAGAGCCTCCAAGTCCCTCTTCACTATTTAAAAAATACACTTTATTTTTGCTTTTTTGGCCATTAACCCATCGTTTATAAAATATAGTTTTTTTAAATATTTAGAATATTTAAGGTATACATTTGTTTTCAATATATAACATATAAGTTATTTTCCTTTTGACAGCCACATATACAAGTTCCTTTCAAGATAAAATACATCCTGTGTCAAATAAGATCTCCCTGCTACGACTTTGGAGCGCCTTCATATTTATTTTTTCTTTTTATTATCAATTATTTACATCACACAATCCATTTTTTTAAATATAATTTAGCTGTTCTTTTCCCATAATGCAAAAATAAATTAATTAAAACTAATATTCCATTCGTGGAGTAACGGTAATCTTTTACTGTTACAGTTATTGACTAAATTAAGTAGTTAAAACAATTCACATGGTAAAATAAGCCTAAATTACAAACCTATGATTATTACAAATTATTAGTTTGTTTTTCTTTAAAGCCAGAGAGCCACAATGGATGGATAAAAGAGCCACATGTGGCTCTAGAACCTCTATAACCTTGTTCTATTCTAAAAATAGAATTGAGGTAAAGTGTATTTTTGTTAATGAACTTTTTAGTGGCCATAATAAATAACAACATGGAAGTGATGGAGCAACGTACAACGTACGACTGCATTGTGGCTCAATAAAAACATTGTTTTTACTGGAGGTCAACCTAACTTTTAACCTTAGCGTTCTTTCTTTAAAAATGCTAAGACTGAAAATTGTGAAAGTCCCATATAGGCAACTGGAGGTCTTGTTTTCATCTGTTGCTTTTATTTAATAAATGCAGAGAAACTTGTCCCAGCAAGTTCATATTAGTGTTGTTTCTGCAAACCGTTAAGGACCAACACTGACCTCTTGTTCTAGCTTGAATGTCTTGTTTTGTGTTGCGTTTGACTCGGGTGCAAAAAAGAAAGAAAGAAAAAAAAAATCCATCAACAACCCTCTTGTCTCCGCTTTAGCCTGGGATCTCCTGGGCTCACATGGCTATGTTAGGCACGGATGTCCCCGGCGTCACCGCTGCTTCTCAGACTCCCTACTTCACTGCAGCTTAGATGTCTTAATCCTCATTTAGCTGTTCTTTTCCCCTGACTTCACTCAAACTCCCCAGCACCAATTAAAGAAAAACATGAAACCTTCATGTTTGTGCACTTCTCTCAACCTATTTCCCCTTTCGCTTTAAGGAAATAGACACCAAAATGTGTAGGGGAAGTCTGTGGGAAGACATTGCATGAAGAGAAGCTGAAAACATATGAAAGAAGTTTGCATAGAAAGTTACTAATACAGAGTGTCACAAATTGAAAATCTCTAATGGGTGTCTGGAAAAATCAACTTCCACATGCTCCTGTTGGGCTCTGTGCATTTATGTGCTTAATTCTCTTTTTCTTTTTCTTCTTACGGGGAGATAAGAAGTGTGATCCAGCTTACGGGGCCAGCTGAGAGGCCATATGGACATGTAAAGAAAAGATCAGGAGCACAAGATGCAGCACCACCTGGAAGGATTAAAAAAAAAAAAGTCGTAACTTTCTTTCCATCTGGACTGTTGCATTACCACTTCCCGACTTCACCTGTCTCTTGAGTAAATAAACAGCACGTGGGTTTGGCTATTATGAATTATTGGCTGAGTTTTTTGTTTTTTTTTCTCAGAGGATAAATCACCAATGGGTTTCCCACAAGTGTTCTTATCAGTGATGAAAAACAGTAGATGGCCTGATTTAAGCATCCCTTCCTGCTTATTTCCCTTTGTCCCATAATCCATTTCATCATAAGCAGCACATTTCAGTAAATCCCTCGTTAGGGTCACATTGGGGATCTGTGTCATTGTGGTTTAACTTAAACGTCTGAAAGGAGGGAGACAAATTAAAGGGAAACATCCTTTATTTTTGCATGTCATCGAGCGGCATTACATCTGTTTTTTTAAGGGGGTACCTTATCTTTGCAATACACTTAATTTGCATTGACTAATCTATTTTTTTCCACTCTCATTTTCATGAAACTATTGACTCCACTTGTCATGCTGCTGTATTTACTCTTCTAGTCAAACTCATCACCTTCCTAGGTACCCCACACTCTCATTCCCTGCCACCCTCTGCTCTAAATAATAGGCTGATCTGTGGTATGACGCACATGGCGCTGTCTCCTGAGGGGCTTTTGCGCACACAAGCATTTAAAAAGCCTCCGTGAGTGGCCTGGTGTGCAGACACAAGCGCCGGGCAGGTATTTACATCTCCAGATAACTGACACCGCAGGATTACTCCATCAGCTGCTCTGCTGTTTGCAGTGGAGACTGTGCATTCTTGTGCAGAAACCTCCTTTGTTGTCGTTATGAATAGATGATCATAAAAACAGATTATCATATAGCCAGCAGGTATCAGCACTACAGACAGGTGCAGAAGATCAGTTTGCGTATGCACTCTCAGTGTGGTCTTTTTATAGCATTTTTTTTAGCAATCGTCTGCAGCAAAATAGGAAAAAAACATGAACTTCTCTTTTTTTTAAGTCTAAACACCACATGCAGAACAATCAAGTTTTCTTGTAAAAGAGGATGAAACAAATTTACAGTTTGAACCACAAAATGGCTTTTGCTCATTGCTTAAAAACTTTAAACTGCACCTTTTATTCCAAGACTAATGCATCTGTATCATAACCTTCATGTCTGCACCCTCTGCTGCAGCTTAATGTGAAAATCCTGACCTGTAATTGCCCCGTAACACCTCTAAAAGGCTCTTTTGCTTTTGTCGTTATTTCCATTTCCCCTGACACCTTTCATAGCACTCACAGGGCAGCAATTTTTATTTTAATCCTCCTCTGAATTGTTTGGTCTAAATCAAAATGATTAACATTTTTTTTCTCATTTTTTTCAGTATTACATGACTTTTACTCAACAATAAACCATATTTGGAAGTTTTTGTTCTTTTTGGGGAACTTTTCTTGGGCCATATTGCCATAGTTTTAACACTAAATGTGTTATTTTATCTAACAGAGTTTTATGATTTTTCACATGCTGTAAAAACCCAGATTTATGTTTGCTAAAATGCAAATACTCCAAACAGAAAGTTAAAAGGGCTAACATTAGCTTAGCATCAACAATTACAATCAGCTTGTCTGTTGAAAATGACTAAAGAAAAATAAGAAAATATTTTAGGAAAAAAACTAATATTTCTTTCCAAAATAAGGTAGCAACCCAGAGAAAGAATTAAATTGTTTTGTATTTAAAGAAAAAGAAGAAGAAGTAGCCACAGGATCCCAATATTTAAGCTAAAGCTAAGCTAGCTTGTTTGCTGCAGCTGCTAAGAATTTACTCATATTTCAACAAGGCATAAAGTAGTAACAATTGTCTTGAAGTTTGATTCTTGAAGTTTTATTATCCAACAATTCAAAATAAAATGTATTTTTAATTCTCCAGCAATGAACAGAGGAAGCAAAAATTGCTCTAAGCTAGCAAAACATCCGGCAGAGTCATAATTCTTCTAAATTTATATTTTCTTACATCACATTCTTTCTAAAGTCCTCCAAAAAATTACACGTTTTGTGAAGTTTTCTGTCATTTGGCCCCAAAAAATGACTTTTTACACATTTCTGTCTTCGCTGTTTTTAGTTTTGAAAATCCATAAAAATAAAGTTTTATTCAAATCACCTGTTTAAAGACTCATGCAGATCATCAAAATTTACCTCTAAGTTGTGGGCGGGACCATTGAGCTGGAGCTACCCCGCCCATTGACCATATGTGCCCTAACATCTCCTGGTATTGTGAGCTTATGTGTGAGGCCATGAGGCCTTCATCACTGAAACTATTTATTTGAGGAGAAGTGGACCTCCTGGATGATAGCTTGACGCACATGCTCACGAGGACAGCCTCTGCCTGCCAAAGACAGCAGGCTTAGACAGACCAGCGTTAATTGCTAAAGAAGAATGAGACCACTGTGCTCCAAAACACACAAACACAAATGACCCGACAAAAGAACTTTTCACAGACTCTCGGAGTTTGTAACTGTTGAGGAAAAAAAGCTATGAATGTATCATTACACTTTAAAACTCCTGTTCAATGCCATTTCAACAGAATCTGTGTGAGTTTAAGCTTTTACACATTATTGGAAGCAATTGTAAAGAAAATGACAAATGGGTATCATCTACAGTTTCAAAGAAAACAATAAAAGCAGGTGGGTTAAGTATTAGTATTATTATACTCTTTGACCGTTGACGTAATCACCGTGATTCTGACTCAGACAAATGAGCCCTTTCAAATCAGCTTTGCACCGATATGCAACACTTACTACTTTACTAACATAAAGTGTTTCATACGGTGCAAAGTCACTTTCTCTGTTTCAGAATCTGCTGGAATTTTGGTAATTGCTTAAACCAGGGTATCCTCGAGGGCCGGCCTCCTGCTGGTTTTCCAGAAACCCTGCCTGATCTGCTGCTGATTACCTGGATCAGGTGTGTTTAGCTAATAAGGAGTTCAATGCAGGTTGGTTGAAAAGCATATCGGACACCGGCCCTCGAGGACTGACTTTGGACAGCTTAAACAGTTTAAGCGGTACGTTACTTAAAAGAATGTCAACACAATCTCTCAACAAATCTCCAGTGTTAAAAGGTTAAAGACATTTATTCATCTATCTATCTATTGCATTTCTGGAGTTTATGTACCATGGAGAAAAAACACATCAGTAGCATAAAGCTCTACAGAAAATGAACTGTTTCTCTTTCATTTTGATTCATTCATTAGGTTACAGTGTACACATTTTGCACTGAACGAATCCCTTGCAGATCCAGAACCTCACAGAAGGCACAAGAGAAACTTGAGTTGCAGCTGTACGATAGGCTAAGCCTGCCCTCATATATCGGGACATTGTATATTACCAATCTAACAATGCAGAGGAGGTTTCAGTTTAAAAAAAAGAATTTCTAATGTGTGAAATGACAATGCCACAAACTGCCAAACCGTGGTGGTTACAAGAGGTGTGGCAACTAAAAGAAGCAACCTGATGTTTCAACGCTTTTGCACAATCAAACCACTAAATGAGGTTGACGGGTGATGAAAAGAGAAAATTATCAAGAAGCAAACGTTAGAGTGTAGAACCAAATAGTTGCATCAGTCGGTCTATGTCAGGTTTTCTCCCACGAGTTTGTGTCTGGTTCTTCCCGGATGTGTCCTGCTCCCTCGGCGCAGCCCTGAAAAATCCTGAAAAAGCTTCTTGAGGCCAAGTGCTTATCAGATGCACTTGAACACAAGAGGCCATAAGTAAACGTGCAAGCTCCTCGCAACCAGGCAACGGTCCAATACCTTCTTTTATTTGGGACAGAAATAAACCAAAAGTAATTTGTTTGATCTCTACGTTGAGCTGCTCACTTCAGCCAGGGATTGGCATGTAAACAATCTTGAAACAGAGGTTCATGTTTCTGTTGGGATCTGGCACCCAAATATTCCCCTCTGGGCCAGTTTCTTTTGCAAACGGGTCCCATTTTAGAACAGACTTCAATGGATGTTGTTCTTAAAAGATTGGCATGTGTTGTAAGATAAAAGGTGTTCCCAGTGGAGGTGGGAAATAGGGACTTTGTTGCCTCCTTTATAGTTTCATCTATGAATCATGTAGGGTTTAGGGGGTAGAGAGTTAAAACTCTGGTGGAAAATCAGAACAGAGCAGTACAAGTGGCTGGAGATAAAATGGGTTTCAAGGGACACAGTTACTCCATTGACTGTATATGAGAACTAGGCTAAGTGAGTGTGGCATCACCCGTAGAATAGGATTTATTTCCAGTTCCAACCAAATTATGTCAGTTCAGTCACCATTTTTAAAGACATTGCCATGCTGGAATCAGAAATTGTCAATAAGCAGTGATTAGTCTAAGTCAGTCTGAAAAAAAATAAGATTGCCAGAACAAGAATAGTAACTCTGACAGAATGACTGAGTAAGTTGTTTATTTGTCAATAGAAGTCTATTTTGGCTTCTTAGAGCTATCGGGTACTTCCTGTTTGGAACACGAGAGGGGAGGAGTGATTCAGTCCAGTTCTAATATACAGTGAATGTTTTACTCAAATGTTAATCAACTTCAGGTGGGGCTTTGACAGTATATACAGATCTGGACAGAGTTCTAAACTGACCAATCAGATGCCTCTGGCAAAGCATGTGGTTCCCACCAGCCCCCCAACCTCAAATGTTTGATCCTCCTGACACAGCATTCAGTGGAAGAGATGTAGACTTAAAACATGTTTACTCATGATTGTTGACAGTGGTTACCATAAAAAAATGTTGACTCTCCTCTGGTTCCAACATATCACAGAAAAATGGCGACTGAATTAACTTAATTTTGCTGGAGCTGAAAGCATTTTCTATGGGTGATGTCCAGTGTTGGGCATCTCACTTCAAAAAAGTAATTAGTTATAGTTACTAGTTACTTCTCCCAAAAAGTAATTGAGTTAGTAACTC
>NC_050532.1:8635711-8639996 GCF_002922805.2 Oryzias melastigma | reverse complement strand
AGTTCTAATATACAGTGAATGTTTTACTCAAATGTTAATCAACTTCAGGTGGGGCTTTGACAGTATATACAGATCTGGACAGAGTTCTGAACTGACCAATCAGATGCCTCTGTCAAAGCATGTGGTTCCCACCAGCCCCCCAACCTCAAATGTTTGATCCTCCCGACACAGCATTCAGTGGAAGAGATGTGGACTTCAAACATGTTTACTCATAATTGTTGACAGTGGTTACCATAAAAAATGTTGACTCTCCTCTGGTTCCAACATATCACAGAAAAATGACGACTGAATTAACTTAATTTTGCTGGAGCTGAAAGCATTTTCTATGGGTGATGTCACATCCACTCTGTCCAGTTCTTTTTATACGGTCAGTGGGTTGGGATCTGTCAGCAGACAGTCTTGCATATTGACTGTAGAAACAATGGACAGCTAAACCCCTCCCTTCTTATGTTCCAAACAGGAAGTACCTGCTGGTTCAAAGATGGTCACAATCCCATAAGCTTCTATTGAGAAATCAATTGTTATTTCTCAGTCCTTTTATTTGTCAGAATACTCATTCTTACTGTAATGCATTCTTCTTTCTAATCCATTTAAATATTTTTTGTTTTTACTGTAAGTTATTCAAGCTATAAACTGACCAATATGATGCCTCAGTAAAAGCATGAGGAGCACCTCCAGCATTTCACTTTAAAACAAGCTCACAAATGACTGCCGACTGTAGTTCCTCTAAAGGTGTGACTCGGACTGACTTGAACCAATCACTGTTGTCAGGTTTCAAAATGGCGTCGTAGTGATGGATTTGGCCTGATTTCATGAGAGCATTTTCTAAGGGTGACATCACACCTCATTTTGTCCACTGATAGAATATGTCTATGGTATTGCACCGAAACATCCTTTGATGCAATAGTATGGTAATCTCAGCAGTAATTTCCTAGTACTTGGACGGGGTACCAGAAGAATTTGGATACTGATACCAAAACCTAAAATCCAAAACATATTTCAATATAGATTATAGGAATAATTTTAATAAGATTTCATTAAGTGTTATCTCAGAAACTTTGATTTAATTTGTCTGCGTTAAATCTTTTTACTTGTTTCTGTCTTACAAATAGGCAAACAATGTAACACAATAAATTACAGCACAAAGTTTTAATAAAACTCAAGCATACTGCTATACTAAATACATCGTGTTGCTCGCTGCACCTGACTCGCCTTTATTAGCTCGCTGATATTGACTTAGTGAATCCCTCAGGTCAGGGGTTCCCAACCCCCAAGCTGCAGACTGATGTTGGGAAATAATATTGGACTTTAAATCGATTGGGGATGGAAAGAAAGCTGAGAACCACTGGAATAGGAATCGGAATTTAGTAGTGAATTAAAAGAGTCTTTTAATACTTTAGCTACAATAGTTTCTAAGTTGATACTCAGTACTACCTAGTAACCAACTGTAAAGATGTTTATTTCTCCATAGGGGAACATTTGGTTTCACTTCTTACCTTCCTGACTACTCGGGAATTCACCAGAAATCTAGAGTTCCTCATTTTTGTAAAAAGAGCATTACCTGGAACCTCATTGATCTGATTGAAGGAGGTAAATCCATCAAAGCAGGTACATCTTTCATCCTCTTTAAGACTTGCCTAAGTGTAGTTCTTCATGTTGTTCATTCATGTGAGCAGCTGCTGCTTTTATGAGATTATCCGTAAACACGTCTAAAATCACATTACCATTCATGTGTAATGGGCTGGTGCACTCTGGTGCAGGAGGCTACTCACTTACAAGAAAGGGCAGAAGCTGCAATTAGTCTGAAATACCTACATTCATTTGGAAATGAAGTTAAAGCTTCTTCGGATCCAACAAGAATCAAACAATCTTTAATTTTATGTACCATCATAGCAAATTACCATCTGTAGATACATCAAATACCTAAATAAAACATGTGGAAATAGGATAACGTGATGGTATGTAAAAGAACTGAAGTCACGTCGCTTCAAATCAGTCTTTCCTATGTAAACTGAGTCACCTATTCTCATGCAGCGATGCCTCTCAGGTAAATTCTCCATGTGTCATGTTTGCCTACACACAGGAAATGCAACAAGAGCAAAACACAACTGAGCCCCACATTGAAAGTCAAATATGAAGTTAGTGGGAGGGGGGAGCTGAGTGCGGTTTTCTTGAAAGCATAAAAAACATGGGGCGACCTTTTAGCTGAGACACTTTGCATAATTTGTGAATCTATTTTGCATTGCTGATTGGTCGTTGGAGGCGGAGTGGGTGTTATATGTCACACACCACTTCTTTTGAATTCAACCGTTGCAGCCTATAGGGGCTTTTATTTTGAAGATCTCCACCATAGTGTTAGGATTCTTTTTTTTGTTCATTCCTAATTTACACAGCAAAAAAAATGTAATAACTGTGTCTGGATGGGAAAAATCATGTCTTCCTCTTTTTAGAGGACTTTTCAAAATAAGAGTTTACTGAAAAGGTTAAAAATTAAGGCCTGGTTACCATAAAAGACTCATAAATTAGTCATATCTGTCTGAAACTTAAAAAATATGTCATCTTTCACTAACCACCCAAACCCCGTTTGGATGTGCTTTTCCCTCTTACTTTTTATTTTAATTCACCAACTGTTTTCGAACTGTGCTTGACCTGTTTCAACACCTGTGCTTTCACAGGAACGAGCAAATTAGCAAGAGCATCAGTTAGCACATAGCTCACAAGATCAACTTTTTTTCAGTCCATATATTTATGATGGTGCAAAAAAAAGCAAAAAAGGGGAAGTAAAGTGAGCAAAATAAAGCGAAACTATCGAACCACAGTCCTGCAAAAAACGTAGGAAGCGGAGACAATTACCTTCATGTTTTGTCTTTTATTGACAGAACAAACTCATTTAAGTCATGTAAAACACATTTTTAAAGAAAGCTGTGCACCTTGAAAATAAAACACTCGAAAATACCCAGAAGGCCTAGAGTAGGGAGGTCAAAAATGAGGAAACTTAGCAGCTGCTGTCCAAATGAAAGCCTCTGCGACAGTTCCTCCTATAAGACTCACTTGTTCACTGCTGACTTTTGAGGGGGCATTACACTAATTAATTAGTCACAAAATATGAGTGTTTTTTTCCTCAGCAATTTAATCATAAATACCCCTTTTAAACCCAATATGTAATTTATTTTTTCAAATTAAAAAAGTTCTTGATGCTCTGTTTTGATCTCAGAAGAACCTCTTAAATAAAAAGTCGTTTCATGGAAACAATTTGTAGCTTTGAAGCATTTTTACTGGCTTAGATACTTCATAAAACCATTTATTAAAACAAATTGAGACTTGGTCCAAACATTTAGCAAAAATTCTCAGAAATCATTCAAACTCTAGGAATTTTCTCAAACTTTTGTCCCATGATGCAGTTTGTCTGTGACTATGGCTCCAGTTTCACATCTCGTGCTCTTTTTTTTTTTTTTTTTTGTTAATATTATAATAATATTACCCACAACATTTATTACTACAGATCCCAAAACTTGTTTTCACCAATAAATACATTCCAGATATCAGCAACTGTAAATACATTAAAGCAACAGTAAAAATAATCCTCTATATCCTAGAATGCAACATCTGCAAACATGGCTGTGAAAGCAAATGCCTCACAAATAAGTTAATAAACTGAATTATGTATTTAGTAGATAGCATTTTTTTTGCACGGATGTTAAACAATTTTTCTGATTCAAGATGTTTTACATTGAATGCATTTTTTATATTAAGATAATTGTTTTTCAATTTAACAAACAGTTTTTTTTTACAAATGAGGTCACTTGTTATATATATAAAACATTTCTCTGCATACAAAATGTGCAAAACAAATCTTAGTATTAGGAATCCTATGATGAAAAAACACAATGGGGTTTACTGAAATGAAAAGTAAAAGATAGTTTAACAAGTCAAGTAAAATCTTTCTTAAAAATATGTATTTGTAGGTTTAAAAGAAGTACTTGTTAAAGTATTTACATAAATAACCTATGGCATGCTTAAAAAATTCCCTTGCAGAAAAAAAAGTAATAACATGCAAATCATGTGCAAATTGATGTTTTTTTAACCTTGGATTTAAATTTTAAAATTTCAGATGTTTTTTAATATCTCCACAATTCTTTTCACGTATTACATTTACATAATCTACAATATTTGAATTGTTGAACCTTGGATTTCAACATTTTATTTTTTAGTAAACGTATCTCCACAAACTTTTCTTGTTTTTTTCCTTTTTAATTTTTTACATTACATTGTCTAACCTTGAACA
>NC_050532.1:8631455-8635602 GCF_002922805.2 Oryzias melastigma | reverse complement strand
CTTGGATTTTAACATTCAATTCTCAGGAAAAGTCCTCCCCAAACTTTTTATTATATATTATATATTTCATTATATGTTAGTAATAAATAGTTAAACCTTGGAGAAACATTTTAAAAGTCTACACAAACTGAGGGCCACTAGGAGCTTTCTGTTTCTCTTCCTGCCTGCAGAAGTAGCGCGCGCGCAGCCGTGAGCGCGAGGCAGCCCCGCGAGCAACAGCCCGGCGGAGGGAAACATCACGTGGTGACACATCTCCACGACTGACGTCACCGTCCCCATCTCCAAGCAACCCCTCCATCAGCACTCGCGTCACCGTGCGCTCGAGCCGCGCTGTTGCCCGGCAACCCGTGCCTTGCGCTCGGGTCCGGCCTTGCCTTGCACCCAGCTCGGAGCTCTGACGCGGGTGTGACGTCAATAAGGTGGGTATCAATTTGTTATGGTGGCGGAGGGAGGGAGGGAGGGAGGAGTTCCCCCTGCGAGTGCCGAAGCCCTCCGCTCTGCATTCCGCCAGAGCTCACAGGCGCACCGGCCACGGCTCCGTTCCGGGACGAAAGTCCGCTTTTAAGTCGATAAAAGACGGTGGGAAAAGTGGCCGTTTTCCCGCTTTTACGTGTTTGCGAGTCCCTTCTCCGGTGGAATGCTTTACTTTTTGTCCCGCTGCTGTTTAAAGAGCGAGAGAAGGTGGTTTATGTCTTTTTAAGGTAAGACTTGGACCACTTTTATTCAAACTTTCACACATTGTTACATTTTTTACTGTAAAATCGACCTATTTCGTTTTCTTTAACGCTTTTATCACTTTATTTGACTCCAGTCCTTAATTTGATTTACTTTATATCCTCTTTATAGATACTTTTAATGTTAAAAAATAGTTTTAAAAATTCAAACCGAATACTTTTATTTTGAAAGGTTAATTTTTACTAGCCATTTTACCCCATAATCTGTTTTAGAATAAAATTCCTTAAAAATTAATGACACTTTATCAACTTTTTCCATTAAAATTAATTTTAAAAAAAGTAAAATAATTAAGTGAAGTGCACCTGTGTTTGTCTGTGCAGGAACAAGCTTTTCTTTTTGATCACACTGCGACTAGAGAGCGGCTGCACCATGGTGATCATGACAGACACCAGCAGGGGTTCGCAGCCCAGCCCTGCCCAGCAGAGGCCCCTGCAGGTCGGCTTCTATGAGATCATTCGCACCCTGGGAAAGGGAAACTTTGCAGTGGTGAAGCTGGCCAAACACAAAGTCACCAAAACGCAGGTCAGCAGTCATCTCTGCTGCAGCTGGAGGATGCATTTTATTTATTTATTTTATTTGCATGCTAACTTTTCTTTTTGTTTCCCTTATTGAAGGTGGCAATAAAAATTATTGACAAGACCCGCCTGAGTCCTTCCAACCTGGAAAAGATTTACAGAGAAGTGCAGATCATGAAGCTGCTGAACCACCCACACATCATCAAACTCTACCAGGTAGATACCTTTTTTTTCTTTTACTTCCCTGTTTGCACGCAGACGCGTCTGTGCAGACTTTGCACCGTTGGATGCACGTTTGGTGCATTGCTGAAGCATTATTGCAGATGCAGCTGGAACAATAGCAGGGACAGGAGTGAAGGGGTCATTCGCTGTCTAAAGTGCTTTTTCAACCAGCATGTGATGAGCTGCTGGTTCCCAGGGTATTGTGAATCATAAGTACAGCATTAGTGCAATCCCTTCTGACCTCTGCGTCTGTATGTGTGTGTGCGGGTAAATGAGAGCGTCAGAGCTGTTCTGGACGCCATTCGCTGGTGCAAACTGTTCCCTTTACTGTTAAGTGTGAGATTGTCCAGATTATCCAAAAAAAATAAAAAATAAAAATTACAGAGGGGGAAAGAACAGTCCAGCCACTGCTGATGAAAGGCGGATTGTTAAAATGTTAATCCCAATTAGCACCTGGCAAAGCCGAGTGCAATGTGTCTGCGCCTCACGTGAAGCCCCCTCCCTCACAAAGCGCCTAATCAAATTGAAGACTTAGTGGGAAGAATCCGCTTTTTTCCCACTCAGCTGACCTTGCGGGCACTTTGGCACGCGTCTGGCAACAAGCTGACGCCCACACAAACAAACAAACAAACAAACTCACACACAATGCCCTTCCTAGTGGCTCCTTTCTCTAATTGTTGGGATTTTCCCGCTCTTTGTTTTTGGTCCTATTGTTTCATGCACGCTCACTCTTTAGCTAAAATATTAATTCTGTAAATGTAAAGCGATAAATGTATAAAAAGTGTATGGCACAATAAAAGTAAAATAACAAACTTTTATTTTGAAAAAGCATTTTTCTTCAGCTGCACAGCCTCAACACTGATCACTTACCCGTTATTCCCAGCATCTTTTGAGCGTTCCCAGTGGCTTTTTTAATTATGACAAGGCCGTTTTTATCCAAAACCCTGTGCCGTTATAATGGACAAAGTTTCTGCAGAGTTCTTCAATAGGTCATCCGAAATTCGCCTCAGGATCTCGGCTCCATCTGACTGCCTGTTTCCTCCTCTGAGGTCGCCTGGGGTCACGCGAGTCAGCTGGGGAGCGTTTGATCTTCCTTTTACTCCAGAACTTAATTACTGTTCAAATTGATGGAGAAGATCTCGTGATGGGGTCGGAGACCTGACAAATCTCCTCCCCTCCTCCTGCTGTCTGTCCGTCTCATCCTCGCTTTGACCTCAGATCCGTCGTCCTCTTCCTTCCTCTTGCGACGGACTCGGTGGAGCAGCTGTTAAAGCTGAACTCCAGCTGCAGGAGGCCCCACGGCTTCAGGGCCAGTGAGCTGTGACGTTAGCAGAGAGACGCTTTATCTCACAGACAGTGAAACGGCTTGTTTAGAATATACTTGCTTTGTTTGGTTTTAACTAAAAGTGGCCTACAGGCAAAAATAAAAACAGCTTCTCATTTAGTAAAGCCAGAATCTTTATCCTCACAGATCTCTGTCAGGAAATGAAAATTGTTGCAACGTTCCTGATACATCTCAAGTGAAACAGAGTCCTTCTGGGGGTTTAAGGACTAATGAAAACCATGTTTTTGGTGTTTTTAACATGTTATATGGATTTTTCTGACATATATAACAAGAAAATTAAGCTTTAAATTGCATTTCTGAGTATCAATTAATTCATTATTCATTAAAAGACCTCTGGGAACATTTTAAAAATAGATCACAAGATGATTGGAGATTTTATTTTTGCATTTGTGTAGCACCACTCCGCCCTTTAACTCTAAACACCACATGGGAATTTGAATTATGACGTACACTTAAAAGGCTTAGGGAAATAATAAAACAACGCCGCTCTTATGCAGCAGAAAAGTCTGGATGGAACAAGGATATTTATAAAAACATGGTGGAGAAGCTGTCTCGTGTCTTCAACATGCAGCTGAGTCAGCTGTTCTAAACTTCCCTATTTTTGACCCTTCTTAGGTCATGGAGACCAAAGACATGCTGTACATTGTGACGGAATATGCAAAGAATGGAGAGATGTTTGGTGAGTGACTTTTAGATTTTCCTCCACCTTTTCCATCACAACCCCCTAAGCTAACAACGCGCTCTCTCCATCCCAGACTACCTGACCTCAAACGGCCGCATGAGCGAAGACGAAGCTCGAAAGAAGTTCTGGCAGATCCTGACGGCGGTGGACTACTGCCACCGGCACCACATCGTCCACCGCGACCTGAAGACCGAGAACCTGCTGCTGGATAGCAACATGAACATCAAGCTGGCTGGTGGGTCTTTCTCTGTTCAAACTGCCACAGGAATGCAAACAGCAGGCGCTAATTAAGTCAATATTGTTCCTCTGCTGGCTAATTAAATGCGAGGATTTCCCAAATTGCTACGAAGGGTAATCTCAACCTGAGGAAATGGCGCCAAACAGGAAGCCTCCCAAACCTCAGAGCAGGAAACAACGAGCGCTCTTTTATATTACCACTGTTCCGACTTCTAAAGCATCACAATGAGGGAAAGAACTAAACAATTAAATGAACAGTTACTTTTTTTTTTCAGCACTATAGGGCGCACTGTCAATGAATGGTCTTTTTTTGTTTGTAGTACGTAGAATACAAACTGATACGGCTAAAACAAATGTTACTGCGACTATACGCTAACTCCCAACCTTGTTAGTGATGTTAAAAAAACTGTC
>NC_050532.1:8610337-8631244 GCF_002922805.2 Oryzias melastigma | reverse complement strand
TCTGTCTGGCAGACTTTGGGTTTGGAAACTTCTACAACGCGGGGGAGCCTCTGTCCACGTGGTGTGGCAGCCCGCCCTACGCCGCACCTGAAGTCTTTGAGGGGAAGGAGTATGAGGGACCTCAGCTGGACATCTGGGTAAAAGCAGATTAGATTCAGATACATTCAAACTGGATGAGTTAAATCATCTGTAGCTAACCTTCCTCCCTGTGGTCCCTCAGAGCCTCGGCGTGGTGCTTTACGTTCTCGTCTGCGGCTCTCTTCCATTTGACGGACCGAGCCTCCCCGCTCTCAGACAGAGAGTCACAGAAGGACGCTTCAGGATTCCCTTCTTCATGTCTCGAGGTAACTATAATCCTCACAAATGTTAACCCCACAAGAAGGCTAATTTGGGATCCGAGACTCATTAGCGGCTTCCGACTTTCAGACTGTGAAAACCTGATCCGTAAAATGCTGGTGGTGGACCCCGCCCGCAGAATCTCCGTCGCACAGATCAAGCAGCACCGCTGGATGCTGGCGGACCCCACCGCCGCCCACCAGACCCTCTGCCACTCCTTGACAGATTATAACTCCAACCTGGGCGACTACAGCGAGCCCGTGCTGGGCATCATGAACACGCTGGGCATTGACCGCCAGAGGACTATCGAGGTAGGCGGGGCTTCGGTTATGTAAAATATATGGAGTCCCTGAAGTTCCGTCTAACATTACGGATCTTCTGTCTCTCTCAGTCCCTGCAGAGCAGCAGCTACAACCACTTCTCTGCGATCTACTACCTGCTGCTGGAGAGGGTGAGGGAGCACCGGGCGCAGCAGCTGAGTCGTCAGTGCGGGAGCTGGAGCCAGAGACCCCGCAGCACCTCCGACTCCTCCGGCACAGAGGTCAGACCTCCCTCTGCGTCCTCGGACCTCCGCTTCGTCTTCGTGGGGCGCTCTGTTTGAAGTCTGGAATGGTTTCTTGTAGGGGATCATGGAGATGGCAGACAGCTTCAGGAGCACGCCGTTCCCCGCCAAAAGCGCTCCTCCTGCTGTGTACTCGGAGGTGGAATGCGACCAAGGAGGATTATTCCAGGTATTAAACTAAACCCAAAGTTTGTGGTCAGGAAAACGCTTGTTATTCGCAGTCTAATCTTTTTTTGCTGTTCCTCAGCGGGTGGTGTTCCCGGTGGAGGCCAGTTTGAACAGGCTGCTCTGGAACCGCTCCATTTCCCCCAACAGCCTGCTGGAGACCAGCATCAGCGAGGAGGTGCGGCCCCGAGACCTGGAGGAGGAGGAGGCCACGCAAGCACTCGGGCCCCTCCTCCCACCCACCACCACGTCCCGCAGACACACCCTGGCTGAGGTCTCCGCCCGCTTCCACCAGTGCAACCCCCCATGTAGGTTTGACACAAATGCACCTTTAAGGAGAACTTCTGTCCCTCGGGACTAAAAGGAGACGTTTCTCCTTTTCTCCTCCTGCAGGTATCGTGGTGAGTCCTTCCGACGGCGCCTCCTCCGACAGCTGTCTGAAGTCCTCCTCCAGCCCCCCTCCCTCCTTACAAGCTGCTATCCGGGAGGTGTCGACCCTTCAGGCCTCCGAGACCCAGAACGGAGTGCCAGCACCTGCCGGTGCTCCTCTGGCACTCTCCTCCCACCTATTACCCACACAGGGGCGGAGCAGCCTCCCCTCCGCCAGCTTCCAGGAGGGCCGACGAGCTTCAGACACCTCCCTGACTCAAGGTAACGGCAGCCGTTGAAGCACCTCAGCTGCTGCTCATCCGGTCGCTCTGATGTGTAACGATTTTGTTTCTGCGCCTTCAGGACTCAAAGCGTTCCGCCAGCAACTGAGGAAGAACACGCGCACCAAAGGGCTTCTGGGATTGAATAAGATCAAGGGTTTGACGAGACAAGTCGTCTCCCCTCCTTCCTGTAACCGTGGCAGCCGGGGTTCAATTGGCCCCGCCTTCTCGGAGCATCGCAGCATGCTGGAGGAGGTGCTGCACCAGCAAAGGTGAGGCTCGGGTTCAGAAGTGCTGGATTCTTCAAGAGTGAGTTCATCCATTAAATTGGGATTATTTGTTTCCAGGATGTTGCAAATTCAGCACCAACCGCAGCCTCAAGTCCAAGCCGCCCCGACGGGACCAACCCCCAACCCCCTCCTCTTCCTGACGCAGCAGAAGTCCCCCTCTCTTCCATCCACCACCATGTTTGCGTCCTCCCCCCTGTTCGACGCCCCCACCCAGCCCAGCCAGCCCCCCCAGCCGCACAGCCCCTGGCACCAAACCCTGGAGACGTCCTTCTCCGGCTCGTCCCTGTCCCCCGTGGCGTCGGCCGCTTACCTCCTGGAGGCGCGTTTGCACATCAGCCAACAGCCACGCCCCTACCCTTTCAGCAGCTTCCAGCCCGCCCCGGCTCCCGTCGCGTCCAAGCCGGTCATGTGGACGACGGGCTCCAGCACCGATCCAAACATGCAGGAGCTGACGGGCCTGACGGGACAGCAGCAGCAGCAGCTCAGCAGCTGCGTGATGGTGAAGTAAACCATGCGGCGACACTCATAGGAAAATGACTCGAGCCCCAAAAGACTAAAGGAATGGGGGCCAAAAAAACTGATGCAAATGAAAACACACTGAATACACATAGGTTTGTGTTTGAGATCATATAAGCTAACGAAGAAGCAATAACCAAACTCCGGATGTTAGCGTCAACCATCTGGAGAAGCAATAACGGACTAGAAAACTCTGACGGACTCACTTGAATGAAACGAGAGCTGTTGTTGGTGGCTGTCTCTCACAGGTTCTAATGCTGTCTATGTTTTTGTTTGTTTTTAAAAGCATTAAGTCCCTCCCCCTTTTTTTCATTTTTTAGTAGCTCCCAAGTGCTCAAAGTTTCGCCTGCACAGAAGACCAAAAACAAAAAATTCCCCCGCTTTGTTCGCCTTCTCGCAAAGACATTTCAGCGTAGCAGTGGAACATGCAGTATGAAGGATTTTTGATTCAAACTGTGACACTTTGATTTTGTTATTATTTGTTTTTGCTTTATTTGTAGCTAAACGCGAAAAAGCTGCTTTTTACCTCAGGCTGCAGAAAGACAGCCTCCTTCAGGCCAAACGAATGAAGGCAGGGTCCGCCGGTTGCAAGAAGCACAATAGGTACTTGATCCAACCTGAGAGCGCGTGGATCTTTTCCTCTCCTCTTTTTTTGTTTTTCTTTACCTTCATGTTAGCTGCTTTTACTACCTCCTCAGGCAACGAGGTCAACACGTTGAAGGTGTCACCACATCAGTTCGGGACTGAGATGAAAGCCGCGTTTCACGACGCAAACAGAACAAAGTCTGTTGGGAACTGTGCAATATTTGACATATGAAAGATCGGGCTTTGACTAGAAGAGGATTTGCCTGAGGGATTTGTTGTAGTGTTTTCTGACGCAAAAAAAGGTACTTTTTGATGCAACCAAGGAAAAAAAATACTGTAGATTCAGAGAAAATGCTTTCCTTCCTTTGGTATAGCCGTTGCTCAATAACTACGTGGAAGAATTTCGTTTTTGTTTTACCAAAGAAAAGGGTAATCCGTCAAAGACACTACTGACTTTTCACTTCAAATGCTGTCTCAGGATGTAGCACAGTTTAGCTTGTGAAAAGGTGCCGCCAGCAACCTTGATGCTACATCTGTTGGTTTATAGCTGCTACACGATAACCATGGTGGTATTCTTTTTTTATTATTATTTTACTCTAAAATAAGGATGAGAGGAAACAAAAAAAGTCACAACAAAGCAATACCACATGGTGCTAGAAGCTAGAATCCGCGTGTCCGTCCGTGCAGCAGTCCAGGTGTTAGCATACATGCAGTCCGCGTGCTCATCTTTAGCATGTTATAGGAGCGCAGTATTTTTTTTTTTTTTCTGCAAACATGCAGTGTTTTCCCTGTTCTCCGAGCGTCTGCCGTCTTAGCTCAGCCACCACAGACAACCGTGCCTTTATCCGAACAAACGCGCAGTCGGATTTCTCCGCAACTGATTGCAAAAAAGTGAGGAAAAAAAAAAAAAGAAGATGAAGGATGGACGGCTCCACGGCTCGCTCTAGTTCCCAATTCCTTTTTTTTTACCTTGGAGCTTGCTGTGTAAACAGAAGCAAAGTCTGCACTTTATTCATGTTTCTGATGAGAATCGTTGGTTTTTGTCTTCTGTTTCCGAATCATGTCACTGTCGAAACACTAAGACTCTTGATGCAAATCTGTAAGGTGACCCTTTTGATAAACTTTTGTTTCTTATTTGTTACTTGACTGTGTGACCATAGGCACGTCTTTATGTGTGTGTGAGTGTGTGTGTGTGTGTGTGGAGCTGAGGAAGAGGCGGAGACAAGCTGTTTGTTTAAGAAAGATTGTTTATTTATGTGGCTATTTATTTGAATAAAGTTCACTTCCTAAATTCTGCTGCTTCTTCTGTTTAAATTTAAGTTTTTCATTTAAAAAAGGGAGACTTTTAGTTTGGCAAACACCTTAAAAATCTCTTTTTTTGCCTCAGTCTGTTTAAAATTTCCACTCTGAAAATTCAAAAAAGTAATTAAGTAAATGATAAATAAATAATTAATGAAATTGTATATAAATAATTAATGCAATTAGGTAA
The DNA here is from genome assembly GCF_002922805.2 of Oryzias melastigma. NCBI lineage: Eukaryota > Metazoa > Chordata > Actinopteri > Beloniformes > Adrianichthyidae > Oryzias > Oryzias melastigma. The sequence continues at coordinate 8,626,651 of NC_050532.1, read as the reverse complement.
AATGTGGATCCCAAATTTTTGTCCTCAAAAGGTAGATTTGTTTTCAATCAATCTTGAAAGAAATTATTTTAAGATTAAAGCCACAAATGGCCTTCCAGATCATTTTATTTTATTGTTTTATTGTTAATGGCTCGATGTTCAAAATGCCCATAATTCCTTTTTATCAGGTACTGGATGCATTAAAATTATGGTGAGTTTGGCAACAAGAAAGAAGAATTGTAAAAATAATCTGGTTCTTGCACTCCAGGACTCCTGCAGGCCTTAATAATATACCAGAAAAGGAAATAAAAAAGAGCTTTATGCCTCAAGTTGATCTGTGTTCATGCATTAATTAAATCTTTCTTATAAAATTCAAATTGACATGAAGAGGAGTTGGTTATAACCTCGCTTTGTCCTCTTCTATGCCAAGTCATGATGTTGACGCAATAGCCACCTGTAGTAAAGCTAACGAGGAAGACGATGACGCACCGGGCCCTGATGACCCTTCCTTCAGCGGACAGGTTTCTGACGTTTGGCACGGAGCGACGTGTGACTCAAATGACGCCACCGCAGCAGAAGCCAAGCTGTCCGCGGGCCAAGTGCACTCCGCTGCACCCGTTCTTCCCTTTCTGCTCGCTGATTATCTCCAGCTTGATAAGATTGAGAGAACGTCTGTGGAACAGCTCGGCTTTGCCGCCGCACGAGCTTCTGAATCACACCAGAAGCTCCCCGCGCTCCCAGACACAGCAGACGCTTTTTGCAGACAGAGACGGTTTTCTGGGAACTCACATTCCCAGCTGCCGCGAACGTATCGGCTTGCTGTGTGATGTGGATGAGATCTGGTTTCAGCTGGCAGCACGCTCCCCGAGGAACAACATAAGGCGGCGCGTTGCTGGCCTCATGTACGACATCCATTTCAGTGTTAGCATGCACTTCCACACATCACGCAATGTAATTAATATCAGCAAGATCAAAGGTCACGCGAGTAGAGGCGGCTGTCATCTGAGGCTACTGAGTTTCTGCTCCTCGTGTTTAAATCTGACAGTATTTTAATGTCTGAAGGAAACAGCCAAACAATGCTTAAATCATTTTTTTTGTTTCGTAAACGTGTACAATTCTGATAGTTCAGTTGTTAATAATAATTGATTTGGTCACACTTCATTCTGTGTGCACCATCCTCACTCATTTACAGTTATACAAAAGAGAAAAAAAACTGTAAAATAGTTTATATTACTTAGTGAATAATCAATCTACAGTTTTAAAAATATGTTTTTAAAATTCTCTCAAATATTTGGTTGAGCAGCCAATTAAAGAGTTAAAGCTAATCTATTCTGATGCAAAATAACATAATATATCCTCAAAAATCCTAGTCACATGTACTTTGTTATTATCTTTGTTAATTTCACATAAGCAAATGCAAAACCAAATGTAATGACGAAATCTCAGAACACAAATGTAATTTTTTATTCAATATTTAGTTCTAATTGGTGTAAATAAACTCTATTCTGTAGTGCACCTCTGTCTCAGGAAACACATTCACCATAGTTAGCATTTTCTGAAAAACAGATGCTAGCTGCAAACTAAAAGTGTTGCATAAACTGAAAACCTTTATGGGGAATTAATCAAATATTGAATAATGTGGAAAAAAAAAACACTAAATTAGTTGGGAGAAATAATTTTAAGCATAACGTATCATAGTATTTCAACAAGAAAATTGAAGTACCAGAAGCTAATAAACGCGTAGCTTAAAGTGCTAAATGTGGCTGATTCCAACTCTAAATGCTAAGTTAGCTTAACAAAAAGTCCCCAATGTAAGAATTAGCTAAACTAATGCAAAACTTTACCAAACAAAAGATTAAAATAAGGGGGGAACCTGAATGCAAAGAATTTAATATTCTTTGCAAGAAGATGGCAGGAGGCAAAGAAGAATACAGCCGAAAAGAGGACAAAACTTTCAGCTTGGATCTTGAGTCGAAAAAAGCGCTGGTCTGACGTTGTTGTCATAAATCAATGGATTTCATCATTTGATGACAGTAACTCCGCCCCAACTGGTCCATTCCATATTCCTATGGAACGGGGGACCAAAATCATACGAATTGGTCCAACCTAATGGGTCCATTTTATAATGGAAACGCTCAAAATACCATACTGGTCCGGTCTGGAACGCTCAGTGGAAACATGGCATACTGGTTCTTGATCATTTCTAGGGCATTCCATTCTATACACTTTGACAAAATGGTACACACCATATACAGATCATTAAATGGGAAGTAGTACGGGAATTCAGACGCAGCCCTAGTGGATGTCTTTGACTCAAGGCCATTATTTTGTCTGATTGTTTTTTGTTAGAGGAAATCCTAAATATAGTCTCTGAATCTACATACAGACTTGAAAAACTGGCGCTTATCTAAACACCAGCATTTATTGCGCACCTGAACGTGCCTCACGTGTGTGTAGTCTCACAGGTTCTGGATAAACGTGATGACTCAAAGAGAAAATAAAGTAGAAAATACACACAAAAAATGTAAGAAAATGACAACACAGTGTTTAAAATCCAATTCTTGTGTTTTTTGGTGTGCTGAACCAATATCTAAAACCTAAAATAGTTTGAGGTTTGTATTTATTTTCTGTGAATTATTTTCAAACTAAAAAATGTGGACTATGCTGAAACCATGTCAGAGAATTGGTTTGGCCATTAAAACACACAAACACACGCACACAAATGTTCCTAAGTATTATTGATCTTGACACAAGCAGTGATTATCTGAGCTGCAGCTGTGGCTGGAATGTACGTCTACTGAAGTACTCGCTCCTGTTGGTTCTTGGGAAGGCCATTTGCTCGCTCTTATTTACATGTTTCCTGTGACAACAGATGAGAGGCTGATCCTCTCACAGGAGCTCCACTCCGCTGTGATTGGTCAGCTGCAGTGGCCTGACCAGACACTGTCCATCATTTGGCAGCGACTCGGCTGAAATCTGAGCATTTTTCAGCTGAAAGCAGAGAGACTGGGTTATTTTCCTTTACGTGACACAGAGGCAGAAGCTGATTTGTTTAAAGGAGGAGGGGGGGTCCCAAAACTCATGACCCACAAAGTGAGCCCTTTCAAAATAAAAGTCTCAGTGAACAAATAAAGTTAGTAAAATGTGGAAGTGGAAAACGTTAGAGAAAACCCAACAACATTCACTTGGAGGCTCCTCGGTGAGCTGTGGAAGTTAAAGAAACCCGGTTCTGAGATGAAGACGGCTGCATTGTTCAGCCTAACCGCCCCACTTAGCTCCTGGATTGCAGCTGCAGAGCAGGTTTCACTACGTTTGCCACAAACTGAAGGTATGTGAGGACAAAGTCTATGAGTCACTTTCATACACAGGAAACATTTACGACATGTGACTCTGCAATTATCCAATTAGCTTGATTGGTTTTTAACATGTTTTTTTAACACACGGAAGTTATTTGAGGTATGTAGGATAGAAAAAACGTTTTTTTTCAAGACATATTTCAAACAGGTGTATAAACAATAATATTTTTTTACTACAGACTTTAGAAAAATAAATTATGTGGCGTTTGTTTTTACAGCGACAGGTTCTGGCTTCATATTAGTTCTAATGTTTCAACTCTATTATTTAAAATGATTTATGAGCAGAGCGTTTATGCTAAGGATGAGTGTCAGTGCAGTTAAGATTTTACATTTTTATTGAAGATTTCAAATTTATGCATTTCTAAAGATCTGGTCAAACTTTTGTAAGCTTTGGATAAAACATTTGGTTTTGACTTAATCTCACTTTAAACCTCATAAAAACTGATTTTGTATTATTTTAAGATTTTCAGAGGCTTCTCTCGAGTCCCTTTTCTGAAACTTTAATAACACATTTTCATTTATTAATTTACTTGTTTGAACTAACATCCAAATTCAAAAGCAAAAGCTGTAAAACCACAGTTTAGATGTGAACAATCAATAAAGTTTCTTTAAAATTAACTTAATACGACAGGCTTCTGCTCTGACTGTTCCACAGGTTCTCGGGGAGTGAAAGTTTGCCGCCCTTTAAAATACGCCATGTGCATTTCAGATGATCTGTAGATCAAGCTCCACATGAGAGAAGAAGCTGAGCTCCCACTGAATATGAAGTTGCATAAATAGGATATATATGTGACAATAAATTTGCCTAATGGACAATTTTGAAAAAAGTTGATTTTTTTGGGTGCATTTACAACCATTTACCAAAATCTCTTCATCCGTCGCCACTCCCACCTAGCTTTAAAAAGATGCCGACGTCTCCTTTGATAGTTGATGCAAACTTCTGCAAGGATGTGAGCTCAGAAATCAAAAGTTTGGACTTTTGTGTTTATGCTTATTGTGCTAACAGGGTATAATCTATCATTATTTTAATGCAGCCACTTGTAGATGACGAGGTCCATGATAGCTCCAGTATTGTTGTTGCACTGGTGAAGTCAGGCTGTGATGGGTGATGGGAAGTGGGGGCGGACTTACAACTCAGGGACAAATTTCTAATCAGCTACTGGTGCTTTATATAAACTATGTCCAATAAATCAATGCAGGTTTTTTTTTTATTTTGGCTAAAAATGGCATAATCATAATTAAAAAACACTGGGAACACTTTTACAATAGATCAAAATATACTGTAGGTCTTTAAGGTCATGAAAGAAAGACGTTCTTTGTATCTAGTTTCGTGAGTGAAACCACACGAGTGCTACAGAAGATAAAGCCACAAAGAATGATGAGAGAATGACTCAGTCGTGTTGTGTCACTAAGACCAGAGACATTTGAAGAAAACCACAAGTAGGTGTACGTAAACGTTCACATTTTTATATAATTGAAGCCTTTCACATCGCTGAAATATTTGTCTCCTGTGTTGTCCTTTGCCACACGTCTCAACAAGACATTTTCAACGATAGGAGAGAGAAAAACAGAACATTTTGGGACAATTTCGCAAACTTTTAAGGAGTTTTGTAATGTTCTCAGCAGACTAAAACCGACAACATGTCGGTTTGTTTTTCTGTGCCTCTTTTGTTTTGTGTTTTTGTGTTTCCCCTTAAACAAGGGTGGCTTTAAAGAATGCACAAACTGAAAAGGCTCATGACTTAAAAAAAGAAAAAAAAAAGGGAAGTATTTGTGAGAACATGCAAGCAAATAAAACCAAATATCATTCAGAATATGACTATAATGACAGATTCATCATAGATTAGCCCTTTAACACCTGAGGCGTCACCGGTGACGCTTAAACACTAAATTTTTAACATACCTGTTAACGAGATCAATGTAATTCCAGTGGATTCTGAAGAAGGGAAGTGCCGTGAGCTTTACTGGAATTGATTGTGTTAACGGTGGAAAAATTACACCAAATCAAAGAACAGTAAGAAGTAAACAGTAAGAAGGTCCTAATTCGAATCCCAGTTAAGTTCTTTCTTGCACGTCCAAAAACAGGCTTCATAGGTTAATTGGTGTCTCTAAGTTGTGAGTGTGTGGCCCAGCCTGGTGACCTGTTCAGGGTTTATCCCGCCTTCACCCAATAGTAGCTGGGATAGGCTCCAGCAACCCAGGGATTCAGGGAGTTCTGAAGAAGGGTAGAATGATTTTAGATGTTACTTGAGGTCAGGGCCGGCACTGAGCATAGGCGGCCGCCTAGGGCTCCATCTGCTGGAGGAATGCGCCAAATTGCAATGACTTTTTTACAGTTTAACACACCACTCATCTCGCTAAAATGTAAAAAAATATGGTCATAATTAAAACTATAAATAGAATAACTCAAAAGTTTAACATAATCATTTTTGCCTGGTGCTGTGCCCCTCCTTGCCTGACGCAGCGACGACCTGTCGAAGCTAGGTGGAGGGGGGGTATCTGTTAGTGCTTCTTTAAAACTTTAAGAATGAAAAAGCAGCAAAGCAAGTCCCCAGAGACAGCTTTGAGGTAAAAGAGGAAGGAAGGAAGAGAAAAAAACTCTCAAAGTATAGGTTTGTCTGTTTTGTTTGAATTCAGCTGCTTGGAACCCCAATTTTGGTCAAAAAATACTCTTGTTTTTGGTCAGAAAAGAAGAATTTAACTGCCTATCTAGTTTTTTCCCTCATTTTAAACCTTTAAACCTCAAACACTGGAGATGCCGATCAAAAGATTTACCATGCTGAGAGTCAAATTTCAAAAGTTAGTGCGGTGGTTAGCAGCCACCATCCATTGCAAAGGTTAGGGGTTTGCGCCCCAGCTAGGGAGAAGTGTTATTATACATTTAAAAAAAGTGATTATTATTAGATTCTTTAGAATTAAAATTAAATAAAGGCTTTGTTTATATATATATATGTATATATATATATATATATATATATATTCCAGGCAGCTACAGTGTTTCTTTTTTGCGTGCAGTGATATTTGTGTGTTTTTGTGGGAGGGGGCAGAAATCACGTTTCGCCTAGGGTGCCATGCAGCCCAGGGCCGGCCCTGCTCGAGGTCTAAGAAAGAAAAAGAATGATAGCAGTGTTTTCAATGCCCCTTTTGATCATATTTTTTTTTATGCTTGAAAAAAAAACCTTAATTGTTGTATTTTATGTTGCCTTTCTGCCAACCAAGCTAAAAACTTGCATAGCACTTGTGGAGAAGAACTGAGGTTAACCTGTACTGTTAGTCTAGCTCGCACACCCACTCCAGAGAACTTGTAACCTCCACGTGTGCACACACACATACACACCACAAAACGGCTCAGAATGAGTAACAGGGCTCTGAAAGGTCAGAGAGCACCCATCAAAAAAAATTTGAAAAAAGTCTCTAGCTCACTGTTTGTGTCTGCAGAAGCAAAGAGAAACAAAAGAAGTGAGTAAAGCTAATGTGCTCCAGTGACAAACCTAACCTTTAGCTGAAGATGAGAGAGGAAACTAAAGTCAGATGACAAAAGAGGAACTCAGTCTTGCTTTGGAGCTTTGCATTTAAGCCACGCTTCTCTGCAAGAACAGAAGAAGCCCTGAATGTGATTTTAAGGCCGATAAGACGATTTTTTAAGCCTCTGTAGAGGCTTTCAGGCAGCAGCCCCCTTCCTCCTCCTCTTCCTTGCGAGATTAGCACCCTCCTAATTGTGCGTACGTGAGTGAGAAACTGTACACATGCGTCACTGCCAATATCGAGCTCTCTGGTGGGGGTGTAGGGGGGGTTATGAATACCAAAGACTCTTTGGAAGTCATGGAGGCTGAGAGTTAAGCAAATAAACAGCATTAGGAAGTGAACGTCAGGGCTTTGCACAACAGAGGCCGACGTTCACTTCAGCTGTTTCCACATCTGTCTGTGAAAACGCGGCGCATGAGGGTGGGAACATTTTCAGATCTGCTAATCAAAGCTGTTGCTAACCAGGCATTTAATATAGCATCACTCTTGAATGATTGTTTTTTGTTTTTCAATGGCATTTTGACAGGACTGTAGAGGCTCACCAGTGACTACAGCCAGTATAAATAAACCTATGTGACGAAAGCTAATGGTACCTCAGTGGGAAGACGAGAACAAAAGCCAGGAAAGAATTTTGTTTTCTGTGACACCACAACATTACCAAACACAGTAAAAAAAAAGGAAAACTTTATCTAAACCTTTTTGCTTTTTTTACATATTTGTGTTTCAGGTTAAAAGTAAAAGTTTACAGACAAGTCAAGCAAATAATGAATTAATGATTAATGCAAATCACGCAAAAGCTGCTTTGCTTTCTGTGAAACTTGTGTAACATTTTTGGCTAGAATAAATGTTTGACCTGACCTTTCAGTGCACATACAGCTGCATTCACCAGCTATTTGACATAACAGAGTTGGAGTCAGTATAGCTCCAAAAAGTACTTTTTTTACTACTGTCATAGCTCAAAAAGCTGGGATACATGCGGGTTTTGGGTTGTCAGGACCTGTGGAGGATTATAGACATAGATCTTAAATAGAGCTGGGTGTGTCTTGGAGTTCCCTTGAGACTCTTGTGCCACCTTAAGGGACGTAATGAAAATGGAACGAACCATTGTCGTGCGTGTGGTGATTGTATTGGTATGTATTTGTAAGAATAATATAAGTTGCACGCACTTATTCCTTCCGCATGCAGATTTGCCCATTTTTCACCTGCAGACGGCCCGATTCCACCTGTAAGGCCATTTGTGACTAAAGCGTTACTTCATAAAATATTCAATTACACAGAGAGCTTTGTGTAGCATTTCATAACCCTTTAATAATTACCACAATCTGCCGATTATCTGTTGGTTATTTGTGCTCAACAAACACACAACATTCCTGGAGGTTTCGTATTTGCAAGCTGGCATGAATACAGGTGGCCCGACAGAACAAGGTTCAATCCATCAAAACATTATCCAAATCCACGTAATCCCTTTCGGGGATGCTGGAGCCTATCCAAGCTATTGTTGGGTTAAAGGGTGGGGTACACCCCGAGCAAGTCGCCAGTTTGTCACAGAGCCACACACTCAAAGGTGATCTTTCACCAAAAGATCCCGATGGGCAAATATCAAACTCTATGTGTGCAATGAACGTTCCACAGGTACAGATTAGTCTCCGAACCCGCTCCTCTGCTCCTGCGTGCTCCTGAAACCTCTTCTGCATCCTCACGGTATGTATTCTTATGCTCCTTCTACCTGTGAAGCAAGAGTGGAAACCACTACAACACTGCCTACAGTGCAGCCATAGAAAAGTTCAAAATGTGCAAACATTTTTAAGTGCGTTTTGAACTGAGTTCACTTTTTTGTTCCGGATTGAGTCCTGAAGATTGCATTTGGTCTGTATTCAGGCTGGCGTCTATTGGAGGTTTCTGTTTCGGACCAAACTTTATGAACAAAACCATGAGGCTAAAGATCTCTTCAGTCATTGGCCATTGACTCTTCAGCCTCGATTTTTCACTTATTCAAACTTTTTATTTCGCTGATCGATTTTGAGCGTCTGTATGAAGGACATGTTCAACACTTTTTACCACTGCTTTGGTTCAGCAGGAGGAATGCTGCACGGCGACACTATAACTAAGAAAGCATGCTAATATGTGCTTGTGACAAATCGATTGTTGGGAAAACAGTGAGAAGCAATGTGGATCACGTTAAAAACTTGTTTTTATGAGCCTGTATTCATCCGACCACATTTTAATGAGTTGCTGTGTCTCATCATTGTAATGTTAGGACATTTTTTAAAGAGAATTCTGTTAAGGAACTGACGGGTAGCTTTTGGAATGATGTCATAGCAGTAGGCAGCACATGCTGCCTAACGAGACAGGAAAGCCTTTGAAGGGCAGCCAAACCCTAAATCTACTTTTTTTGGCTGTTGACCTCTATAGATGGGGCTTTAAAAGTCCTGTTTGTTGGTCATTGACACATTTTTGACGAATTAAAATAAACCTGTTTAATTCCTGAAAATATAGTCAAAAATAGTCTGCGTGCTGCCCCCTACAGGTTGACACAATGTACTGCGGTTGAATTTTATGATTGGTCAACTGGTGTAAGTCCCAGAAGACCCACATCATCATGTTTAGCAACTCTAGTATAAAATCCCCGCCCATCTTTGATTCTGTAACTGTAACTCATTCGCATTTTTGCTGTTTGGTCACCCTTTAAGATGCATTTTTTTTTTAGCTGTGTTAGAACAAATGCTCTAAAACATAAAGAGTTGTACATTTTTTCCTGTTTGATAACATGACAATTATTGTTCAATTGCGGCTCATCCGTTACATTATTCCTACACTGTTTACATCACGTGACTACCGGCTATGGAGGCCGGTTTGGTTCAGTTGTTTTGGTCTTGGAGCGGATAATATTCAGACTGAAAAATCTCAGGAAATGACTTTTGGTTCACTTTAAGTGGACCAAATGTGTCGAGTCTGAATACGCCCTAAGATTTATGTTTTTTTTTTTTTTTTTTGTCCAAATCATGGGTGCAAACTTAAGCCTTGTTTCCACAGAGCAGTCCGGTCCTGTCTGGTACGGTTTTCACTCAGTTAAGCCTCATTTCCACTGAGTGGTTTGTTTTCACAGCGCATGCGTGGTGTCTAACGCTAGAATGCCGTTAGCTCACTATCACACTGTCGCCAAGGAAGGAATGTTTGCAGTTCCACCACAGACCAGGCCTTGCTGTTGCTTGAAGGGATTTTTTTTAATATAGACTAAAAGAGTACACAGGAAACCGCCAAAACCCGAATGCTTACAAACGTTAGCTTAAATGATCGCTATATTCAGGGTTCCTAATGTTTTTATCACTTTCTCCCAATCAACAGGTGGCTACTGTTGCTCCACCGCAACCATTCTATTCCCCTTTTCAATGGACCAACAACTGATGAGGAAGAAGTACTGTTTGGTACTGTTTAATGGGTCCATTTTACAAATACTGGACCGCTCAGTGGAAACCAGATTTTAAGGTCCTTTCTCATAATCATTCTGCGTGATTGGGCCAGTAGCTCTAAAACTGTCCAGCTGATTCAGTCTGCTTATCCACCAAAAATAAACTATCAGTAGTGTTTAATGCACAAACTACAACCGATGACGTCTGAAGAAAGAGAAGTCAGCCAGCTGCTTCAAGCAACTAGACATTTTTAGACTTTTTTCTCCTTTCAAAATGCTCACAGCTAACAATCTCTTTGGTTCACTTTCATCTTTTGATCCACTGGATAGTTTATCTTCACCAACAGAGTGGTGAACCGCACCAGCCTCGTCCCCTTCTGGGACCCTCTCCATCCATCTGAGTGCAAGCTGAGTGTTGCAGGATTTGTCAGATAATCTGAGCATTCCAGTCTCGAGGAGTGAAGCCAACACTTTGTAGACAGAAAGCAAAGTGTTATCGTCATCATCCTCGCCTCTCTGGTCTATCTAGTTAGAAAAGTTTCTGGATCTTCCAAGAAAAAAAAGAAATGTCATTGTCGTTTGATAGAATGACACCACATGCTGAAGTACCATTGTTCTCATAGTCGTCACCATGACAACACTACATGGGACTTTTTAAAAATTTCATTTTGAGCCTTATCCATCAGATAGACCGGTTTGGCAACAGGGAGATTAAAAGGAAGCCTACAAAACAAAGGCACACTGCAACACTGTCAACGGTGAGAGCGATGACGCACGTAGGGCTGTGTTAATGCTGCGCAGCCGGCTTTGGCGTCTGCATGAGCATTCCATTACAAGCGCTGCATTCCACCGGTCTTTTCTTGCTGAGTCCAACCAGCAGCTGCGCGCTCAACTGGTCTGTTTGCCCGAGAGAAACACACCCATCGGCTCACTTTCTCTGTTACTCAGCAATAATTGCCCTTCCTCTGAAGTGTCTGCTGGGTTTTTGTACATGTTTGTGTTGCTTCACAGTACCACGCAGTTGACCCACTTATCACCTTTTGTTAGCATCCAAAAGCCCCTGCGGCCATGTTGTCATGGTGTGAAGTTCTCCATCAGGGGTTGGTTTTGCTAACAACTGATGTAAGTAGGTTTCTAAGCTTTTTTTGTAGCTGGGTTGCTGGAGCCTATCCCAGCTACAAATGTGGGGTATACCCAAACAGGCGGCCAGTCTGATGCATTTGAACTGTACGATGGAAGCTGGAGTGTTTGGAGAAAGCCCACGCATACACAAAGAAAACATGCAAAGTCACAACCAGGAATCGAAAAAGGATATTCTCGCTGTGAAGTGAGAGTGCCAACCACTGCACCACGGTGCAGCCCCCATACCTAAAATTGAGACTTTAATTATGTTATGTTGGCACTGAAAAAAATGGGTGGTGTTGTCACTTTTATGTTCATTCCTTTTTGTGATTATGGGGTACTAGAGTCTATCCCACCTCCAGTTGGGGTGCACCCTAGAAAGGTCGGCAGTCCATTGTAGGGCCTTTGATACTCAAATGAGACTTCAAGTTTGTGATTTGCCTGTGAACGTCTTGGTTTTGGAACCAAACTCTCTTAACCTAGTCCTTCAGGCTTGGTTCAAATGGGCGTGAAATTCCAAAACACCGAGACCCTCATTGGGTTTGGCTTCACACTGAGTGTCCCAAAACAAAACCAAACATCCTGGAAACGTCCCACATTTGCAAGTGCTGCTGTTTTTGGTGCAGTCTAGCCTAAAGCAATATGAAAGAACCCCCCCCCACACACACACACACACACACACACACACACACACATACCTAAAAGAAAAAAAAATCCCACAATGACTTATTTTCTGCACTATAGGGCACACCAGTTTACTAAGTACACCATCATTGAATGGTCTATTTAAAAAAAAAATATGTCCTAAATAAAGTGAGCTGCACTATAAGAGAGCTCACTTTAGACAAAGAGTAAGAGTCCAAAAGTCAGTCAGACTTTAATAACTGCATTCAAAGTAACTCTCAACCTTTTTTACATAGCATGTTAGCCACGTTAACCATGTTAGCATTTTCACAATACCGGTGACTTCCAACTCTGTTTGCAGCACATAAAAAAACAGATACAACCAAAACAAATGCTACCGTGACTATGCTAACTCCCAACCTTGATTGTAACACATAAAAAACTATAGTTTGACACCGCTACATGTTAGCCACAACAGCGTATTTACAATACCTGTAACTCCCCAAATTGTTGTAACATGTAACAAAATCAGGCTGATACCGCTAAAACAAACGTTACTGTCTGTATACGCCAACTCCAAACCTCGTTGCTAACATAAAAAACAGTCAAAAACCACTACATGTTAGCCACATTAGCGTATTAAACAAATCTGTAACTCCCAAACTTGTTTGTAATACATAACAAAATTAGGCTGATACCACTAAAACAAACGTTGCTGTGACTATGCTGACTCCCAACTTTGATACTAACAATCTAAAAAAAAACAGTCTGACACCGCTATATATTAGCATATTCACAAAAACATCCAACCTTGTTTGCATCAGAATTGATACATATGTAAGATGATCCAGATTATACATTTTTGGAAGAAAATAAAGGCTTTTTAAAAGTCCTATATCATGCCACATTTGAACTTTTAATTGTTTTATAAGTGTAATTCCTCAGGAAAAACAACCCCAAAGCGCTATTTTAATTTATTTACCCATCCCTGAGCATTCCTTGAAAACCCTGCTCTCTAAGCAGCAGTCCCTCCCAGTCCCCCAAAATGTCTGGGTCTCCACATTCAAACGTATGAACATGGAGGTACAGCCCCCTCCAGGAAGAGTCTGTGCTGCCAGCACCGCCCCTAGGCTAACACACACACTTTCTCCGCTGAGCTAGCAGTGATCAGCAAAACGCTTTCCATTTAGTATCTACTCTGAAAAAAAGTGGATTCTCTTCCATCTAATCTGCAGGGACAGCAACGGCTCGCTGCCGAGGTCGACTCTTGCTGATGTCATAAAATGGGCGGCACCCACAAAGAGAGAGAGGCGGAGTCTCAGAGACCTTTAAATGCACAGAATACCCAGGGCCCATGCATGACTTTTTTTGTCTCACTAATTTATTCCAACCTTTCATGCTGTTAAATTTTCCTCACACACATTTATCTTCTCACTCCTGTTTGCTTCACTTCTGTTCTTTTATCTCTCTGCAGTCACACTGCTACTGAAACACACCAGGGTTCCCTTGCGAGTGAAACAAGACCCTTTTTTTCAGGGACATTCCTGAGTTCCCTTGTTTTGTTCACACCAGCCTTCAAATGACTTCTCACACTTTTCTAGCAAGAAAGACTATCAAAGGAAATTACCAGCCCAGTGTGAAAGCACCCAGTGTTTGGAATGGAAGAGTCCCTGGTAACACATCAACACACACACATACAGTATATAGATGTATATGTATAGGTACACACCTGTTGAATTTCACATCTCTGCTACACAAAACACACTGCGTTTGAACCAACACACACAGGGAGCTCAACTATATCACCAATGCATATAGAGGCATCTCTTGTTCTCTTAAAACTTGGCTTTCACCTGCATGGACATCACATTTTGGGTTAGTATTATTTATTCTTCTTAACTGGGGCCCTGTGACTACGTGTGTAGAGGGTTAGCTCAAATATTAGCTCAGGTCGTGAGAGGTTAAAGGCTTTGCTTACATGATATTGACATCAAAGCCAAACTGATACACACTTATAGCTGTGATTTTATGTGATTTGATTCATGCTAATTCTTGTGTTTATTTTGAATTTTCTTCTTGACCTCGTTTGCATACAGAAAGCTGATTTCCAGCCACTTGACTGACTGGAAAGGAACCACTCTAACAATCAATGTTGTGTGTTGTAGAAGATAGCAGGCTTAACAAAACAAAAAAACTTGCTTGTTTAACGATCTCTCTGGTATCTCTGCCTGGTTTCAGCTATTTTGGCTTTAAACAAGCTTCAATCTAGAAGTCAAAGTTTTGTTGCTGCTTCATTTGGCACAGACTGCCATGTAATCTATGGCCTTAAAAGTCTGGTCCAATTCCAACAGGCGTGTTTGTCCCGCCAGTTTCCAGGAAGGCCGGGGGATTCTATGATGTCATTTCCTGCCAGGAAAGTGGCAAGCAGTGAACAAACTGCAGTAAAAACTTTTTATATCTTTTATGCATTAATTAATCTGTTTCTCTTGTCAACAGTGATTGAAATTAATCAAATCCCTTTTGTAGGTCTTATTTGTTGTCAAAATAAAAGCATTTTTTTTCTTTTGAGGTCAGTGTAACTTTTATAGATGCAGTGAGCTGAACAAATAGTCGTGTTTCACATGACTGTGTGTAATGATCAGTAAAATGCCTTCAGCTGGATGTCGATGCTCCATTCCCACACAATCTCAGTATTTTTTTGCATTGTTAGAAGCACAACGTTTAACATTTTTCCTGCCACAACGACACCGTTTTTTAACGTTGTCTGCAGGATGTGGCATCGTTTTTATCCCTCTTCATCTCTGCTTTGGATGGATGTTGATTATTTGTCTCTGTCTGTCTGTCCGCCCGCCCGTCTGTCACCTCCTGAGGCTCCAGCGGACCCATGAAGTCATCGGCCGGCGCTGACGTCAGCCGCTTTGCCTCTACAATAAAGACAACAGTCTACAAGACGTTTACAAGTCTGCTTTTCATTTCTCTGCGCTGTGGGTTATACAAGCCTGCAGTGTGTGTGTGTGTGAGTGGCGGGTAAGTTTATACAGCCCAACAGGAAGCAGTGAAGTGGGTTGATGATGGGGGAGAGGGCTGGCAATCTCAGAGTTGATTGCTCGAGACAGGAAATAATATTTTGCTGTAGCTCCACTTTTGACTCAATTGGTTTTGAATCGCAGTCGTTCAGAGTGACAGATTTGCATCCATGGTTGTCTTTATTCATTGAGGATTTTTCTCTTTACTGTCACTGGCTGAACTGTCAGGGACCCAAACTGCTCAGTGATCCCCCATCTGTCTTTCACCGAGTTACGGCTCGACGTCAACTTTGTCCGGAGGAACTGAGCGCATATCCTGTTGATGCTGTGGGCTCACTTTACCCTGACATTTCGCAGAGTGGAAGAAGAAGGGAGCCAGCTCATTAATTTACTAGAAAAGCACCTGTTAAGAGACTAAAGCGGGGCCCAACAAAGGCCAGCGAGGGCGAACTGCCAAGTTCATCAGGAAGCTGATTCACAGTTTCCGCAGAAACCCGTCTCCCGAGCCGACGAGTGGGAAACACGTCCGCCTGTGAAAAAGAAGGGCAGCTCTCTGGGGTCATGGAGTGGGAAAACCCTTTTACAGAGTCTGGAGGCACTGACGTAAGAGATGGAAAAAAAAAAAACTATACGGAGCATACCAAGGAACATCATGTGTGCACAAGGAAAAGTCCTGTGCACGCAAGGCCTTCGTCTTGCATTTGCCCTAACATTTTAAGCACACACATACCTGTTCCTGTCTAAACCGTGCAGCACAGTCCTGTGTTGAAGTGAAAACAGTTACATAAGTCATCGACATTGACAGGGGTTCATCCAATGAGGACAAAGTGTAAAAGCCACCAGAGCCATTTGCATAACACAAAGTGGAGGTTAGTGAGGTCTTTTACACTTAAAAAGAACATTTATGAAGATAGAAACACTCCAACTAAAACCCATTAGCTTTGCTTTTGTCATGGAGTAGAAAACAGCATAGTTTCAGTGAAGTTAATTCTTTTTATAATCAATATTTTGTCATTTTTACACAGTAAACAAAGACTGTCATTAAAATGTGATGCTACAAACAACAATGAGTGATGTAACACAAGGATTACCACACTATTAGGCGCACTTAAAAGCCTTTTTTTTTCTAAAAAAAATCCTTATAATCCGGAGCACTTTATGGATTAATTCTGGTTGTGCTTACACATGTTCAAGAAATTTTAAGAGGTACACAGCGCTCTGTCAGATATTTGGTTGGGTGTTATTGATACGCTAACATGGCTAACGTGTAGCA
>NC_050532.1:8594846-8609847 GCF_002922805.2 Oryzias melastigma | reverse complement strand
CTATAAACAACAATGAGTGATGTAACAAAAGGATTACCACACTATTAGGCGCACTTAAAAGCCGTTTTATTTCAAAAAAATGATGGTGCTCCATATAATCCGGAGCACCTTATGGATTAATTCTAGTTGTGCTTACACATGTTCAAGCAATTTTAAGAGGTACACAGCGCTCTGTCAAAATGCTTGGTTGGATGTTTTTGATACGCTAACACGGCTAACGTGTAGCAGTGTCACTTTTTGTTTGTCAACGTTTGTCAAACAAAACGTTTGTCAATCTGTTTTTTACATGTTGTAAACACTTTTAAGTGTTAGAAGTAGTGTGAATATGCTAACGTGGCTAGCAAGTAGCTGTGTTGGACTTGTTTTTGCTACACGTTGCTAATAAGGTTGGGAGTTAGCAAAGTCACAGTAATGCTTCTTTTAGTGGTATCAGTCTGTTTTTCACTCAATGCAAACGAAGTTGGGAATTACTGGTATTGTTAATATGCTAATGTGGCTAACATGTAGCGTGTTAAAACAAGTTCCTTTGAACACAGTTAATAAAATCTGACTGACTGCCCTGTGACTGACTTTTTTGTCTCGTTTAATGCACTTTAACCGCTTTCACCTACAATGAAAATTTGATATGAACATGAGTTCATGTGTGTTTCAAGTGTTGTGCTAAGGTTAGCTCCCCCTGGCAGAATTTGTTTCCCCAGTTTCAGGCAGCATTGATTTGTTTCTTAACGCTCATATTTTGTCCCTAAAAGCGTTAAAAGAAGCTGGATGATTCTGGGAGTTTTATGAATTTATTGTCATATTTGCATTTTTGTTCTCCACATATTCTACGTAAAGCAATGACAGCTTTTTGAGAATCTGCGTTCCCTGTGGTTATTTTCTCTAGAATATGTGGGAACAAATTCAAACATGACAATAAATTCCCAAAACCCTCAGAATAAAGTTTGTCGTAATCATCCACCTAATTTTAACTCTTTTTGGGAAAAAATATGAGTTTTATGAGACAAATCAACAATGCTTCAGACTGGGGAAGCAAATTTCCTCAGGGGGAACGTACTTTGGCACCACACCGGCGTCTCCGTTAAATATTCCCACATTCACATCAAGCTACACAAGTTTTCACAACCATTTTTGGGCTTTACGTGTAAAATGCACAGCCATTAAACTCGTGTTGAAAGTTAGACCAGGTTGAATTTTGACCAATCAGAGACTGATTTGGTAGCGATGCATGTATGGCATCCCTTTGACTTTACAGCTTGTGAATTGCACTAGTAAACAGTAAAAAAGAAGAAAAAAACAAGCGTCACATGCCCAGTGTGTCCTTAGCTTCATAGTTCAGTTATATATGACATATAAAAATAAACTATTTATTGATGACGCCCCAATACAATAATAAATAAGAATGTTTCTGGAGTTGATATTCTTTAATGAAGCTTTGCAAACCCTGGGAGGAAAAAAAACTGAAGAGACTTTAGTGCTTTGTAAGTTATGAAGTGTGGAAAGTGACTTAAGATCTGAACTCCAGGTTTCATAATAGAAAAGTCGGCCCGGTCCCCCGAGAGACACCTACACACAGCCCGGAGAGCAGAGTCTGTCTGACTCACTGCAGCTCCACTCTCCTCTAATGCACCACCTCTGCCCATCGCTGCACATTAGCATCAAACTCGGAGGCATGACTGGGTCTGAAGTGCTCGGCTGATCTTTGATGTTCCTGTCGTCTTTAGACGTGCCCGTTACAATGAAGGTATATGAAGAGCAAATGCAACCAGCTCATGAACTTTTCAGGAAGAGGACAACTGGGACGCTAAAGGGTTGTGACAGCGTGGGTTTGTGTGCACCCTCCCACGCAGAGGTTGCTCCTCTTTAAGGTCAAAGCAGGCTGAAAGTTAGGGGGTTCCCTCAAAACCCTTCCAGACAAGCCACGCCCCCTCAGTAAACATAGAGTTCTAACAATGTGCATTTTGCGGCGCAGTTATTTCACTGTGAATCATCACTGAAACTCCATGAACTGTGTCATGATCCTCACTGCTCTGTCCTGAGGGATGCTGCCGCCTGGGCCTCTTTGTCTTTTGTAATTTACTCAAGTGACATTCAGATCTAATTAACCCCAAAGATTGTTTTATTTAATAAAAGACGCCCCTAAATGAAGATTGATTGGGTCTAAGCGTAGACTTTGTCTGACATCAGGCAGAAAATTATACATTTATGTTAACTGTTTGCTAAATGAGTTTACTTCTGCGAAACTCTTATCAGCTTAAGTGAGTTTAGTTTATTTGTGCAGAAAAAGTGGGCCGCATCGCAGAGACGAAAGTAAACAGTTGATGTCACATCGAGCGCGTGCTGCAACCGAGCTGTGGTCCAACTGTCACATCCACCATCTGCACGTTCGGCCCACGTCCTTCAGCTTTCACTGAGGATCCACGACCCAGCAGTCACTACCGAGGGAGTATCAGGACAAATTCTGATGCAGTTTCTTATCTATCTCTTGTAGAAATGTAAAAAATGTTGATGACCCGTAGGGTTTTTTTTTCTTTAGATCAGTCTTGTGATGCAGAAGGAAGGAGGAGTCCTGTTTTATGATTTTCAGGGGAAACTCTGATAGACAAGAGTTAAAAAATAAAGAATACAAGCTATTTTTCCATTGTTATAAATGAAAAGATCTGCCAGTACAACCAATATAATTTGCCTCACAAGATTTCTTAAAATAGGTTGTGATGCTCTTCCCTTTTTAGTAAATATAAAATCTTAAAATGTAATATTTACACCCATATTACTCTGGTAATTGTTCTCAAACAAGTGTGTTTTGTTAAAAAAAATGTTTTTAAATCTTTAAAGAAGGCATAATTAATGTCTTTCCCTCCAAATATATATTATTTAGGTGCTAAAATTTTTTTCTTATTTCTTGATCATAATCACACCAAAATAAGACTAAAATTATTTTTTTAAGAAAAATGTTTGAAATTGTTTTAATCTTAACTTTTTTGTTAGAGCAATACATGTAAAGGAGAATGAAATATTAAGACTATTATTTTTTTCACTGCTTTATTGTTTTGTAAACAGATGTATTGACAGCTAAAACTGTTTTTGGTGCTTTTTTTTTAATTGTTGATTTTTTAAAATTTACAACGATTGAACGTAGGAGTGTAGGAAAAAAGCCGATTTGGTGCAATATCGCTATACTTCCTTTGGCAATATCAATTTAAAATGCAGACATGGCGATATTTATTTAATTATTTATGGGGGCCCTTCAGCATCTTACTTTTGTTTTCCACTTTCTTCTTCGTATACTTAAAATATTTTATTGTGGAAACAGACAATGTTCATCGTTGAAGAACAAATATTTCTTAATTCACCAAAAGAAAAGCATAAAGAATTTGCATTGGCAAAAACAACTCGTATATGAGATACAGTTGTAGTGCTTAACGTTGCGATCGTTACATAACATTAATTGTATCATTTTACTACAATGAATTAGCATTCAGGTAGAAAAGTTGTTGAAAAATTGTTCAGGTACTGTCTCGGGATACATATCATGCTACATATTGCATCGTGAGCCAGGATTTGCGATACGCATCGTTTCCCAAGACTCTTGCCAATTCACACCCCTAATAGAAATATCTCACATGATGTTGAGAGTCAACATCATATTACATTACATAGTTAATCAATTTACATATTTCCAAAGACTTCAATATTAGGCACACTTTTTTTGTTTTTTTAGTTGTTCAAATGGACAAAAACTAGGATTTTATCATGTTTTACACAAATTTGGTCAGGGTTGTTTAAGCCTAAATTTTCTTTTTTTTCTAACTCTATTATTTACTAAATCTTTGGAGGTAAAAATTGACCAGACATTTAAAAATTAATAAATACATTTTTTAAAAGTACTCAACATTCCTCTTCACAACTGTTTAAAATTCTAACTTTTATGCAAAATAATTTTTAAAAAAAAGCTGTAGAAGGATTTTTATACTTGGTCTTTTTTACTGTATTTTTTTTATTAACCAAATAAAAAGAGTTTCTTGAAAGATTTCCACCAAATTTGCATTATTTGCTGGTGCTGAGATCTGGATAATTGGATTGCTCCTGACTACCAGCAATGCAAATTTGTCTTCAGTAGAGGACATTTCTCACCCTGAATATCTCCTTATTACTGCAGGCAACTGAATTAACTCCTTTTAATATCTACAGAGGGAATTTGGGGCATTTTAATGATACCAAATGTGATTGTGTGGAGCATGGGAATTGTAGTTTCTGGTGAATTTGAGAAGAAAAATTTGATTGGACAACAAAAAAAAAATTCTGGTTGTTAGGGGGAAAACTGATTGTAAAAGCTGTAGCATCATAATACTTTAACATATATAAAGAGTGAGGCATCACTTAAAGCTGAAAATATGGTGAAACCATCAAATGTACCTTTTTTTTTTTTAATCTAAAGCCTGTTCATCTGAAAATGACCACTAAAAAAGAAATCCAGGTGTTTTCATAAATAAAGAGTGTGCCAGGAACAAAAAAACAACATTTTGTAAATCAATATAAATGTAAACTGTTTCCCTCCTAAAAAGATGAAAAGGTTAGTTTCAAACTGCTGCTCTCTCCCTGAGGGTCCTGAGAGTGACGCACAAGAAAATCAGAGCAAACAGCTGCTCTGCCCTCTATTCATTTGACTCTGCCTCTCTGTATTTCTCTGAGCCTCTCTCTTCCTGTCATTTCTGCTACATTCCAGCTGCACTCATGTGAACCACACAATAGACTCTCTTGTAATTACAAACTTTCTTTTTCTGCATCAATCAGGTGAGAGCAATAACGGTTTAGCTGGATTTAAAATCCTTAAGCATGTGATTAAAACCTTTACTAAAATCCAAACCAGAGTAGAATTTTTAGTAGAAGGAACGTGTTATTTTGTAGGGTAAAAAAGTGCTGTCATAATTGAGAAATGTTGATTATTTTGGATTTTTTGCCAGAAATTTATCATAGTAATATTTAAAGACCCCCTTCTATCATATTTTGCTCTATTTTAAAAGCGTTCTCAGTAGTCTTTTAACTATGACTATACTGTTTTTAGCCAAATAAAAAAAATTAAAACTGAAAAAATAAAAATAACCCAGTGTAACACCACAGCTCTGATAAAATAAAGCTGTTTGTTTGGATGGGATCGTTCTATCTAAAGAGGAGCAGCAGCCCCTCAATGTATGGCTGACTCTGAATCAAACAGAGGACCCTTGAAGTTCTGATCTTCTGGAGGCCACAAACTGTTTGATTCAGTTTTCACACTGGTTTGGTGTCATAAATAATGTCAGGATGTAACGTGTTGCGTTGTGTTCTTCATTTCTGGAGGCTTTTAACCTCATTTCCAAACACCAACGGCTTCTTTCTTGTGCGACTGTCTAGACTGTACATTTGATTGTCACGTGACGTGTCTGTGAAATTGAGTTTCCTTTAATGAGCTCCACATGTTATTTGCCAAGAGTACAAAGAGATAAAAAGAAAGCATGAACACAGAGGAGATGAGACACAGCTATGGGGCAGGGGTCTTTGTTCATCATATGATACTTTTGTGATTTATGCGTCTTGACGAAGGAATGACGCAAACAGAGAGAGTGGAAACTGGTGCGTTTCTCTTTATCTGCGCTGTGCGCTTCTCCCACCTCATCAGCTTAGATAAAAACCCTGATTACTCACAATGTTTTCAATTGTACTGTGTTCCCTGTGAGCACAAAAAGTGTATTAGATAAAGAATTGACTCAAGATATTTTTTTACCTCATTTTTTTATTCCTAATTTGTAGGTTGAACATCAACATTTTTTCGTGGAAATTTGTTTGCCTTTATGCAAAACTCGTACCTGGCGTAGTCAGGTTAGGCAATGCACTGCTGATCTAAGCGGGCGTAAATATCAAAATGTTTGCATCAGTGATGGGTCGCATTTCAGTGGCAGCTGCAGGAGTTCAGTAATGTAGGACAGCTGATGTGTGTGTCACAGGCCCATATTTACAGATGTTGCTCATCACCTCTGCTTAGTTAAACAGATGTTGATGACGTTTGCTGTAGAGGTAGAGTGTTTGCATCTAGGAGTTAAACATCTGCAGAATGATCATGATCCAGTTTCACAACTGGGTCTGAGTTTAAAGGATGGACTATGAGAGTCCAAAATGTAAAAAAAAATCAAAAGGTCATATGAATATCATATCTCCTCTTTTCTTTGTCTCCTCTAAAGAACACATTTGTCTTAACAAATCTACGGTATATAAATCTTTGCTTTTATACTATAATACTGGACTTCTTTCTAGAAACGCACTTAGCTGATTTTGGGTAATGGTAGGTTGTTTGTATAACGTGCCTTCCACAGTAAATGAGGAAGCATTGTATATTTAATCAAATTGGTCTATAAGTCAACGTCAAAGTTTTGTTCCTACGTGACTTTTTACCATTTCTCTACCCTCACTGATCTGTAAATACATATTTTAAATCTGGATCAAGATGTAAACCGCAATCAAACAGAGTAACAACCAAACTTCTTGGTTCAATCAAGATTCTTAAGACCACCCTTACACTAAAGTACTGCACCTGAAGTTTGCTTTATGAAATATACTTGAGTTTATAAACATAAGTATATGTATGGCAGGTATACTTTAACAAAATATGAGTGGTATAGGAAGTATACTAACCAAACACTTCTTAAGAACAAAGTACAACATTTTAAGTTTAAAATATATTGATAGCATATATGAAGCAAACTTCAAGTATATCACCTCACATTGTGTGGAGACTAAGTAAACATATATATATATATATATATATATATATATATATATATATATACACATATATATATATATGTGTGTGTATGTACACATACACACATATATATATATATATATACATATATATACGCATACATATATATATGTATATCCATTTTGAATGGAGCCTGAAGGATTCATATCTCTAGCTAAACGCTGGTTAAAATCCAAACTCCTCCCCTCCTTAGCACACGTCTCGAAACGAAACGTCACATCGCTACTTAAGACACGCTTATTTATTCTTGTACCTAAACTATGTTTAATCCCAGTAGCAGTGGATGCAGTTTATTTTCCCCCAACAGAAATGTTGCTATGGAGATGTGTCTTATAGGTGCCGCTGCACAGAGGGTGGCTTTGTAAACAAAAGTCAGGAAGGGTTTAGCCTGCACAGCAGTCTGCAGACACAAACATTGAGTCAGCATATGTCATGAATGTGTTTGCATTAGGGAGAACTAAACGCAGAGTGGAGGAGATAGGTGCTTTTATACTGCTCTTACTTCAGACCAAACATACTCACAAAAGAAACACTTTAAAAAAGGAGAAGATGAAGAACTGGTTTGGAGCACAAGCTACGCGTGGAGCGGTTGACCTTAGATAACAAGATCGCAGGTTCAGTTCCTGCTATGCTCACCCATGTGTCAAGAGTGTCTTGAGGCTAGATTTTGATGTAAAGGTCAATGTGGTTAAGATTAGGCAGAATAACATGAGACAGTCTCTTTAAATTGTTTGCATGACGCGAATGCAACAGATACCATGAGGCCATGCTGAGCCCCAGTCTTTTGTGTACGAGTTGAGAGGTGGAAGAAAACCTGGAACCTCAAATCCAAAGGGTTGTTTTAGCACATAGTTTGGAGCAAATTTATTTTTTTACCACAAAAAGGCAAAAAGATCAATCACTCTACAGTGGATTTGATCTTTTATTAATAGCATAAAAGTTGAACTCCTGCCACACTTGAGGACTTCTGTACACACACAAAAGCCTCCTTCTTTTGGACAAAGGTGACACAGAACACAAAAATGTACCTCAGCATTTTTATCCCTTTGTATTGGAAACAAAACCACAATGAGGTGGCTTTTGCTTTTCCAGTTTCACCTGTTAAATGTTTCAGTTCAAACGCAATTCCTCTGAAAGACCCATTTCATCTATTTTAAAAGCATTCCCTGTGGTCTTTTAACTATGATTATGCTGTTCTCCTGATAGCTTACAACCCCCCACACTTCTCACCTAACATAAATAGTGTAACTAAAGTAGTCGTATAGTTTTGAGCCAGATGCCGGACGAAGAAAACTACAAGGAGACAGGGGCGGAAAGTCCTGATGAGGCCCCTGAGCCGAAAACGTAAAATATTTCTAAAATAATTTTCACGGTCATCCTTATTTGACTCTGTTATAGTGAAATAAAATTATCATGTGAAAGTGTTTCTTCCTCCCCGTGAATCTGAAACAATGGAATATTCCGTCGACAGCAAGTTAGTCACCAGAGAGAGACTCTTCCAAGAATTTGAAAAGAAAATAAGCGGTAATCAACCAGCTGTGAAAAAAGGGAAAAGCAAAAAGGAAACAAAAACATTTGTTGACACGCTTCCAAAAGTGCAGGAAGAAAGAACAGAAAAAGAAGATTTAGTCTTTTATAAGATACAGAAAAAGAGAGGAAAGGCAAAAGGAGAGGCAGAAAATTGACATTTTGAGAATATTTTATTTATTGATTTTTTGTTGACACCACTCCATAAGGTTTTTTTTATTTTTTCTTTCATTATTCAATTATTTTATCTTTCTTTCTTTAGTAAAACCTGACAAATGAAAGAAATTACATATGTTTTTAAAAAGAAATCATTAATACAACCAGTGCAGAGGGCCCCATCTCATTGTTCGCTCTGGGCCTCCAAACTGCTCCAGTGCAATCAGATGAATCAGAATGGAGCAGAGCAGGACGCCTGTGGCCCGCCCAACACGTCTTCTACAAAACAAATATGATATTTTTCAATTGTTTGTTCCTGATTCACAACAATTTGAAAAACTAAATAATCAGAAATTGAATTTTAAGCTTAAATTTCTTTGTATACGTCGTCCTTCATTTGAAAAATGTCACAACAAAAATGTTTAAAAAATTAAAAAAATCATCTGTAAAGTGAGAAATCTTAAAGAACTGAGGTTTTTATTTTTAATTCTTACTAATGTATGTATTTTCACATTAAGACTGAGGAAAGATCCCATTGGCCACTTTCAGTCAGTGCAACTTTCTGGGAAAAGGGTCGTGACTGCAGCTGCTTTGACCCAGTGACTTCGCTCCACTGGGTTAGATAACAGTGCCTGGGAGGTGTGATGGGATGGAGCAGCAAAGCTGCCACTGACATTGGCTGAGGCGCAGTGGAATGAGAGGCCTTGGTGGTGACATAATTGAAGGCAGCAGCCCAGTGATGAGAGTCCTCTGTCGCTGCCAGCCGCTGCGATCTGCTCCGGGAGCTGACCTGGTTCAGCTCGCACCCCTTTGACAGAGACGTGTCGTTCACAGCGCGGTGGGCGTGTTTTTGCGCGTACGTCAGCGTCAAACATCTGTTGACAGAAACACTGATAACCTCTTTTTCTGTGCATCTGGTTCTGAGGCTGCGAATGTGGAATCTATAGGCACAGAGTGGAGGTTATTCTTTTTAATTCTTCAAATATGGCTAAAGAATTGAATATAACCACTGAAAGTACAGTGAATATGAGTTTGAAAGCTAGCTTGTTTACACGTTGAAGTCGCCCCTCGCTGACAACATCTTCAGAAGAAATGAGACGGGACTAAATGCATCGGATTAGAGCTTGTTTCCTGTTTGTCCAGAGGTCCAGTGTCCGGTTTCATGAAGTCAGACCCGTGCTGGACGACTGCAGTTGTTCTGTTTGCTTTGATGTGAAATCCAGGAAGAGCTACGGGGCAAATGAGCTCCTGCTGACAGCAACAAATGTCTGTGATGTTCAACCGGCTCCTTGGGGTGCTTTAAAAACCCACGTCTTTGATCTGTTCTAAAAGCGTTCCCAGTGTTCTTTTGATTATGACTACAATGTTTTTAGCTAAAATCTTAAAACCTGTGTCATTTTCTAGGGCATAGTTTCTGCAGAGCAGCAGTGGCTCATCAGAAATTTCCTTGAGTTGTTGCTGAGAGTTCTCTGTTTACATTCTCTCCCACTTCAAACCCAAACTGACATTAGCGGTGCAACAAAAATGGGGAGAAATATTACAATATGTACAATTTTGAGCCAGATTCAAGCTTACACTACAAATGTGATCTTTTTCAAACAGTATTTTTGTCTACTTCTGATTCACAGTGATTTTAAAATATAAATACTGAATGCTGAATTTTCTTCATATTTGTCCTCTAACATGAGGAAAATGCCACCAAAAAAACACTTAAAACATCAATTTTCAAGATGACGATCAGTCAGATGTGGGACCACTAGATGGTGGATAACAAGAGAAGATCTGGGAAAGTTTGGAGATTTTATTGATGGGGTGAAAATCATTCTTCTAGTCTAAACTTTTGTGAGAATCCAGTCTCCAACAGGAACTCCTGACTTTATCTGTCTTTTCCCTGAGGGCCTCTGATCTTGTGATGAGGTGAGTGTGGCGCTGTCGGCTTCAAATCAGCCCTTTCACTTCAGTGTCTCTGCTGTTGTGGGCAATCAGGCTTTTGGTGTCTGTCCACATGTTGATGGAGGGGTTGTATTTTTAGACGATGGACACCTTTGACCCTTTTAACCTTCGACCCGGAGCTCCACGGTGGCCCGATAACAGAGTACGAGCCTATCAGAGGAGTCTATATTCAGCCACGGTTTACGAGGTGACACATCGTCCAAACACACTCAGATCTGTCTGGTAGTGAGGCTGTTCTGACCCCTGATGTATTATTATGTCTCCGCTGATGGTTGGTTCCCTCCTAAAGATCAGCTGGTCACAGAGAAGCAGCTGATTTGGGACAAATGGAGGAGAACACCGAAGGTCCCATTTGCATCAGAAGGAAGGGGCTCCGCTCCCCTCTTACATATTGTGTTTGTCTCCACATCAGAATCTGTTGGAGTTGTGTTGATTCCTTAAATAATTGAAAAGTTGCGTCTGTCGAAATAATGTCAACACCGGAGCTAAAGCTTCCATGCTAAAGGGTGAATGACTATTTTTACTACGATACAAATGTGCAAATTAAAAACCACCCACAGTAATAATCAAAAAAACATGTTTGTGAACATCTGGTGGATACATCCCAAACTGTGTTACTCCTGTGTTGGAGTTTATAAAATCCTGATAGTGAGAGGATGAGAGGGAGTTGTTTTTTTTATTATTTCCAGGTCAGAGTTCCCTGAAGTCAACAGCTGTTAGAACAGAGAGATTTCTTTGGTTTAGAGCTCCAGGTGTGAAAGCAAACCAAACTAGATGAAGGCTTGATAAGGACAAACACATTTTTTTATTTTAAAATAAATCACAACTCACAATAAAGATGAGTCCAGGCCTGGAATTATAAAACCTTCAAAATAAGGGTAGTTTATTTTCACTGACTCCTTAGTTTTTTATTTTTAACATTTTTTTAGTTTACTGGTCCAGCTTTCATGAACTCCTGACTGTGTAGTAAAACATTCATGTTCAGAGGACACACCCTTGAAGTGAAGTTTACTCTCTATTCTCCTTTCTGTAGCCAAACAAACACTAAAACCACATAACTTCAGTCCTTCCCTTGTTTTCTACATTTACATGAAGAATTTATGTGTTTGTCCATTTTAAGAAGCTAGAAGGATGAAAAGAAAAATATATCACAATTCCATATTAGCTTAACAGACATGTCAGAACTCAAACTGGCGTCAAACTAGTTTAAAGAGATGATCCAGATTAACAGTCCACAAAATTATAAGTAATTGTGTTTCTGTTTACAAACAGCAAAATACTAGTTTATTTTACATGCGGGTTATAGATGACAGTAGGACAGAACCAGCCATTGTGTTGTTTTCCACTTCCATGGTTTCTAAGCTGTAGTGGTTCAACTTGACCTACATCTTTTCCATTTTATTTATAACATGATTCTAAAAGACGTCTTACTTTGAAAAACTGCTGGATTCTCCCCACCACATCTGACTCATTCTTGACGCATGTAAAGTCGCTCTGTCATGTGTCGAAAATCCATCCACCGCTTTCTCAAAGCAGCTGCTGGAATATAAAATAAAAGAAACGTTCTAAATATGGATTAATTTTGACAGTTGTTCTCAGACCACAATAATGTTACGAGGATGCTGCTAATAAAGTTTTTCAAACTATTTTTTAATCTATCACACCTTAAAAGTTGGGCTGAAGTTTTGATTTATAATAGCTTCAACATTGACAGTTTTGGGTTAATCCTGAAACACCGGAGCTCCAATGTTTATGTTCTTTGATTTTCTGTGACTTTTCAACCGTTAATACGATCAACATCATTGATGTTGACGTGTCATCGGTTAGAAAGTTATAGTATGGTAAAAATGTTGTGTTTAAGCGTCATCGGCGATGCCTCAGGTGTTAAAGGATTAAGAGAAAATCTCAATCACTCTGGGGGTGGGTGGCACCCTGGACAGGAATTTTAGTTAGAATTGGAAAGAAACATTTTTTTGAGTTCCTGATGATAAAATGAGTGTCAGGACAGAATGAAGTACGAACAAAAAGAATAAATGATGCTTTTAGAGATGTTCAAATTCTCTTACTGCTTACAATGTGTCACAAACTCTTAATTCTTTAGAGCAGCGGTATCAAACTCAATCGCACAATGGTCCAAAATCTAAAAAACACTCTAAAATGACATTTAACAAATTTAAAACCGTACCTTTTTAACCCAAGTATGAACTAGATATATAGCATTACCTGCGATAATGCTTGTGTGAATGCTGTAAGCTGAATTTGGCAACTGAAGATGCTAGTGGTGATAGCTGAAGATGCCGAAATTGATAGCTAAAAACGCTGAAGCTGATAGCAGCTAAAATATTAGCTAAATGCCAAATTAGCCTAACAAAACAACAACAAAAACTTAGGTTAGCCAAAACAGCTAGCATGTAAATATTAGCCTAACTCCAAAACAGCCTAAAAAACGAAAAAAAACCTAAATTAGCCAAAATAGCTAGCATGTAGCTTAAATATTAGCTACATTTCAAAATGGCCTAAACAATCTTAGTAAATGCCAAAATAGTCCAAACAATTCCAAATTTAAAAACTTTATTCTCTACCTTTGGTTAAAACCACCAAATGGTTCCCGAGCGCGGCTGTGTCTGCAGCTCACCGCTCCCCCAGGGGATGGGTCAAATGCGGAGAAAAAATTTCACACATCAAGGTGCGTGACAAATATTGGGACTTTAACTTAACTTTAACTTTAACCTTTTAAACATTTATACGAATGATAAAAAGGCAGGAATATTATTCCAAAATAAATCAACTTAAACCTTAAATAACTTTCAATATTTTCCTCTTCATAAAAATGTATTTTGTCAAAATTATGCAAGTTAGAAATAACCGTAAGATAACATCGGACCTTTAATAACAATAAAATAAAATCATCTAAAGGGCCGGATACGGCCCCCGGCCTTCAGAGCCACTGTTGGACATGGAGACACATGTTTACTGGTTTACATGAACTTGAAAGCACTATGAATGATTTGTTTTTCCTTATTTCTGTTATCTGTCTCACCCTCTGACTGCAGCACAGAGGATGTTCAGATTCTGAAAGTTGTTTGTTTTTTCACAACATGGAGCAGCAGTCGGTCAGGTGTCAGCATATTCTGCAACGCTGTAATTATGGGAGAGGTTCTATTTTGGCAAAGGACAGAAAAGCGAGATGCGGCCGTACGTCTGAGGAGACCC
This sequence comes from Oryzias melastigma, assembly GCF_002922805.2. Taxonomy (NCBI): domain Eukaryota; kingdom Metazoa; phylum Chordata; class Actinopteri; order Beloniformes; family Adrianichthyidae; genus Oryzias; species Oryzias melastigma. The sequence continues at coordinate 8,596,205 of NC_050532.1, read as the reverse complement.
GCAGCATTGTCAGCTATGTCGGCCACATCCTGGCGGGCTGGTCGTGGCTCCACAACAGGGCTGGTGGTGATCAGGAGCAGACTGTGAGCTTTATCAAGCGTGTGACAAAGAGCTGCTGAGCATAAGCTGCAAACAGGGGGAAGACGGCACGGATCCCGGTTGGAGGCGACGCCGACAATCCCACCTGCTGATGATGGCGGATGGAAAAAAGCGTGGCATAATGTGGACAACGACGGGCAGTTTTGTGACGTCTGCTTGTCTTTGTGTTACAGAGATGTGCGTAGTCTTCCACTGGGAAGTGTTACTCTTAAATAATGTATTTTGCGGTTATAGTTTCAGTTTGTGGAGCCTGGATTAAATGTCAAAGGATCTCTCATTAGAAACTGATCATGTGATTTAAGAGCTTTGAACTTTAAGAATAGCAACTTATAGTATCGCCTGGAGTCTTTTTGAATGTTTTTTTTATTTTTTTTATCAGTAATGTAATAATTTGCCTCTAATAATTTGTTTTATGTTGCAATATTCATATTTGTGTTTCTACTAAAACCCCATTTTGTGCTTTTTACAAATAATTTTGCATTAATAATGCACAATAAACCTGAAACTGGACAAAAAACACACTTCATAGTGGTAATTCAGTTTTTTTTACTTCAAAAATTGGAAATAAACAGTTTTTGTCATCTATAGACAAAATAAAAAAAATGAATAAATGCAAAAGCAAGCCAAAGACAAGGTCAAAAGGTCAAAAGAATTAGAAAAAATATTTAAAAAACATCCAAACCTCCCCCTAAATAATTTACAATGTTCCAAGGATTAATTTGTGCCACTTTTCAAAGGAGTTTCTATCTACTATTGGGACAACTTTCAAGGAATATTACAGTTTTGTATCACAGTTATATTTGTTTTAAATCAAAAATATAAAAATAAATAAATAAATAAAATAAAATAGAAACCTTCACTGTTATTTATGGATGATGTAAATATGCAGTATTGGAAAAAATGCTGTTTAAAAAAATCACCCCTGACACAGTTTTAATCCTAATTTTATTGTGGTGAGGCTGATTTATTTATATCAATCTGTTTCTGTGAATTTAAATACCTTTTTGTACAGTTTAAGCTTTATTTTTACTCTTTTGCATCTTTTATGTACTTGTACACGCTCATTGTACCTTAAAATGTGAAAGTTTTCTGTACTTGAAGCCTTTATGTATTTACATCTTATTTTAATATTATCCATGTTATCCTTATCTTAACATTAGTTTTAAGCAACATGTTTTCATCTTATCATTTTTTTATTTAAAGACACATTATTTAAAATACTTATAAAAAATGTGTGAAAACACAAACTTGGCGGTGGTC
>NC_050532.1:8583331-8594779 GCF_002922805.2 Oryzias melastigma | reverse complement strand
AGCTCTCAGCCCACATCTGTTGGCTCAGCTGTTGGACAGGACAAGTTAAAGTCTGGAAATGATGGAGTTTAAGTCTTTGTGAATCTGCAATGTTGTCACTTTCTGCCCCCTTGTGGCGACTTCTGGAACTGCAAGCAAGAAACGTGACAACTCTTGATTCTCTGCGTTGCTCTTCTTCCTGTGCTAATCAAAATTACCAACAATAACATTTTAAAATGAATTTAAGACAAGCTTCTCCAGTTTGCTATAATAAAAAAGAGTGAGATTTAGAATAAAGAAGAAGAGAAACAGAATCTCTCCACAGCAGAAGAGCAGAGAGGCAGAACCTACTGACCCATTTAACCTACTAAATTTAGCAGAAACTTCCTATAAAAGGTGAGCTGAAGAGTTGCAAAACGTTGAACCAGAAGCGATTTTTTTCTGCAGAAAGAGGAAAAAATGTTTTAAAGAACCCAAGATGGTTGCATTTTAATGTTCAAAACATTTTGTGTTCTGCAGTGGATTAATGTCAATGTAAACTAATCAGAACTAGTTTAAACTGGTTTGATACAAGCATTTTGTGTGTCTGGTTTTCTGAATCAATCTTCGTTTAAACTTTATAGAGAAACTGGATTAAACTGAACTGTTGTCATGTCCATCCTACAGTGTTCCAACAACAAGAGATGAAGATTCATTTGTGATTCAGAAAGAGGTGCATGAATAAGTCCGTTCATTTTTGGAAGTTAGGCTCAACTAAACTCGGACTGCAGATGAATTTAAATGCAAAATAATGTTTGTGATTGGCTGAGAGGAAAAGCGTTTCCTAGATGATGAGCTCATTGATGAAGTCTATCCTCTTCACAGTTCAGTCGCTTCATGCTGCATACAAAATGTATTAATATGACATTTTTATTTACACTTTTAAATTATAAATTATAAAAGAAATTGAACTAATTACATTTTTCCATCCTCTTTGTAGTAACCTTTATTAAAACCCATTAAGATCATCATCTCTTTTGCAATAGTGACCTGATTAATGTTGGTTACTGGGTCAAAACCTGTCAGCAGCTCTCAGTTTATTCAATTATTCTTAGTTTGGGAACATTTTTTCATTTCAAGTATTTTTTTTAATGAAAAAAGGTCAGTTGGACATAAATAGAAAAGGTGACTAAATTTTGAGTTGTTTTTAACGCTTCTTTTTTCAGTGATTTAAAGCTTGTAACTTGATTTATTGACTTTTTCATTTCATAAAATCCATTAAAAGAAACCCCATAAAAGACTTGTCAATGAAATGTACTTTTATCATGTTTTAGGACACTTTTTCTGCTGGAATTTGATTTTCGAGAAATATTTAGGCATTTTTAAGCAGTAAAAATGAACTTTTTTTACAAGTTTGTCTGTGATTTCTCTGAAGTTTCCACAGTGAAAGTGGAGCAGCTGAATGACAAAATATAAAGAAATCATCAAACACAACATCAAGCTGCTGACTCAAGGAGCTTTCTAGGAATGAATCACCAAAAAGAAAAAAATACTAATTAAGATGACATCAAATGAAGGCCGTTTATTTCTTCAAACATGCAGATTACTGTGAAAAAGTCTAAAAAAAACCTCCAAAACTATGACACAAACCCACAGGAGAGACAGAAAACTGGGCCAGAAATAGTCTATTTTCATCCCCATGACCTACATTATCATTAATTAATTAGAATAACCAACTAATTATGAAATAAACATTGAATTAGCATGTTAAGTAATTAATGCAATAATAAAATACCACTTTTATATTTTAGTTTTCAAAATATCAACCAACATTAAACCTCGTTAAGTTCTCTTGTCTATCAAAATATTAAATGAAGGATTTCACACTTTAAAGCGGATCATCTAACAAATATATAGTTTTAAAATTTGATTTCTGATGTTGAAAAAAAAAGGGGAAACTAACGACTTTATCAAAATGAACTATGAGATTTTAACAACAAAGATAGAAGCTTTAAAAAAATAATAATAGTAAGCAGAAGGAAATCATGTTACAGAAAATGTAACATTTTTTTAACAAAACATTGATAATTGTAGTGATTTGTGGTTTCATGGGGAACGCTGGGACGCAGCGCGCTCCCGATCCTCATGTGTGGCGATGTAGTCGAGCAGGTCGATCGGGGTCACGACTCCAAACACGGCGTGTCTGAGGTGAGCCGAACCGTCCGAATCATCTGATAAAGTACAGAGAACAAAAATGTATTAACTTTTATATTTACAGAAATCTGTACAAGAGAAATAAACATTTTAGTTAGAACACTCCATTGAAAGTGAAGTACTTTAAAATCATCCACAGAATTGATTTTAAAGGCTTAAATAGAGCTTAAATGGATTTCAAACTTCTTCTAAATCGGATTACAAAGGGAAACTTTCAGATTTTCTACATTTTGGAAAAGGAAAAAGTGTTCTCTATCCTACCGGAACTTTTATTTTGACATTTGATTTAAAGAATTGTGAATAAAGAAAGTCAAATTCAGTCTCTTACACTGGATGTGATCGTGCACCACCAGGACAAAGCTGTGCGCTTTCAGGAAGAAGGAGAGCTTCCCCAACGTGTCGGTCAGGTGAACCTGGAAGAGGACGCGGGAAGAGGGGAGGGAAGTCAGGAATAGTTGAACCTTTACTGTCCTTGTTTCTAAGTATGTGAATCTTTTGGGATTATTTGGATTTCTGATTGAATTTGTGATCAAATATATTGGATTTAACCCTTTAACACCAGAGCTCCAGTGTTTATGGATTGCAACTTTTCAACCGTTAACACGACCAACGTGATTATATTAGATTCTGAAGGAGAAAAGCGGCTCGTATGAGCCGCTTTTCTCCTTCAGAATCTAATATAATCACGTTGATCGTGTTAGTTGTTAAAAAGTTACAGTATGTTAAAGACTTTGAGTTTAAAGGGTAACCAAACCCTAAATCAACTTTTTTGTCTGTTGACTTCTATAAATGGGGCTTTAAAAGGGCTGTCTGTAGGTCTTTTGTAATAAATTAAAATAAAATGTTTTAATTTGTTTTATATATAATCAAAAACCGGCTGTGTGCTGCCCCCTACAGGTTGAATCGATGTATTACAGTTTAATTTTGTGATTGGTCAAACCAGAAGTTTGACGTCATGATCCTCAGCAGCAGTAATGATAACAGTCCTGCCTCCAAGCCCCACCCCTTTGACTGGATTTTCAAAATTTGGTTGTGGGTGGAGTCAACCTCCAACTTCCCTGTTTGGTTGCCCTTTAAGCATCACCAGCATTACAAACTGACTGATTCTCCTTTGGTAGCAATAACTTCAACCAAGTTGAGGTTGCATTAGTTAAAGCAGACTGTGTTTATGACAAATTCATGCAGAAATGCAAGTAATTCCAAAGGATTCACAAACTTTTTCTTGCAACTGTACGTTCACACCATGCTCTGTAACGTGTGTTCAAGCGACATCGTTCAAGGAAAAGTCAATGGAAATGCGCAGTCAAAACTCTTGAGTTTACGCACATTTCTTGGACTGTTTTTTGAGTTCTACATTCAAAACTCACGATCATTGAACGCGTACACTAGGTCAAACTTTGACCAATCAGGGACTTGGATTTGGTAGCAACGTTTTGATAGCATCCCTTTAAATTCACAGAATTACCAACCGTTTGAAAATTGATCATGAAAGAGACTCGCGGTTTGAGCCCGATTGGAATGATTTAACACTAACGGTGGGGTCACATTGGACGCAATTCGCAAGTCAAATTCGCGTCTGCTGCCTCTCTTTTGACGGGCGCCAAATTTACTGTTTGACATCTTGACGCCCCGGCTGTAGAGCAACCGCCTAAGTTTTACTGGACTTCATTCATAACCACATCATGGAAAAATACGGATGATGTTGAGCGAGTAGCTTGGGTTTTTGAAGAGCTCTAAAGAGGCGCTGGCGAGCACATTATCTTCATGAGATCATTCAGAGTCTCTTCCGATGCGGTGAACTTCACTTCTGACAGTTTTAAACATTATTTCCTGTCTGTCTGTGGCCACGTTTGAGCATTAACCCGAGAAGGGAAAAATAAAAGTAAAGCTGGAGAATCTTTTGATGAAACTAAGAAAACATTGTAAGCCCATGAAGCTAGAGCGATTGCGTGGGAACTCTCCAACCACTGACGGGCCAGCATTGGGGCGCCGGGCTAGCGACCCTGTTAGCTCTGCGTGGTGGCACTCGCTACGTTGTCTACTAGACAGCCTGCTAGCATAGCAGGCGATCTGTCCAGGGTGTTTCCCGCTTTCGCCCAAAAGTAATCGGACAACCCAGTGGAAATGAAAGAAAATGGATGGAAGTTCAGCCTAATTTCCCAGCCTGGGATGAATAAAGTATTGCTATTCTATTCTATTATATTCAGGACAAAAACCCTCGCACTGAGCCGCCATATTGGATTTTTATTTGTACCCTTTGATCTAGACACTGAAAACGTGTCCAAAGCTGGGAACCCGATTGGTTATATCAACTTTGTTGCACTTGACGCCCAAATCGCGCCACAGGACCTCAGATTGTGTCTGTACATTGACTTAGAATTCAAACTTGACACCAATCGCGTCTGGTGTGAATGCACCGTAAGTCTTTCATACATCATAGTAGAGCTGTGAATGAAAAAGCCTGGAGCAAGATTGTAATTTAACATTTTGCCCCAAGCCTCTACCAACTGTTAGTGGCAGACATGTGTTAGTACCCGCTAGCGACGGTCCAGTGTGAACGCCGTATGCTAAACCGCGCATCGCATGCTCAGTGTGAACGTAGCATCAGGGTTAGCCTCAGTCGCTGCTCGACCTGTTTAAAGTCCTTGCAGAGCACAGCGCCGACCGCATCCGAGAGTTCAACCTTCCCATCATGCACAGAGGACAGGATGGTTCCCAGGGTCACCATGCCCAAAATGGCGCTGTGATCACACAACACAGAACAAGAAATGTCCATCTTTAGAAACATGAAGGTTTAAAAAAAATGTTTATGGTTAAACAATCAACCAAAAGGTCATGGAGCGAGTACCCAGTGTCATCAACCACAGGAGCCTGGTCGAACGTCTTCGCTCTCAGGATCTCCATGGTTTTCTGGCAGGACAGCGATGGCGTGATGGTGAGGGGGGCGGGCACCTGCAGACTCTGGACGGTGTGGCTCCACCACCTTTAAGAAACCAACATCAGCATCCGGTCTGAACCTTTTTTAACTCTTTCTCGTCCTGATTTACCAAACTTTCTTGTTCGTCTGCGCCTCCAGACTGAGGAAGCCCTTCTCAACCATCCACTGGTCACTCAGGAACTTCGATCTGAAACCCAAATCAAAAGTCATTATCAATGGATGACATCACATTTACTTGATCCAATTCTCTATATACAGTCAATGTTCACAGCAATGTTCTCCTTTACATATAGTTGCGAACAGAATCGGCCAAGATGACCACACAGCGCTGGCCCTCTTTAAGCTCCCGCGCCATCTTCACCGCTGCCGCCATCGCCGAGCCAGAACTACCGCCTGTAGAAGAAGCAGGTTCACTGGATGAATCCAAACGGATGAGAAATGTCGGAGAATCCTTCGTGAGTTTACCACACAGAAGGCCTTCCTCCCCGATCAGTTTTCGTGACATGGTGAAGGTCTCAGCGTCGTTGGATTTGTACCACATGTCTACGAGCTGTGGTAAAGAGGGTTAGGGTCCAGCCCAAAATGTAAAGTTTAAAGAATCAACGAAAGCAGAAAGACGCTCACAGATCGGTCCAACACGGTGGGGACAAAGTCGTATCCGATGCCCTCCACCTCAAAGGTCGTGTGTTCATCGCTCTCCTCCGAGTGAATGAGAACCGAACCTTCAGGGTCCACACCCACTATCTAAAACCAGGAGACAGACTTGGATCAGGCCTCTGTGCTCTCATTAAAACACGTTTGTTAATAGTGTTGATTATAGCAAGCAAGTTTTTAAACCAGCAACTGATTTATCAAAAACAGAAGAGGAACAGGAAGTGGTTCTTGCCTTGACATTGGGGCATTTTTCCTTCAGCTTCCGGGAAACTCCGGTGAGCGTCCCGCCTGTTCCCGCTCCAGCCACCAGCATGTCCAACTTACCTGAAAGGAAAAGAACAAATTCTCCTCTTTGCTCCAAAGGATACAATACAATGCAATCATAAAACAGACGGATCTGGAACTGTTCGATTAGATTTTACCAATCATAGACAGACTATCACTTGAGTTGGTGGAGTTGAAAACTATAAAATAATATTCCAAAATCTTGATCCCCGAGTTCCTGACCCACAATCCCTATAATAATGAGGTTCATTTAAATAAATGAAAAGAATAGTATGAAAAAAATGGAGAACTATAGAACTGAGTTAACTAGAATTGAATTAAATCCAATTAAAACGAAATGAAATAAAAAAATAAAGAAAAAATGTTTTGAATGGAAATAAAGTCAATATTATTTCATTTTCATTTAAATCTAAAAGGTAAAATATCATACAATTAAATGAAGCTAAATTGAATTGAAATTAATTTAAAAAAAATGAATCCGACTGTGTTTATTTAAATTTGACCGTATTGACTAGAACTTAAGAGAACTGAATTGATTTCAACTGAACTAAACCAAAATAATTTAACTGAATTCAACTAAATTAAATAGAATAGAATAAAGTGAATTGAATTAAGCTAAACTGATCCTAATTAAATGGAATTATATGAAATAGAACTATTGAATTGAATTGTATTCTATTGAAAAATTAAATATAACTGCACTGAACTTAATTGAATTGAATTATGCCAAATGGAACAATACCAAATTGAATTAAATTATACGGAGTTGAATTAATTTTCATTAAATTAAAAAATGGATAGAACTGCTCTGAATTGAACATAACCGAATTATAATGAATTGAACTGAATTGACTGAACGGAATATATTTAATTTATAATGAACTGAAAAAAACTGAACTAATATAAATTAAAGTAAATTCAATGGAATTGAAAATTTCCCAGGGTGCAGCTCAATGCAGGAGCACTGGACCTTCACCACATCCACACCAAAAAACCTATATGATACTAAAACCATTCACTCAAACAAACTTCAATACAATAGAACTTTTTAAGAGCACAAACCATCACACTGCTCTAGTATCTCCTCAGCTGTGGTGTCGTAGTGAGCCAGGGGGTTACTGGCGTTGCGATACTGGTCCAGTATGTGTGAATTCGGGATTTCATTCTTCAGGCGCCAGGCTGTACAGATATGAGACTCAGGGGAGTCGAAAGCAGCAGACGTGGGCGTACGCACAATATCTGCTCCGAGACTCTTCAGCACAGCCTCCTGGAACGCACAGGTGAGCAGGAAATGATCCAGCGAGCATCAAAGTCGTCTTTCTATGCAGAAGTACTTGCCTTCTCCATGCTCATCTTCTCAGGCATAACAATAATGCATCTGTAGCCTTTGACAGCAGCAATGAGAGCAAGGCCGATACCTGCAAGCAACACAAGCGTATTGAAAGAAGTTCCATGAAGTGTCACTGATGTGACGTGATCACCTGTGTTTCCAGAGGTGGGCTCGATGATTGTGTCTCCCGGTTTGAGGATCCCAGCTCTCTCGGCGTCCTCTACCATCCGCAGAGCAATCCTGTCCTTGATGCTGCCTCCTGCACTGAAGAACTCACACTTGACCACTAAATACGCAAAAGAAAACGCAGCATCACCAGATGGGACAAAGATCCACAGGTCAAGAGGACATCATGGCTAATAGTATTAGTGTGTACATAAAAGTCCATAATGTTCTCTCCGTGATTTGATTTTATAAATACTGATGGTCATAAAGCTTGGAAATACTAAAATAAAAACTGAGCGACACATTTTTAATGAATAATTTAGATTCCTTCAATATATGAAAACAGATTAACATAAAAAATAATGTATTTTGATTTTGACAAAATAATGCCTCGGAAAATTTAGATATATGACAGTTGACATCAAAAGTGTAAAAATTGACTCTTCAGAAGAACTAAACATTTTGAAGGGCACAAAAAGGAAATCACGTATCAAATAGCCTGAAGCTTTGGAGCATAGCTAAAATTTTAGCACATGCTAGCTGTTTTGGAGCATAGCTAATATGTTAGCTACATGCTAGCTGTTTTGGAGCATAGCTAATATTGTAGCTACATGCTAGCTGTTTTGGAGCATAGCTAATATTGTAGCTACATGCCAGCTGTTTTGAAGCATAGCTACTATTGTAGTAACATGCTAGCTGTTTTGGAGTATAGCTAATATTTTGGCTACATGCTAGCTGTTTTGGCGCATAGCTAATATTTTAGCTACATGCTAGCTGTTTTGGAGCATAGCTAATATTTTAGCTACATGCTAGATGTTTTGGAGCATAATTAATATTTTAGCTACATGCTAGCTGTTTTAGAGTATAGCTAATATTTTAGCTAAATGCTAGATGTTTTGGAGCATAGCTAATATTTTAGCTACATGCTAGCTGTTTTAGAGCATAGCTAATATTTTAGCTACATGCAAGCTCTTTTAGAGCATAGCTAATACTTTAGCTACATGCTAGCTGTGCTAATATTGTAGCTACATGCTAGCTGTGCTAATATTGTAGCTACATGCTAGCTGTTTTAGAGCATAGCTAATATTTTAGCTACATGCTAGCTGTTTTGGGGCATGGCTAATATTGTAGCTACATGCTAGTTGTTTTGGAGCATAGCTAATATTTTAGCTACGTGCTAGCTGTTTTGGAGCATAGCTAATATTGTAGCTACATGCTAGCTGTTTTGGAGCATAGCTAATATTGTAGTTACATGCTAGCTGTTTTGGAGCATAGCTAATACTGTAGCTAGATGCTAGCTGTTTTAGAGCATAACTAATATTGTAGCTACATGCTAGCTGTTTTGGAGCATAGCTAGTATTGTAGCTACATGCTAGCTGTTTTGGAGCATAGCTAATATTTTAGCTACATGCCAGCTGTTTTGGAGCATAGCTAATATTGTAGCTAGATGCTAGCTGTTTTAGAGCATAGCTAATATTTTAGCTACATGCTAGCTGTTTTGGAGCATAGCTAGTATTTTAGCTACATGCTAGCTGTTTTGGAGCATAGCTAATATTGTAGCTACATGCTAGCTGTTTTGGCTAATTTGGTAATTACCAGGATTTTTGTTTGTTTGTTTGTTTGTTTTTAACTATTTTGGAGCTTAGTGCAGAAGCTGAAAATGGCCTACCCTACTTCTGTTATTTTTAAACATTTTTTTTAAGCAGGGCAAGCCATTTTAGGCTTCTGTAGTTTAGCTATTTTTTTAATCAACATGGTAATTTTGGCTAATTTGACATGTAGGTAACATTTTAGCAAGCAATCAGCTTCAGTGTTTTCAACATTCACACTTGATTTATCTCAAGTAATGCTACATATTTAGTTTATTTTGATTTTGTCAAACCAATCCCTTGGAAAACTCAGACATATTACAGTTGATATCAAAAATAAATAAATTGACTCTTAAGGACTATTGAACATTTTAAAGGGCACAGAAAGGGAATCTGGTATCAAATAGCTTCTTAAGCTCAGTTTTATCGCTGGTTTGGTTTTTCTCTTTTGGCCTAAAGAACAAGGGAGCTTTCACATACCTGCCCTTCTAAAAGAGCTGGTCGAACAAAACCTCAACATTCAGGGGAGTTACATGATACACTTGTTTTTATAGGTGAGGAACAGGAAGCTGGCAGTGACTTTTGCTTTTATTTTGTTAAAGGAAACCAACTTTAGGAACGACTGAAATATCAGCCTTAGATTTGATTATTTTTACCTACAATAGTATATTTGGCTTTTCTTTCCTTTTATAATTGTTCATTATTGTCGATTGTGATAAATATTATTCAATTTTTATAGTGTTAATACATGAAAAAGTCTCAAATGTTGCAAAAAATGCTTTTTTACATTTAAATATTAAATCAAGGCAATTATTAGTAAAAAAAAAATACTTTTGTGATACACATATGCTTCTGTCTGCATATTCTTTCAAGTATTAAAAGTGTTTTAATATGCAAAATAAACACCCTAGAACAGCTTTTACACTCATAAATGTTGTTTTTGTGTCACATCGTCAATGCTAAATGAAAGTTTATCAATTCCATCAAATGAATATAATGTTTAAAAATATTTTCTGGATGTGTAATAGAAAATTTGGATCACATTTTCACACCATTCTGTTTTTTTTAAACATTTTTTTTTACCATGTTTTCAGTTCTTTGAATGTCCAAGTACTCACAAACTTCACATTTGAGCCCAAATTCCTTTGGAATTTTGTTCAGTCGGATTAAAGGCGTGTGTCCGATGTGATCCAAGACGCTGGGAAGGATGCTGGTGGGTTTGGTGCTGCCGTGGATGGAGGAGAGAACATCCATGAATACTTTTGAAGTCCTCCAGATGCTGGTGGCCGTGTACGTCACAAGCAGGCTTCTTACCGCTCTGGGTGGCTGTGGGGTGACTCGGAAGCGGGAGCGCCGGGTCTCCAGGTGCACCTGCTGGGCAAATCCGGACGGATCCATTTCAACCCTGACGCCCCATCCGGATTCCTCTGGTCCCTGGTGCCGTTCTCTCCAGCATCACTGTGCTCTGCGTCAAGGCTCCCATCTTCGAGACCACTGTGGAGACCTTCAGCTGCACTGACTCTGGCAGAATACCTGTCTGTGTGGATCAGGTTAGCAGTGTGGGGACAGGAAGCTTGACCATCTTTCAAGCAAGGAGTGGCAGACACAGAAGGCATGACTGATCTGCAGAGAGACAACACCTTGGATTTTCACAATAAACTTCCATCTTTCAGCAATAAAAAACAGTTCAATCAATATATTAATAACATTTCTGCATGTTCCTACTGTAATTATAAATATATATAATTAATTGTTTGTTTTTAACATCCGAATTTAAAGTCAAATTGCTGAAAATATGAAAAAAAATGACAGTTGGACCATGAACATGATGGTGATTAGAAAAGTATACAAATAATTTTTGCTAAAAATTAAAATTTTCCTCATTTAGACTTAAAAAAAAAAAACTTTAATAATTTTTTTCCTCCCTCATTACTCCCTTCAGAGAATAAATCAAACTTCTATCTCCACTGCTTCAATAAAACCCATTTTCTAGTTCCCTTTCGGGGTCACGGGGGTCACTGGAGCTGACCCAGCTAGTGTCGGGCGAAGGCAGGGTTCACCCTGAACAGGTCACCAGTCAGTCACAAACATAGTTTGATATTTATCTATTTAAAGATCTTTGATTATTTTTTTACATATTTTTTTAGGGTTTGACAAAGTTTTATGTTTTTCTGAACATTTATTTGGATTATTATGAAAATAAAGATTTTTTCTTTTTAAAAAAATGAAAATATTTGACAGAAAAGATTGTTATTCACACAGAAAATAATATATATTTGCACATTTTTTAGTCTGCATACGTGCTTTTATTTTTA
>NC_050532.1:8574155-8582775 GCF_002922805.2 Oryzias melastigma | reverse complement strand
TTTAAAATTTTCCTCATTTAGACTTAAAAAAAAAAGCTTTAATTATTTTTTTTCCTCCCTCATTACTCCCTTCAGAGAATAAATCAAACTTCTATCTCCACTGCTTCAATAAAACCCATTTTCTAATTCCCTTTCGGGGTCACGGGGGTCACTGGAGCTGACCCAGCTAGTGTCGGGCGAAGGCGGGGTTCACCCTGAACAGGTCACCAGTCAGTCACAAACAGTTTGATATTTATCTATTTAAAGATCTTTGATTATCTTTTTACATTTTTTTAGCGCTTTAGGGTTTCACAAAGTTTGATGTTTTTCTGAACATTTATTTGAAATATTATGAAAATAAAGATTTTTTCTTTTAAAAAAAATGAAAATATTTGACAGAAAAGATTATTATTCACACAGAAAATAATATATATTTGCACATTTTTTAGTCTGCATACGTGCTTTTATTTTTAAGTAGTGGTTACCATTAAAACTAATAGACGAATTGCAGGATTGAAGCATGAAAATTAGTTGAAGTCCTTGAACAAGTTCAAAATGCTTAAGCAAAGTTAAAAAAAAAAGATGCATTTACAGAAGTCTTGACATAAATGATAACATATATGATTATTTTTTGTAATGTGAATGTAAACAATACTTACTGCAGGGCGAGCGCTGCTGTGACACTTCCAAAGACACAAAGACTCTCATTCCCAGGGAAAAATGTGTGTGGGGGTTTGGGATTTTAGGCAGGGGGACCAACCCACTCACATGCAAATAAGGGGGTTGAGACTTTCTAAATGTAAACACTATTTGAATTTTACTTTTTTAAATGTGACTGCTGACACCATTTCATGTGTTTTACTCCAGAGCGGTGGAGTTAAAGTTTGGAATAAAGCAACCTGCTGCCTTCCACAACTATCAGGAGAGGAGAATTTGGGAACTTCTGACTCCCTAATCCCCCTCTGGAATTCCATTCGATGTAAAATCCCAGATTAAACTATAAACAATTACTTTTATTGGCAGAGAAGTGGGGACCCATAGTGGTATAATTATGGCAGTTATCCGCTTTGTTCAATAATTCTGTGTTTCTCGACATCAGGCACTCGTTAGCATGAATAAAGTCGTACTTTTTTAAAGTTTAATGTACTTTTATTTAGCTCTTTTCTTCTAGTTTTTACTTAGGTCATTTTCTATAATCATAACCTCCTTAAAACTGATTTTTAAAATAAAATAAGAGCAAATACAAATAAAAAAAAAACATTTTTACAAATTGGGTTTGAGAAAAATTAAGATTTCGCTTCAGATTCAATTTTAGTTTCCAACGTTTTCCATATACTTGTGGCTTTAAAGTCCTTCTTTTTGCTCTCAGATGGACTCATTCTCTGGACCACCAGAAACCGCCTGTTTCCACACATTTAAACTGAAGGGGATTGTGGGTGTTCTGAATAGCTATTAACAGGTGTCAGCGAGGATGACAGGTTCAGCCCCAGAAAGGCAGGAGGAACCCGGCTGAACTCGCTCCAGATCCCATTATTTTTATCAGCGACATGTGGGATCTTCCTGCCGCCACTCGTCAAGCCTGTCCACTGCCCCATGGGTGGGGGGGAAAGGGGGCAGTTTATGGAAGAAAAGAAGCCAAAAGCCCATACCATGAAACTCTTAATGAAATGGGACGTTTTTTGGGAGCTCAAACGCTCTCAGCTTTGTTTAGGTCAAAAACATACATTTTTATACAGCATAAAGACACAATTTTTACTGCTTTCCAGATCATTTTTTGCCAATCAAAGTTTAAATAATCCAAATGTCAAGTTTATTTCTTCTTATGCTCAGAATTCACTTAATTCTCATTTCACCTGATTTCAGGAACGGTCTTAAGAATAAGTAAATTGATAAATTGATTTATATTTTTATGATCCAGCCAAGTTGTTAATCAAATCCACCCAAAGAGAGTTTCTTCAAGTTAAATTTAAGAGCTTTTTAAGGCCATGTATATCAAATATTAAGACCAATTAATCAGCTAATTAAGTTAAAACTGTCACTTCTTATTTTGTTTGTGTCTGATGCTTTAAGCATGCTTCTTTTTTTAGACCGGCGGTGGACATTTAGCGTTTTGGTCCATAAAAACGTATTTACATTATCTTCTCTAAATAATTAGGGTTGAAATGTTGGATTTTCAACAAGACGTGAAACGGAGAAGTTTCGCAGCACCGTTTTTAAGGCTCAGATATAAAAAATTTAAGATGTTTTTAAAGGTTTTTGAGGTAATAATTCCAAATACATAAATTAAATGCTTTTAAAAAAATATTTGGAAAATACTACAGCTTCTTGAAAAATAAACCCAGCATGAGACATGCTGGGTTTATTTTAAAAATAACCATCACAGCGGACAACACTCATGTGCTGGCACCAAAAAAATATTAAGCAAGGGGGCATGGGGCAAACAGGATAAACATTTATTAAACACACTGAAACTAATTTGTTAAAACTTTTTAACTTTAAAAGCATAACTTTTGTAACATAATAAAAGATTATTTATGCCCTTAAATCCAAATAATCGTCTCAAAAAATTAAAATTTTGACATGGAATGTCAAAAGAATCACCATTTTTTAGGCTCAGATATCAAAATGTAAGAATTTTTAAGGTATTATTTTCAAATTTATAAATTCACTGCTTTTAAGACCCCATGGGAACCCTAAATAAAGTAAATGATAAAAAACAACTCAAATTTATTTACTTGTATGTCATTGTTTATAAAAAAATTAGACATAAATATCACGAAAATTTTTGCTCTCCATAAATTATGTCCTGTCAAAATTAAATGATATATAGGAAATCTCATATTCTGGCATTTGGCAAGTCAGCTGACGCACTGTATGATGGGATTTGTAGTTCTGGCCCCCGGGCCTTGACTTTGACACGTGTATTAAGCCATCATTAGAGTCCAATGTGTGGACACACTTAATATTTGGAATGTGACCATACAGTATATTATCATAATCTAAAAACGTTCCCTTTGTTTTATTTAGATGTGGAAAACAATTATGAAACTAAAATGTGAATGGGTTTGTCATTAATTCTTGTTTACTTTGTTTTACATATTTAATTTACATTTGATTATCTTACAAGAAATACAAGGAATCAAGAAAACTTCAGCTGCACTGTTCAGTACCAGGTATTTATCTCTGAGTCACACTGGTTGAAGTTTTGGCTGAAGATGTCCTGAATCGATTTGAGGTCAGTGAATCAGATCGTTCCAAATGAAACAATATCAACGATGAATTGGGTTGACAACCAGAAATTATGATATGAATCGGATTGTTACACTCTTAGTTTTAAACTATGCGAAAAAAAAAAAAAAAAAAATCAACACATTCAAATAGGACTACAAACTGATTTTGAAGCCAGCTTCCATTCTTGACTCCTCATTTTTACTTTAGTCACAGTTCCAATGCTGCTAATTCAGGATATGAGCTCTAATCTGAAGTACCCGCTGGAGGATTTCACATAGATTAGCTTTGGATACCAACAGAGAATGTAAAATGTTTATTTAAAAAAATAAAAGTGTCCCTTGACAAAATCTCTATAAAATATAGCAGTCCATTTAAGAAATGTATTTTTTTAGGATACACTGGGGAAAGAATCCGTTTTGTTAAGCAAGGATTTAAAATTTAATGAAGTCATTTTCCAAAAAAACAAAACCAAAGAAAAAAGCTACAGCTTTAAAACATATTTAGTCATTCCTACAACAGATGTTGTAGGACCCAACATTAAAAAGAGTGTAATCAGAGGAGGAGGTTGCTCAGAACCGTCCTGAGCGTTCTCTGTCTCTGGAGCGCCGCCTCTTGTGGTCGTGTTCTGCCTTACGGCCTCTGTCCCTCGAGCCGGACTCCCTGTCTCTTGACCGAGGTCTTTGACGGCTGTGGAGGGAGAGGAGAGGATGAAGGTTTGATGCTTTTCTTGGATTCTCCGACTGCAGCGTTTTACCTCTTCCTGCGGCGGCCGTACAGCTGTCTCCTCAGGTCATGCGAGATGGGCTTCAGATGCATGAAGTTACAGAAACCCCCGCGAGTGCAACCGCTACAACAGAAAAAAGACATTATTCATCATCTTTGCATCCTCAAGTCCCCCATCAAGTCCCCCTAGAACAGCGTGTCAAACTCAATCACACAAGGGGCCAAAATCCAAAACACACCTTAGGTCGTGGGCCAAACAGGATAAACATTTATTAAACACTAAAACTACATTTTTTAAATTTTAAAACCATAACTTTTGACATAATTATGGACTAGATATATAACATTAATGCGATGATGCTAGCGTGAATAACGGGATAGGCCTAAACAAGCATTTGCTTCCCCTTTTCAAACATGTTAGTTGATTT
Source organism: Oryzias melastigma (assembly GCF_002922805.2). Taxonomy (NCBI): domain Eukaryota; kingdom Metazoa; phylum Chordata; class Actinopteri; order Beloniformes; family Adrianichthyidae; genus Oryzias; species Oryzias melastigma. The sequence goes on along the minus strand of NC_050532.1, from coordinate 8,578,414 downwards.
TTCGGTTTGTGATTTTTTTTTTCTTTGCAAGTGGAGATTGTATTGGTTTTTTTTCTTTGTTTTTTTGGTTTTGTTTTGTGTTTTGCTGTGTTTTATGCTCTGTATATTTTTATCTTTTTTCTTCTTACAAGTTTGAAATAAACCTAAACCTAAATTCTGAATGCTGTAAGCTGAATTTGGACGCTAAAGAAAGAAAAGCCTAAATTAGCCAAAACAGCTAGCATGTAGCTGCAATATTAGCTAAACTCTAAAACAGCCAAAAAAACTATAAAAACAAGAATAAATTAAATAAAAACAGCTAACATGTAGCTGAAAAATAGCCAAACTTCTAAATATCCTAAAAAAAAAACAGAAAAAGCATAAATTGACCAAAACAGCTAGCACGTAGCTGAAAAAAATAGCTAAATTTCAAAATATCAAAAAAGGAAAAAGCCTAAATTAGCCAAAACAGCTAACATGTAGCTGAAAAATAGCCAAACTTCTAAATATCTTTAAAAAAATACAGAAAAAGCGTAAATTAGCCGAAACAAATAGCGTGTAGCTGAAATATTAGCTAAACTCTAAAAGAGCCTAAAAAACTAAAAAAGAAAGGTGTAAATTAACCAAAACAGCTAACATGTAGCTGAAAAATAGCAAAATTTTAAAATGTAAAAAAGGAAAAAGCCTAAATTAGCCAAAACAGCTAGCGTGTAGCTGCAATTTTAGCTAAACTCTAAAACAGACTAAAACAATAAAAAAGAAATTAGTCAAAACAGCTTGCATGTAGCCAAAACACTAGCTAAACTCTAAAACAGCCTAAAAAACTAAGCTTAAAAAGAAAAGCTTAAATTAACCAAAAACAGCTAGCATGTAGCTGAAAAAAATAGCTAAACTTCAAAATATCCTAAAAAAGACAGAAAAAGGCTAAAATAGACAAAACAGCTAGCATGTAGCTGAAAATATAGCTAAACTCTAAAATGGTCTAAAAAATATTGATAAATGTCGAAATAGACTAAAAGCTAGCAGAATGCAAATTTTTTAAACTTTAAACTGTAACTTTTGAACATAATTATGAATAATAAAAAGGCAGGAATATTACTCCAGAATAAAATCAACTTAAAACTAAAATAACTTTCAAGATTTAAAATATATTTCATCAAAATGATACAAGTTAGAAATGAGCGCAAGATAACATCGGGCCACTAATAACAATAAAATAAAATGATCCGGCCCTCTGGGTAATTCTATCCGGGCCCTGGGCCTTGACTTTGACACAATGACCCTAGACTGTGGATCTTCCTCTAAGCTTTTCTTCTCCCTCCATGACTCACCCCGTCTCATACTGGTGACAGCAGGCTTCTCTGAAGTCTGTGACGGGGGAGAGCTCGGCGTGGATGGGCTGTCCGTTAAACCAGCGGTTGTTCAGGTCCAGCACCGCCTTCTCTGCATCCTCCTCGTTGCGAAACTACGAGGACCAATCACCAAAAGAGAAAGTCAAAGGGGTCCGCAGAGGCGCCGACACACCGCAGAGTCCGGGATTCTCACCTTCACGTAAACATTCCCAACTAGATGGTCGCCGAGGTTGTCGCACACGTTCATTTCTTCCACTTCGCCGTACTTTTCCTCCATTTCTGTGAAGACCTCCTACGAAGGTTCAAGAGCAAACGTGTGACAAAAAGATGGTTAATCGGAAGCAGGAGAATCAGATACTCTACTGCACAAATGTGAAGCAAATGATTATCTATCTGCTGTTTCAATAGAGCTATGGTAACAAGGGAATGTTGTGGGATCAATAAAGTTATAGTCTATTCTATTTGGGCACACTCTGGTTTCATTTTTCAAACTCCCAAGATCTTGTATTGACTTTGTAAGAGGTGCCATTACTGAAACAGCTTATTTTAAAACGAATGAAACAACTCAGATCTGTGGTTTCTGGGTTTCACCACTTCAGCCTGCAGGAAGTCAGAGTCACACTAAGAGCAGCAACTTCCTGGACTGAACACCGACTTCTCCAAACATCACCAAGGGTCCCTCTGGCTGGTTTTCTTTTTTCAAATTTATAGGTCATCTTTAGAACAGATTGATGTTCTAAACCGCAATCAATAAAGTTCATTTACCTCAAAGAATTCATCATAATGTTCCTGCATCTCCATGTCGCTGATGTTACCTGATGAGAGAAAGAAGGAAAAAGGGATTAGAAAGAAAAACTTCGTGGAAGTCTGTAAATGAGCCATTAGAGAAGCACAATTTATGGCTTTTTTTTTATTTTTTTTTAGATCTACTTGAACAAATGTTACATGTGACTTTTTGTTGTTAATGTATTCCTCTCACTTTTGTCGAGCCATAATCTCTGAACTCATTTATTTAGAGAAAATGGTATGGTCGAGTCGGGGTGGGATTATACAAGTTCGCTTCCTTCCACTCCCTTTCAAGTGATCAACTTGTGATTTATTAAGTGATATGTTATGTATTATTACCTGATTGCTTGAAATAAACCATTTCATTCATTCATTCATTTTCTCAAAATAAAATATTTTAAGATTAAAACTGCATTTCTGAGTATCTCTATCTAAATTGTGATAGATCAGGAGCAGAAAAAGTTCAGGTTTGTGATGTAGAAACTGGGATGGCTGGTCCAGAGTCTCTCTTTTTAGGTACAATTCTGATTCACTTGCCCACAAATAGATCCATTGGAGTCTTTGTTTTCCTCGTCTGAGCTATAAACTGAACAGCTGGATAGCTCAGATGTTGCTCACCATTTTCTCTCACCGCTAATGTTAGCTTGAGGTTGTGAGGGGCTATCAGCTGGCAGGAGAGCGTGTAAACAAAGGAATGATGGGATATCAATGTAGAGCTGTTCCGGCGAACAGACCCGCCCACAACTCAGAGGCCAATTTCTGCAGAAATATGTCTTGAAAACGACAAGTTCTTTTTTAATTTTGGCAAAAAATGGCATAATCATAATTAAAAAACCAACGGGAATGATCTTAAAATAGATAAAAATGTAGTTAGACTGGGACTTCAAATGGATAATTGATCCAGCTTGTTGATTTTTTGTCTTTTTAACACATTCAAACAACTAAGTGATAAAACTTTGTTCAGCTGATGGTAGTTTTAGTGGAATTGTAACTTTTCAATGTCTATTTATATCCAGATGACAAAAACAAAACAACTCCAAGAGCTCATCTTTATGATAAAAATAGCACAAATAAAAAAAAATATATCAAATCTACACTAAAAAAAGTGAAATATTGGATCAATTTGCGACATTTAAAAATATTACTTTGTATCAAATTAAATGTTTAAGTTGAGTAAACCATCAGCTCAAAATTTTAATATGAAGAAAACTAGTGATAATTTTAAATGTAACTAATTACAAAACTTTTGTTAATTGATCCAATATTTCATTTTTTTCGGTGTAGGTAAAGTCATGTTCAACATTATGAAGCCACTTTCTCCCAACATGAAACAAAAAAAAAAGATGACTTCATAACCACTTTTGACAGTGTCAGTCACTCTTGAGGCACGCCATTGAGTTTGAAAACTTATGGTGAAAGATATGAGAGATAAAGACACGTTTTAACCCCTTCACCCAGAACCATCTACAACAGGAAACAGCTGTGAGGAAAATGACGACACCTGGAGGCCCAGAAACCAGCAAATACGGTCAAAATCATGAGTAAACATCTTTAAGATCAGGGTGTCTCGACTCCAGTCCTCAACACACCTAACCTCAGCTCATCCTCGAGTCTTCCAGAACCTCAATAATCAGGCTTAATACCGTCTTTGCCAGGAAGACAGTAAACAAGCAGGATGGAGGGAAACCCAGATTCTTTCAGGCTCTCTGTCGTATATAATCTGTGCCATCATTTCTGCCGCAGCAGGTTAGCATCCTGCATGTACAATGAGGCGTAAAAATTGTCCTCGTTTTGTTTCCTACAGAGAATCATTCATTGTCTTTCTGTCTTTGACCCGGATAACACGGAAAAATCTGCAGTGACAAAAACAATCAATTCAATGCGGTTTTTGACCGGATAATTAGTGGATTCAGTATATTGCTGCTCCTTTTTAGCTTTGTTGTCTGCACTACTTTTATTTATGTATTTAATTGTTTTTATTTAACCTTTATTTTACCAGGAAATCCCATTGAGATGATCTCTCTTTTTCAAGGGAGACCTGGCCAAAAGGCATCAGATTGTATCCACTGATCAAATTCAATGTGGGTACTTTTCAGTTAACAGTTGAAGAGAGTTCATCACTTACTGATGGTAAACATTTAA
>NC_050532.1:8565675-8574033 GCF_002922805.2 Oryzias melastigma | reverse complement strand
CAGACTGAAAAGCTGAAAGATGCAGTCCCTCCTCTGTAATCTCCACTTACAGGTCAGACCTTCCATGGACTGGGCACTGTTCTGAGGGTTCCTGTAAATGTTGAGCATTGCCACAGTCTGCAAGAAGAACAGAAGACAAATGGTTTGTTTTTGAGGGAAATCCAGATGTGTTTAACGCAGTTTTATTTTTTTTAATCAAAATCAAAAATAGGTGATAAGAAGAACATCTGTTACTAAAGCTGCTCCTAAACTTAGAGGATTTTGTTCTTCGAGGCATTTGATGTGAACTTGAAAGAGACACTGATAAAAATTGAGTCTTTAACATGTTCTTGTGGCATTTTCTGACAATGGAGGATATTTATGAAGAAAATTAAGCTTAAAATTGCATTTCTGAGTACTTCTTTATTCAAACCATTAGTCAGGAGAAGATGAAGATTTTTTTTGTTACCTAGGAAATATACTGGGCAGGCCACAAGCTGCCAGCTCCAATTCTGATGCCAACACGTGGACAAATAGATCCATGTACATCCACGTTTTCTTCATACGAGCTGACATCTGGCTCTAAACTGTACAGCTGAATAGCTCTGAAATTGCTCGCCATTTTTGTTGCTCCGGTAACATTAGGTAGGGGGAGTGAGAGGTTGCAAGTTAGCAGGAGGACCTTAATGAAGGCAGAGAACTACTGCATGCATTCACACCATTTACTCTGTCTAGAGAAGGCTTCTCCATTTTTATTTTATTGCAGACTTCTCAAACTCCCCTTTGACACCATCCTGTTCTCTATGTCCAAAATAAGCACTTTATAGTCTACAAATACAGCCATCAACGTCAAAATTGAATAATTGGAATGAAAATTGCAGTTAGAACTGAAGAAGTAACTTTCTAAAAGAAGAATAAAATCCTGCAATGACACAACGTGAGAATCCCCACAGACATGTTCCTTAATGTCAGAGATTAAAGAAGTATAAACCTGCAACCTCCCTGCAGGCAACTGGAATAACAATGTCCTTTATTTAAAGATGGTGGAGCAACCTTTTTTTTTGGAATGCAGTTTAAACAAAAAGATCTCAGACTTAGAAACAGAAAATAATTAAACCAATGTCCTTTGAAGTAACAGACACAAAGATCTGAAGCAGCTTTTGGCAAATTAGAAATAAAAGGAAATTGTAGTGATCTTACTTGGCTAAATGTCGGTTTGTTGTGTAATCTGGAGCAGCGGTCACCATGTCGGCAGGCACCAATCTTAAAATAAAAAGAGCAGTTCACTCTGCAAAAACAAACCACAAAAGTCAGATACAGGTATGTCATGCTCCAAATTATTGCACATAATTTTCTATAACCACAACAACACCACAAATATGGCTCAGCTGCAATGACTTCTGGGAATTTGAGTCACTGCTGTGCAGGTAAAACCTGCAAACTGTTCAAACCAGAAACCATGTTTTCAGTGGAATAACTGCAGAAATCGAATTTTCTGATGTAGTTTTTTGTTATTTTCATGACAAATTCCTGTTTCAACTTTTGCACTAGGATTCTAACTAATAAATTCAACCTCCAAATCTTACATTTTACATCCTATCCTTCCTTATAGAATGAAGTCACGTGGTACTGTCATATAATTTAAAAATAAATCTGTTATTTAGGACATTTAGTGGGGCAGTAATAAGGGTTATTGTACAAAAAGCTATAGATAATATTTAGCCTCGTGGCACATTTACTCTAAAAGAAAAGAATTTAAAAAAATACATTCAAGATAAAATAAATCATTTGCTGTTTTTCCGTCACAAACACAAGGTTTAAATGCATACATTCGTACAAATTTCAAACAAATTACATATTTAAACGTGAATAAATGAGCGTATCCGTTTATGTGTGCTTTATTTAAACGAAATTTCATCACCCACTCATTTTTTTAACTCGCTGTGTTTATTAGTGTGGAGGCTGGCTAGCTAGCACTAGCAGAGGCAACCGTCGTGACGTTGCACGCGGCAGGAGAAAGTTAGCTTAGGAGACAACTAAACAACATTGATTAACTGAGACATTTCGTTACTTACTTGTCTTTTTCTGTGCCAAAAATGGATGCTAAGTACTCTGCCATCTTGTTAGCTTATGCTGTAGCGCGTATCAAAAAAACACCTAGCCGCCTCATCTCCTTCATAATAAAAACACGCACCACTACTTCTACATTTAAATATTTAGATAAGCTCAAATACTAACACACGTAAGAAAAAAGCTAAAATACTGTACATTGCATTATTTTTTGCGATACAAATAAATGTCAATTTAAGTAAATATATCTGTATAGTTTCTAATTATTTAGTGCGCTATTAGTTTATTGATTTTGTGGTTTTACTTTGAAGGCGAAAAATCCCAACCGGAAATGCTTAAAAAACGGACTGTCTTCATTCACAGTTTAACTTTCAAAGTAAAAGTATATGTCCACGTGCGTTACTAACTGTCTGCGAAAAAGTAGTTTGGCTTGTTGTACTGCCTAAAAGAGAAAATCTTCTTTTCTGTAGAGTGCGAAATAAACTATTCTGATATGTCGATGAAATCTAAAATGTATGTGTTCCTGAACATATATATCATTTTTTGCACTACAATTCCATGTAGTTTCATAATGAGGTAGTGTTTTTGTTAAAACATTTTTGATATAAAAAGATAATCCATAAAGTGATAATATCCATAATAATTATGGATGAGTGTAATTATTTCAAACCACAAAGCGATGCAAGCCTTTGAGTGTGTCTGTGTGCATCAGATCTGACTTAATATTTAATATTGATACAATAATTTAATTTGAGCAAAAATTGACAGCATTTTACACTTTTTTGCTTGATTTATTTTGAATTAAATCAATAAAAACACATTTAATTGTATTCTAAAACACATGCAGTGAAGATACATCAACTTTAAAACAAATGGATAATATTACAATGAAAAGAACAAAAAAACGTGTATTTTCTGTGCAAATTACAATAAAAACTATTTTAAAAAAGCACAAAATAATGAACCACACAGTATGTTTACAACTAAATACAATGTGTATGCTATATTTAAGAAACCAAAACTTTGGTACTGTCAATTACTTTAACTCTTAGTCACTCAGATGTAAAACAAGCACAACATTTAGCCATAAACAGAACATTTAGCTGAGATACTTTCTCATATTTTGAGGCAAGTCCAACATTAGCAGTTAGTCTCCGCCCCTCTGCTTCGTGAAGACTAGCCCGAACAAAACTTGGAAGATACGACTCGTCTGGTTCAATGTTTTGCTGCTTATCAGCAACAGTTAAACTTTAACGTCCTTAAACTCTGACGGACAGCAGGTATGGGTATTTTGGATAAATTGTAGGGTTTTGAACGAACATGATCACGTTGAGACTTCATTTACGGCGGGGCTCACTCTTCCCGCTATTTTTCAGCCTAGCTAGCGATGCTAACTCCCCTAGCTAGCTGCTAATTACTAGTACGTTTGCTGGGAAGAGGCCGCCCACTTCCCAACCAGAAACACTTGTGGTATTTGTTACTTTATACTAATGCTGAGCTGACTCCGTCGTCTTGTAGACTCATCGGAAAACAAAGGAGCGTGTTGTTTTCAGGAGTAAACGCTGCTAAAGATCAAGCTAACCACAGAAAAGGCTGCATCTGACAACCACCGATCCACAAACACGCAGTAGGTGCACAGTCCTCGGGTGATACAACGCTCTTCCATCTATTTCCTACTCGAGTTTTAAATTAGTTATCGGGGTCGAGCATTAATAGAGTATCGATGACATCTTGGCCCATCTCCGGGGCTCTTTCTTGCCAAAACTCGGACTGGTGTTGCGCTGTTGAGATGCCCTCGGAAGTCTTGCATCGATGTCGAGCTTAGCCAGGATTTCCGGCTCCTTTCCATTTGCCCTATGCTGTTTTGTTTCCGTTTATTCTATTTCCGTTTCAAAAGTTTTCTACGTGCAGAGTTGAAATGGGGCACAAAAATGCGTTTTAAAGTCACGAGGCACCGCTTTTTTTGTGCGGGGCATATTTTCATCGTTGTTCTGCACGCGGGGTCCGGCGGTTGTGTAATGCGCTCCCTTCGCCCCGCACGAACAAAATCTGTAGCTAATTTGTTCAACTGCGTGCTGCCTTTAAGACAATAAAATGTGTCACCTAGTGCGTGATTATTAAGTTGTGAACGTTTTTGCCACGGCTAATGAGGACTCATAGGAAGTTATGGCCAGTATTTGATCAACCCCGGCCTTTAAACGCGCGAGCCTCGCCCTCGAGTTAGCTAGTGTTAGCAGTCATTGAACTGTCCTGAACGGCCAATGAGGAGTCGAGGCTCAGAGGCCTTTCAGTGCTTCACCAGCTCCATGTAAACATCCCGTAAAGTTGTAGCTGATTTGAAATATCAATGAATGTATACTTAAAATTGCAATACATGTTTTATCTTAGCATAATTTAGCTTAGTAAGACACAACACCATATTATTTCAGTAATTTAAAGAGAATGTGACAGCAATCATATTTTCTCCATAAAATTAATATATAGAAACCCATACATTTATCAAATGTGTGCATTTTTCTAAAAATGTAAGGGAAAACATGTTTTTGTGTCATTTGGCTGTTTGAAATCACTATTTGTGCCTCTTTATTGGCATATATATATATTTTTAACTTGGATGAAAAATATTTTTTGGCATGTTCTTGGGGCATTTTTCTGATGATGGAGGGCATATATGAAGAAAATTAAGCTAAAAATAGCATTTTCCGAGTATTTCTTTACTTATTTGTAAATCAGGAGCAGACCAAAAAAGACAGTTTGTGACAGAAAATGCACAAGCTCCTTGCTCTGCTCCATGAGCTGCAGAGAACCATGGAACCATTTGCTTGTTTAACCCTAACCGTTACCATAACCTTAACCCTTCCCCTGGGTCTGTGCATCCAGGAAAAAGTTCAGCACTGGCGGCACATTTTTTTAAAAATTACGTACAAATAGACACTTTCTTATTTTTATTGATGCTATCCAGCTATCGGCTGCTACATGTTGGGTTATTATATGATACACAAGACAAGGTGTATCATTTAATCTCACCAAACTGCAAAAAAATTAGCTGTTTCTGTGTGTACTTTCTTTCTTAATGTTTTCCAAATATTACAGTTAATTGAAACAAAAATGTCCTTTTTCTGTTTAAGTTGTTTCGTGACAAAATGGCTAAAAGTGAAGCAGAGGAGCTAATAGAGATCGAAATAGATGAACGAGAGAAGCAAGCATGTTTGGAGGAAAGGTAAGGCGGGGGGGGGGAGCAAATCCTGAACACTAATCTGGTGTGTGTTTTGTTCTGCTATCGTTCATTCTGACACAATCTTTGGCTTTCAGTGTGGAGGAGCAGACCATCACAGCATCAGATTTGATTCAGCAAGACATCGACATCAACGAGCCAGTTGGAAATTTGAAGAAGCTTTTGGAGCCTCGCATCCAAATCTCTCTAGATGCTTATGATATCTGCTTGCAGGACATCCAGGTAACTATTCAGCCATAACCCCAAATTATTACAATTTTTTTTAATCCTTTTGTTGATCTGCTGATGCAAGAGTTTGTTTTTAGCTCCATCCAGATCACAGCCTCTTTGATCAGGGGGTGAAGACGGACGGCACAGTGCAGCTCAGTTTGCAGATTATTACGAAACCAGGTATAGATTACATCTGAAATAAATAAAAAAATCTGAAAGAAATAAACATCTGTTAATAAAAACAAATCCTTCCACTTAGGAGAGGAGAAGCTGAACATCTTGGAAATTGTGAAGCCCGTTGAGACGGTAGAGGTGGTGATTGACCCAGATGCAGCAGGAGAGGAAGGAGCCATGGTGGAGGAGGGACACCTCATCGCCGTCGACAGGTCTTCCCTGACAGACGAGACGTCCGAGCAGGTCACACGCTGGGCTGCGGCCCTCGAGGGTTACCGCAAGGAGCAGGTCCGCCTCGGCATACCATACGGTGAGATTTAATTTTTTTTAAAGCACTCCAGATATTTTTTTTCTCTGTTTACAAACTATTTTGTGTGTCTTCCTTCAGACCCCATGCTGTGGACGGCAGATCAGGTGATCCACTGGGCTGTGTGGGTGATGAAGGAGTTTAACATTGAGGAGATGGAAATAGGCAGCATTCACATTCCGGGACAAGATCTGTGCAGTTTCAACCAAGAAGAGTTCCTTCAGAAAGTTCCTAACGGAGAGATTCTGTGGAGCCACCTGGAGCTCCTGCGCAAATGTAAGTCAGTTACTGGACAGAGAATTCCCTCTGAGATTATTCATCTCAAACACTTAGTTCTGATCACACTTGAGCTCTGAGGTTCTGATCCAATAAGCAATAAAAGGCCCTCCAGATCATTTTATTTTATTGTTATTAATGGCCCAATGTTATTTTGCGCTTATTTTTAACTTGTATAAATTTGACAGAACATATTTTTGGGAGAGTAAAATATTAAGAGTTATGTAAAGCTTAAGTTGATTTAGTCTGGAATAATATTCCCGCCTTTTTATTTTTCAGAATTATGTTAAAAATTGGCATTCTGTTAGCTTTTTTGACTATTTTGGCATGTACTAAGATTTTTTTTAGGCTATTTTGGAGTTTTAGCTAATTTAAGCTTATTTCTGTTTTTTAGGCTATATTGAAGTTTAGCTATTTTTTCAGCTTTCATATGTGTCTCTGATTGATTCTTGTATTTCTTTAGACGTGTTGGCCAGTCAAGACCAGTCTGGAGGTGATGCCACTGTTACCATCGACCAACGTAAGTATTAACACTAGTAAAATTATTCAAGCAATTTTAAAAGGAAATTGTGATAAATATCTATTTTTAAACCACCAAAGTAGTAAAACAAAAAGCCCAGGTGGCATCAAACAGCTGGAGTTGCTCTGATCGGTGAAAATCTCTGATTTTTGTTTTCAAATCTGTCTCTTCAGCTGTACAGATAATCCCCGCTCAAGTGAGCACACCCACCGCAATAAAGGTCCTGAAGCAGAACCGCGGGCCCAGAGCGCCGCGCATTTCAGGAGAGGAACGCAGTTCCCCCGGCAACCGCACAGGTAGGACACGGTTTACAGAGTCGGGATGCTCACACGCCTTTGATTAAGGGTCATTTGGGGGGATATTATGGAGATAAAGGAAGGCTGTTCACATTAATGTCAACATGCAGAATTTATGTCATTAAATGGAATTTTCATATTTAAAACTGAAGATTTGAACTCGGCACTATTATGAAAAATTCTCTTCCACTTTTTTACAAAATTTCCCAGTTGCCTTTTTTTTTTTTTTTTCTCCGTTTACTTTGTATGCTAACACCTCTGCTCGTCCTGAACCAGGCAACAACGGTCAGATCCAGCTGTGGCAGTTCCTCCTGGAGCTGCTGACGGACAAAGACGCCAGAGACTGCATCTCCTGGGTGGGAGAGGAGGGGGAGTTCAAGCTCAACCAGCCGGAGCTGGTTGCTCAGAAATGGGGCCAGCGCAAGAACAAGCCGACCATGAACTACGAGAAGCTCAGCAGAGCCCTCAGGTTGGTTTCCTGCTTCCTGAGTGGTGCTTACACCGAGCTACGTTCACACCGAACGCGATTTCAAATCAGCTGTAAGGGTCATATGGTTTCAATGTTAAGTGCATGTACAGATGCGTTAAGAGGTCCTGCGGCGCAATCAGGTCATCAGGCGCTGTGCCTTAGAGGTACCCCGTTTCAAACGCTTTGCCACAATGTTTCCAGAGTTCAAAGATCTGAACTTTGGCAAAGAATTTGTCATGTAAACCAGTCAGGGACTCAGCTTTGACCTCAGTCAGGGACTCAGCTTTGACCTGTGAGGTGTAAATGATGTGATCAGCAGGTGGAGTCCAAAACAAAGTCTTTTCTTATTTGGATCAAGACAAAAAAAGTCCTGGAATTTAATTCTCATCTGATGCTGTTGCAGAGCTCTTTTAAAGAGTAACACAACAGCTGGATTAGAGCCTGACTCCACCCACAGCCAGAATCTTAAAATTCAATCAGAGGGGTGGGGCTGGGAACAGGAGTCTCAGTGACTGTTATCATTACTGGAGCTGCAGATCATAACGTGGAACTTCTGAAATGACGTGGGACTTGCAGGGTTTGACCAGTCATAAAAATCAACTGTATTACCTCATTTCACCCTGTAGGGGGCAGCACGCACACAGTTTTTGACTATAATTTTTAGAATTACAAAAGTTGATTTACTGTTTGGTTATCCTTTAAAATAAATAATCCTGATCTCTCGACATCACCCGTGTCTTTAATGCATTGAGTCCATATGAGATATACAGTCAATGCTTCCATGTAGCGATGAACTTCTGACAATAACTCCTCCCACGCTCG
>NC_050532.1:8558136-8565345 GCF_002922805.2 Oryzias melastigma | reverse complement strand
TGCGTTAAGATCATCAGGCGAGGGGTGGGGCTGGGAACAGGAAAAGAGGAAAAGGTCAAATATTTTGCCCTTTTTCTGCTTTATTTTGCTCTGATTTTCTCTTCTCGTAGGTATTACTACGACGGCGACATGATTTGCAAGGTCCAGGGCAAGCGCTTCGTCTACAAGTTTGTGTGTGACTTACGGACTCTGATCGGCTACAGCGCGGCTGAGCTCAACAACCTGGTGACGGAATGCGAGCAGAAGAAAGTGGCGCGCCTGCAGATGCACGGCATCGGGCAGCCCATCACCACGGTGACCCTGGCCACAGCCACGCTGGACAAGGAGAGCTGAGAGGACACTGTTGGGTTTTAGACACAAAAACTGCACAGCTGACTCCCTGATCACCGGGGGGGGCAGCTTTTTTTTTTTAGAATCGTCTTCGTAGTTTCAATCGACTGAAAGTTGGGACTGGATTCTTCAGCTTTCCTCCAAATCTACCCAGAAGGCTGTTGAAGATGAGTGCTGGTGTGCCTGCAACCCAGTTTCTTTTGTAGAGCTGAAGACTTTTCACTGTACATAATGATACTCCCATGTTTTTCATAGCCACGGGGGCGCGTGTATTTTCATATTTTCCCATTTCTAGAGAATTCCTTTTTGTATTTTATTCCAGTGACTTGCTCCCAAAAACCCTGTCCACCCCGGGAGGGGCAAATAAACCCATTTACTTTGTTTTTCTAAACATTTTTTTCTATGACATTCACACTTTTTTTTTTACATTCAAAACTTTTATTCATGAGTGTAGAAAGCTTTTTCTTTACTCCAAGCAAACAGTTTTTTAAACTACACACAGAATCGAGAAGAAAAACATCTTTAATCACCGGGCTACAAAGACCCCCCGAGTGATCGTCAATACAAATTGTTCAACATTCACCTGATCAAGAGCTTTAAGTTGGTGTCTACACATGTAGAGGTGATATGTGTTGTATTTTTCTGAAAGATGCGCGTCACATTCAGGTTTTCCCACAGAGGTGAAGGTGTCCTGGTGGGGGTGAGCGGTACTACACCTACGCAGGCAAAGGAAACACGAGACTGAAGCGCTGTACATGAACGCGCAGCAAACGTAGAAAAATAGAATATGAGAGGAATGTTTTAGGGGGTGAATCTGAATTTTTTTCTTTTCTTTTATAATATTGCAGCCAGAATAAGTGAGGGACAAAAAAAAATGTACAATCAAAAACATCTGGAATGCGATGCCGATAGAGAATTTTCACACAAATCCTCGTTTAAAGAAAAAAAAAGTGCAGAACGGTCATAAAATTAACATTTGGTAGCAATCGTCACAAACGTAGTGCATAGAAAAGCAAACGGCAGCGCGATCCTTTTTCGGATCCCGCGGCGCCTCGTGTTTCACGCAGCTTTGTCCATGCAGCCAACACGACGGTGAAGCGCGGCGAGAATCGGGGTTAAAGCGAGTCTGTGTGACGACAAAGCGGAGCGGATTCTCAGCACTTCTCCAGGTCACGACATCACAAAGAAGACGCACGAAAAAATATATACACAATCCTGCCCCCCCAAACACCACCGGATACTGTAGATCAACATCGCCATGCACTGCACATACTTACAGCTAATATATTACACATTCACAACAAACTCATAAATATTTTCCGCTTTTATATACCTTGATTATGCTTGTTTTTTTCGCTTATTTTTTTCTGTATAGAAAATGTAAATCATGCAGCTTGGAGAAGCCTGATTTGTCGTTGAAGCGCAGGTGAGTGGTGGCTTGTGAAGCGGGGCGGGGTCATAAATAATTGAGTCTGGTCCGAACACCGACGGAACGGAGCGGTTCAGTCCAAACAGTTCATCCTCTTTACGATACGGTTCCATGCTGGTTTCCTGCACTGAAAGCGGCACAATGTTTACCTTTTATTGTGAAAGAGACCGATCGGTGGTTGTAGAAGTCCTCATCCGGCCCTCCTGCTGGGCAGCAGGGTGGGGGTGGGGGCGAGAATGGAATGGAAGGGGGTGTAACGGGCGGGGCATCGCTGTTCTTTAGTTCTGCATCTGCTCAAAGAACTTGTAGGTGGGGTTCTCATAGCCGTTCTGCTGCATCCGGGCCAGGTGGCGCTCCTCGGGGGTCACGGCTGCATCCACCTTTAAACGCACGACAAGAGTTGGTCACCAGATCATCTCTCGGTGATGCACCAAAAAGAAAAAAATAGTTTTTATACCTCAATCACCCCGTGGTGGATAGAAGTGTACTGCTTCTTCCGGAGCATAACAAGAGTGATGACGATGATGGTCGCTATGACGACGCCTCCAACCATCAGCCCGATGATGGCGCCCTTATTGGAGCTGACGTCTTCAGCCAGCAGCTTCTGATGGTAAACTTCAAAGCTGGCACTCTGCCTTTCTCCCGTCTCCATCCGGACATTCGCCATCTCCTCTGGCTTCAGGGCAGAAACTGAGAGCAAAAAATCAAGTTTTGTCTTAAAACTATGAAAAACAAACAGATTTTGTCTATAAAAGTCAGTTTGTTATTATTGAAGGTGGTACAGTGGTTTATTACAGTATCGAGGTTCATCTTTCACAGTCTGGCTGTTTTACTGACTTTTTCAGTAAAATTTTGCATCCTTTTGTAATGATTTTTGTTCTGCATCCTGATTGGCTGTTGACTACTGTCAATCAAAGTCCATTTTGTGTCTCCTGTATGGAATGGAGAGTTTAATTCTAAAATACTGCACTTCTTTTTCCATGACGGTTTGAACTTTTGAGAGTTCCCATGAAAATCCTGCTTTTGATGTTTATCTATTTAAAACGGATAATTGTGATAAACTAGGGAACACTCTACTCTTCTTATTATTTTGTTTTGTTGAAGTTTATGCAGTAATCCGGATGTGAGAATTCCAAACCAGTCTAAGGAAAAACGGTGGCTGTTTTTTTATTTTTTATTTTTGGCTATTAGCTTCTAACATGAACTAAGTAAATAAGTGTTTGAAAAACTTCTGACTCATCCTCAGTTTGAAAATAAATATTTAAGCAACAAAAAATAAACTTTGTGTTTGAGCAAAGACTGCAGAAATAGAAAGAAATGGTTCCTGAGAATGTCTGCTTTGATTTTTGAGTAATAACTCAGATAAAGGATTATGAAACCCACCAGGTCGTGTTGGAAGTCCTCTGTCTGGATTGGGTCGTGCATCCACGGGCTCCACTACAGAAGAAAAGTGAACGGGTTTATGATTTCAAAGTAAAGCTCCAGTCAATAGGGCTCTAATTCAACATATTTATGCTGATTTTAGTTTGGTACCGTGGTTTTCTGTGTTGGGCTGGTTGAAGCTCTCTGGGTGAATAAAGCCCAGTCCGTCCAGACCCGGGTCCATGGGAGCAGAGCTGAAGGCCTGATCGGGCATCAGGGCGTCGTTACCGTAACTGATTCTGCCGTCCACCTGCAGACGCACAGGAAGCAGAAAGAGAAATGCTCTTCTATCGGTCAGAAGTCATTTAACAAGCATAAATAGACTGAATCAAAAATACGCTAAAAAGTTATTTAATTAATCAGAAAATAGGAAGGAAAAAAAGCAAACTTTAAAAAA
This sequence comes from Oryzias melastigma, assembly GCF_002922805.2. Taxonomy (NCBI): domain Eukaryota; kingdom Metazoa; phylum Chordata; class Actinopteri; order Beloniformes; family Adrianichthyidae; genus Oryzias; species Oryzias melastigma. The sequence continues at coordinate 8,561,767 of NC_050532.1, read as the reverse complement.
AAAATGAAAAGTTTGTTGGTACATGTGTGGGTTGGTACATGTGTGGGTTGGTACATGCTTCACAGGTTGAATGGTGACTAAATTGTCCCATGGTGATAATGTGTGTGATTGTGTCACCATACAACAGACTGGCGACCTGTTCAGGTGTACCCTGCCTTTGTCCAACAGTAGCTGGGATAGGCTCCAGCAACCCTGTGATCCCAAAAGGGATTAAGCGAGTGTAGAGGATGGATGGATGAATGGATGGATGGATGTACTTGTCAGTGCCCACATACTGGTTATCTTCACATATTACATAATTGAGCTGGACTCACCCGCCTGTCGCTCTGCAGAGAAGACACCTGCTGAGACAGCTCCGCCTGAACTCTCTGCACAATAACAGCTTGGAAAAAAAAGAGTAAAGATTACTAAAGTCTATCATCGCTATCAATAGTCATAAAAAACTTCTTTCTTGGGGACACAAGCTGTGAAGATTTATTCAAGCATTTCTGCAAATGTTCTCAGACCATATTCTGCAGGATTATCATTGTCTGTATAAGACAACCAGACTAAATACATTATATGTGTCAGAATAATAGATAGATAAATAGAATTTGTGTAGCGCGCTTTCTAGTGGAAGGGGTGTGGCCTTCCAAAAAGCTCACTCCTGATTGGTTGCCAGAGAAACGTCGACTCAGACCGACTCTGACCAATCTCTGTTTACTGATGACATCTGACTCTAACATGGCGACTGAACTGACTGTATTTTGTTAGAGCTGAAAGTCAGTCATGTTTAATGGATGACGTCACACTCACTCCAGTTCTCTTATACAGTCAATAGGAATTAATAAACAACTTGTGTCTGATCACCAGAATGAGACTAATCCAGCAAATCTGACAGAAGAGAAACATGTTTAGAGTCTTGATTTTCAGCAGAATTTCTCATTAACAAAGAAGCTAATGCAATAAAACCAGGTTTATTTTACTTATATTCACAGGTGTGACTAATCTGAAGAATCCTTGACAGCCTCACACAGTAAGTGACAGGATTAAGAGTCTGTTCAGAGGAGAGAAGAACAATCTGACCTACCAACTTGGTTCTGGATCTCATTAGCCACTCGGGGCACTTTGAAGAGCAGACCCAGAGACTGGTTCATCCTCTCCTCGATCACGCGGAGGTGAGTCAGAACCTGGAGGTCAAAGCCACTCAATTCACAAACGAATTTAAATGTTTCATGTAGGAATGTGTGAAAAAAAAAAAAAGAGTTTTAGACTCCACACACCTGAGGTCGGATCTGCGCCGCCTTCTTGGGATCGACGCTGTGTATGTGCTCATAGTGTTTGAGCGTGTGCTGCCTGTACTTCTGCTCAGCCCGGATGTACTTCTTCAGCAGGTTCAACACCTGGTTGGGCTGTGGGGGACACTGTTGGAATCAACAGGAGGACGGCGAAGGAAGGCATGTTTTCCCAGTGCGTTCACGTACCCGTGGAGGGTTGGCCTGCAGAGCGCTGAGGTAGTTTTCCAGAGCCAGGTGGCGGCGGCTGTTGAGCAGCGCCTCCACCCGTGCGATGTGGGTCTCCACCAGCTGCTGCCGCTCGCCTGCAGCCACCTGCTCCAAAGCCTCCACCTTCTCCTGGAAGTGCTGTGGATCAAAACACAATTTAAATAAACGTGCTTTCAACACGACACTGAACACATCAGTCCTTTCCAGATCTTTTCTACCTGGATGAGAGCTTTCTTTTCTGCACGAGGGAGGCTCTTTGCCTGCCTCTCAGCCTCCTCCCACTCCCTCATCACCTGAAGCAAGTTAAAAAAGAGACTTTACAAGTTTGAAGCACAAAAAATTCCACTTTTTTTTACTTTCCTTTAAAGTGTGTAAAAGTCTAAGTTAAAAGGTCTAAATATAATGAGATTGAGTCAAAATACTAAAATAAAACAGAAAAATAAACTGAAATTTGAATAAATATTCAAAATTTTCAAAAATCTAGTAAAAAACCCAGAAAACTTTGACTTTAGTTAATAAAAATGTCATATTTCAGACAAAATTCTACGAAAAATTTTATTTATTTTTTTACAATTAAAAAGACAAAAATCTGAGTCAAAATTTCACATTCAAAGGAAAAACAATATGAAATTTCAGAAAATTCCCGCTCTAACCTTTTAACCCGAACTAAAAGGTCTGCACTGCCAAGAATCTGTTTACAAGATGTTTGACTGAAAAAAAAAAATCGAGTTATTCCCCAGAGGGACCCTCAATCCTTCCTTCCACGCTGACCAAACCCACCAGAGACATCTTCTCCCGGTGTTTGGCCTCCAGCTGTTCCTTTGCCTTCTGAAAGTTGGTGTGTTCGTTGTCGTCTCCGGGAGCTTCGAGGTATCGATCCACGGCGTCGGGAGGACTGGGAGCCACGGTGGGCACTAGAGGAAAACACAAGCAACATTTTTAAAATGTTGAATGATAATATGAAGGGTCAAGGAACACAAGTCACATCTACACACACATAAAAAAACATGGTTAATTACATATAGGAGGTTAGACACATTGAAGTTGAAGGTAATTTTCATAAAAGTGTCTTTCTATGGAGTTAAAGAATGAGCATGGACAGAAAAATTTTAGAAAAGGTCCGTCTTTCCCTTTAGCCCAACAGTGAACTCCAAACTTTTTTTTGTATGGTACAGATTTAGAGCACAGAGACACAAAAACTCCCAGCACAACATGCAAACACACACACACAAATTAACAACAGTGTTGATCTGTCTTCATGCTGGAAGAAGTGCTGATTAGTATCAATGACTAAACACTCGTGGAATTAGTTCCAAAGGCTCAACTATATAGTGGGGCAAAAAAGTATTTAGTCAACCACCAATTGTTATCCCACTTAAAAATATGAGCGGTCTGTACATGTCATCATAGGTATTCCTCAACTATAAGACACAAAATGAAAAAAATATAAAATGTGAGAAAACATGCAGCTGAATCCAGGCATCAGAGATCCAAGAGGTTAGGAGCCCATCAGACCAGGAGAACGAGGAGTTGTTACGAGACAGAGACAGGATCCCCGTGAGCCTGAGGACAGGGCTCAGGCCGGTAAAAGGCGGGCGCTTCGGGGCTCGGCTCTACTCCCCCTAGGACTTACACGAGCTGCTGCAAACCGCTAGGCAGTACTCCTCTGTCTCAAAGTTATTCCTGTTGCCACCGCAGCCCCCGAATAAGAAGGGAGCACAGCGGCCGCTCTCAGGCTCGAAGTACCAGCGCTCCAGCATGCCGTGGCAGGGGCCGGACTCGGCGCGAGCCCAACAAACGGCTGAGGAGCGGGCACACAAGGGCACAAACGGAAATAAAACATCAAAAATAAACGCAAAATAATCAGAATTTGATGGAAAAACAAACAAAAAAAGAAGTAAAGCAAATTGCTTTTGTCTGGTTACCTCGCACAACTTCCTCGACCGATTCAGTGGTGGTGGTAGTGGTGGTTGTCATGGCGACGATGGCACTGCGCTCCTCGCTGTAGCGATCGTCCATCAAGTCTTCGTCCTCGTCGTTATCCTCCTCCTCCTCCTCATCAAAGGCGTCCTCCTCGTTCTCTGTGGCGGCTGGCTCCGTGGCGGCCGGACGCGTCATGCTGCGGTGACAGAAAGGCTGAGCCGCTC
>NC_050532.1:8522798-8557781 GCF_002922805.2 Oryzias melastigma | reverse complement strand
CTCCTCGTTCTCTGTGGCGGCTGGCTCCGTGGCGGCTGGACGCGTCATGCTGCGGTGACAGAAAGGCTGAGCCGCTGTCTTCTTTTTTTTTATGGCGCACCACGGTGACCACGAGCGCACCGGTACCTGTTGTCGGAGTACTCGGTCTCAGCTCCACCCCACCACACGTCAGACTCCACCCCGTCTCTTTCGGCGCTGTCCATCTCACGCTCCGCCTCCACCGGGCAGCACACAAACTCCACCCCTCGGAAACGATCGATGTCGCACGGCAACAGCATCCCGTAGTCATGGAGATTCATAGAGCGGTCTCCACAGGACTGAAGTTGGAAGTAAAACTTTATTTATAAGTGCTTACAAAACGGCTCCTGCAACCTTAATAACAACATCCTAAACATTTAGTCACCTAAGATACAAAAAACTTTATTTTAGTCACCTCTAAATATACTTTTATTTTTAAATTAAACTAGTTTCTGATTATGTATTTACATTTCCAGATTGACTGGATCATCACAGGAATAAGTAGATGAAAAAAGCGCCTTAAGGTGAGGGGAGGGAAAACGCTGAGTCATCTGGCAGTGAGAATGATGAAGTCGACGCTTTTCTCACCTCTTTGGCCACAGTGTGCCAGTGCAGGTGGCTCTCACACTGATCCATGCGCTCCTGATGCAGAAACTTGCACTTGTCGGGAACCAGAAGGGCATCGCTGACAAACTCTCCAACTGCAAAACAAGATGGGATTTCCTCATTTCAATCCTGTCATAAATCCGCCTCGCAAAGTAAATCTTCTTCTTACCCAGACAGCGGTACGGCACCACGATGTGCGGGTGGCTGCGGCACTGCTTGCGGCCTTTCTTGCACCAATTAGAAATGCTGACAGGCTGGTTGGCCTCCACAACATTTGTGATCTGAAGCTCTGGATAGACCTGCAGGAAAACAAAACAAAAATTGGAATTTCCTTCCTTGCCATTCGGCCTGATTGCTTTCATTTCTACACGCACCTCCTGGCAGTAGCGCAGAAGGCCCTCCTTGGTGTCGATGCAGCTCTTGGCGCCGGACGGGTCGGGCTCCCACTTGCCGCTCTGCACATTGATGTGCATGTTGAGCTTCCCGCAGAACATGGCAACCTGGGGTTCAGTTAGCAAGCCAACCGAGTCATCCACAGGCACCTAGAAGAAAAATAGAAGAGAAAAAACAACAGCATTATGGCATTTTGTAACAAAATAATTAAATATAAATCAGTTATAAATCTAGATATTTATAATAAGTTAAATTAAGCTATCTGAGTAAAATTTCCCCTTTGAGGCAACATAAAAATAAAAGCCTTTAAGTTGCAAATAAAGCCTTTGTTGGTATAGATTAAGTTCTGAACAGACTATTAAAAGTAATCCTAGATCAAATATGTCACACTGCTGCACTTAAACCTTTTCTTTCTGAGCGTTTGAGGAAACCGCCTCAAGTCTTTAGGTTGGTTTTGGGCTTTTGGTTGTCAGTGAGACAAAAGACACGAATGCACCAAAGTGAAAACATGTGATCCATCTTTTTATGATCTTTCACAAAGAGATCTTTACTCAGTGACAGCTGCCTGCAGGGATCATTTGAAACGATTTAAAATAAACAACATTGACCAAGTTGATTGGCCTCTTAACAAATGTTTGTCATGCCGACTGCAAGCATGACAATACACGCTCCAATACTGCTATTTGGTCAGAATATTTAACTGGTGTTGTGTAAAACATATTCTTTTATTGGGAAATTAATATTATTTCGAATAAAAATGACATCTCCTTTCAACATTCGGTGGAAAACATTTAAACTGAACATATAGATGCAGGTGTGCTGAATCAGCAAATTGTTGGCTGTAGGATTATCCCACAGTGCAGACTTACAACCTGTCAGACCTGCTTTTACATGACACAAAAACAGGAAAACAGTGCAATGTCCAGAAGGGGTAATGGCAGTCAGCAACAGAACTCGCCATATTCAAGCACCATTAAAATCAAGACACAACACATGGAGGGGGTGATTATTTATGAAATGGTATATTTGTATATGATTAAAAACCAACAAATGTTGCTAAACTGAGCTAGAGGTGCTTATTGAAGCCACAATTACCAGTTTACTATGTCACTACTGCATATCAGTGTGTTTACAGTTAAAGTGTTAAACATGTGTTGCACTACATTTAAGAAGAATTTATTATTTATTGTTTAATTACATTACACCAGGCCAACTACAAGATTTTTTCTTCATTATTACTTGTTTTTAACCTTTATTTGTCTAGCCAGGGCAGATTAAGAACATCATTCTTATTTACAACTGTGGCCGGGCGAAAGGCAAAACCTTTTGAGAAAAGAAAGAGAGGGGTCACAAAAATAAGAAAAAAAACACATCAGCATTTATATTTCAAATGGTCTTTAAGATGGGCTTTACTATAATTTTGAGAGATAATAGTGTGAAATCTGGGTTTTTATAAGTCGTTTCAGTCTCTGGCAGCAGCAGATTAAAAATACGGTGTTATCTTATTAACAAATTAAAAAGGTTTTCCAGATTATTTTTTTTTTTTGCTGTTGTTTTGTAATACACAAATCTTAAATCCACCTGCAACAAAAAAGTCACCTAAAGGTCAAAGTTTGAACTGAATTATGAGGAAAGTGAATAATTTATTCATTATACAAGTTTTGTATTTATTTACTTTTGTTTTGAATTTGTTTTGAGTGTTTCTTTCTTTACCATATTTGAAAAATGTCAAACAAGAGCCAAAACAACTAAAAGAAAGAAGAACATAAAAACAAAACAAGTGAGAGGGGATCATAGCCTAAGGTTTACAGAAATATACTATATTTCACAAATGCATCATATTAACTAACAACTGTGGCATTAAATAATAAAAAAAATGCATGACTAATTTTTGGAGTAGAACGAGAAAAATGAAGTGTATTATTTACACTTACAAATGTGAAATTTTGATTAAAATAAATAAATAAAAGATTTAAAATATAAAAAATGTTCATGGTCAGTTTTGTCTGAGGACTAGAAGAAAAATGTCTCATTTACGCAAGAAAACAGGAGGATACAGGTGGACTCGGGTCCTTCCACAAAATGCCACAAAGGTCTTAAGATACTAAAAATAAAATATGAGTAGCATTTTTGACAAATACATTTGATTTATATTATAGTTTAATTAAGCTTTGTTTGGGAGAAGCCTTATTTCCAGGTAATGGGGACAACCTGCCTCCAATAAGAGACAAGGATTGTCAAAACAGGAAAAAGATGCTCTGTTTTTCTATTTAATGTTTTTATCTAAAATTTTAAAAAATATTTTATCCAGTGTAGTGTCAGCTTTATTTAATAAAGGGAGAACCTAAATGTTGTCCATGAAGTTCTGGGACAAGTATTAAAGGCAATACAGTTTTGGTATGGGGTGACAGTGATACAGAATTTTGAAAAGTGACTATTTGTTTTGCAGACATGAATGTATAACATTATAAAGTGGTTCCAGCTCGTTTTGTTGCAGTGCATAGCTTTAAATAATAATTAAAAAAAAGATTTTTTTTTTTTGTAAAACTGTGAACACCAGAGTTGTTTGAGGGGCCCTGAACGCATCATAAAATATATTTAGAACGTATGAGGCCTTCAGGGTCCTAATCAAAAAAGAATCCTTGCGACATAGATCAACGTTGCATCTTTGGTCCAGCAGCAGCAGCGGCTACAGGCGCCATCTTGCTGCGCTAAGCTAGTCCTGCATATTTGATCATTGTCCCACTCTGTTTTGCTAGTCCGCAGTCGGTTAATATTACCAGTTTCTGATTAAACTCGGTCCTTTAGTGCGATTTAAACCAGAATATTGTTTGTTAAAAGCATTAAGAAAAATTAAAAAAGGAGAGGAAAAAAGCCAGTAGGCTGGACAGCCCGTGAAATGTTCTCGAAAGTCCTGCGCTACTAGTGCAGGCTAAAGCTAGCTGCTCTAGCTAGCTAGAAAAACTGCAAATGTGAATGAAATGTAAATTAAAAAATCACCATAGATCGAGATTATTAAACGACATGAAATAAACAGGACAACAAAAACAGAACGTCATGGCTGAGACGAGCTGTCAATCACTGACATCTAACGGCAGGCCCGTAGCATTACCTATAACTGGTTTGTTATTTAACATGCAGTAAATCAGTGTGGATAACCATGTCATGGCAACGCAGTCTTAAAAAACAAAACAATGCCCTCTGGCCAGAAAAGCCTAATTTAAAGTAACGGAATACGTAGTTTATTTTGTCATCTCAAATGGGGCGTGAGCCTGTAATCGTGTTATCTCTGATGGTAGCAGTGTTGGTTCATTCCTACACATTATTGCGAAAATGTGGTTTCGTCACCTTGTTTTTAAAAGGAGTCGCCGAGGGCTGATGTTTTTCACCCCTCGACAGGCCCGACGAAAGCCGGGGAACGTCTCGGCAGCGCGCCGCCACGAGCTGCGCGTTCTCTGCGGTACTCACCTCGGATGTAAGCGTCAAGGTCGCCGCGAGTAGCAGCACAAACGCCGCATTCTCCCCCATCCCGGCCTCCTGCTAAATAGACCACCGTTCTGAGAGCGGGTTGGTGGTTTTCCAACTAAAAAAACGACGAAAATGGATCTCCCTCCCAAAAAAATATGTGTTGACGCGTCGCCACAACGTCGCCCGATGATCCCTCTGCTTCTCCCAGCGGTGACGGCGAGGCTGGACGAAGTGTTGGGATTTAGGGGGAGGGCGGGGGAGAGGCTCATCTCCATGGAAACCTACTCCAGCAAGTTTTTATTTTTTTTAATTGACAAAATTAAAAATGCAATAGAACATGCAACGTGTAATATACATTTTTACATTGTATTTTCAAATTATTATTTAATTATTTACGACGGCGTATTAGGGCCACTTTTTAAAGATTTTTTTTTTAATTACGACTTTAAATCTCATAAATTTACGAGGAAAAAGAGGTAGCTGCTAAATTACGAGAGCAAAGTCGTATATTTATGACTTTAAAAGTCATAGGCTAAATTTAACACTTTTAATCTTGTAAATTTAAGATTAAAAAAAATCGTAATATTACTTTTTCTTTTCTTTTTTTTGGTGGCCCTAATACTCCGTCGTAGTTCAACAATAAACAACATCTTATGTAAAAAAAATTAACCCATTATAAAACAATGAAATGAAATAAAAACAGAGAGAGAGTTGAAATTAAAACAGGGCTCTGATAATTAGATTTCAGTCCAGCAAATAATAATCTGATCCTCATTTAATCCCATAAATCTGGGGTCAAATCAGGATTAGTTTAAGGAGAATAAAAAACTAGGGCTGGGTATCGATTATAATTTCCAGAAACGATTCAATTCGGATTTTTTTTTTTTAATTATTATTCTTCAATTCACTTCAATTAAGAGTTTACACATTTATACACATTTGTTTAAAAATACATCAATAATCTCATGTATTTTTGAATGTATTTATATTAATTTGATAGAGTTCACATAGTATAAAATGTATTAGTGAAATAATGAGATTCTATACAGTGTTACATTGTTTTTCAAAAACAGAAACTCCAACAAAACTGTTTAGATCATTAACATTGTAAACATTGTTCTGCTTCTCCTGTGGGCGTTTCAGTTTGGCCACTAGGTGGCGAGTACGCTATAGCATTACATCTAATTCCAGAAGAAGAAGACAGCATGAGCAAAAAACAAATGTTTTAAACCACAAATGCTTACTTTAAAAAATATTTCTGCCTGTGAGTTTATGAAGATGTTCATTTAGTCAGCATTGTATGTTTAGGTCGACCGAGCATTAGCATAAGCCATCCTATGGGAAATCCCATCATATGTTAGCATCAAGCTAGTGGACTTTAGCTTTATGTGCCATGTCGATTTATATTTATATGAATAGATTATTCATCTGTTGAGCCTAAATTTATTCAAATTGATTTTATTAGCCCAGCCCTAGCCTAGCCCAGAAAAAACAGATTTTAAATCTGAAAAACAGACATTGTGACTGAAAATAATAATAATAATAACAATACTACTACTACTACTAATAATAATAATAATAACAATACTACTACTACTAATAATAATAATAATAACAGGGCTGCCAACTTTTCATAAAACATTGGAGTGAGACTCAGTGCAGGGAAAAAAATCACTATGTGGCTGCAAGACATGAGATGAGTCTAGTGTTGATTTGTGAAAGTCTATTAGTCAAATAAAGGACCACGAGGTAAAAAAAAACAAAAAACAAGATGAATTGAAAAGTAATAAGAAAATAAATAACTTTATAAAGAATAACTATTGACTACATAAGACAACTGGACTGAGTAAGTGACATCACCCACAGAAATCAGTTTACTTCCAACAAATTAATTCAATTCAATCGCAATTTTTCCAAAATATGGACACCGCCATTACATAATGTTAGTAAGTATTGCAACTACTGTCACTAAACAGGAGTGATCACCTCATCCACTGTAAGCAGTTCAGGAGAATCTATCAAACATTTCAAATGTTCAAGTCACCACTTATAAAAAATAAAAAACATGACTTTATCCCAAATAATGCGGTTGCATCATAAATAGGGATAGTTTTAACATCAAAAAATATATATATATATATATATATATATATATATATATATATATATATATATATACATACGTTTTTTTTTAACCAAAAAGTAGAAATAAAAATAAAAAAATAAAAATACGATACTTAGTTGGATTTGTTTATTTATTTATTTGATTGTTTGTTTATGACGTTTTGTTCTCTCTAAGTGTTTCCTGAAGGGGAATCCAGCCCCCCAGCGGGACATTACGTCACTCGTGCTGATCGAGGTTGTGTTTTGGTGCGCTCGCGCGCAGTCTGTCATTTGATAGCTTGTCGTTGAGCAGACTGGAGGCGCTGCTCCGAGTCTCCGGACATGCACATGGCGGATTCAGACATGAACGCGCATTAATAACATAAAAACTGGGGAATGAAAGAAAAGAAGCAGACCAAACTTAACTCCTCCACCTTAAAAAAGCTGTCAAGTCATGGAGAACTTTTACATTTTTCTTGGGATGGTTGTGGTTTCACTCGTCTCGGGTAAGTCTTCTCTGCTCTGTGAAAGACTGTAAAGAACGCACTACTGCTTTAAAGGTCCTTTAGTTGAACTTTGTCCAAAGAAATGAAAACCTTAAAATTCAAATATTAGTTTCATAAAACATTAGTTTTTGTCAAATTGATTTGTCAAAGTAAACAAAATGTGTTCAGTCCAGTGTTTTTCTTTACCAGTATTCCAGTCGGACGTAAATGAATGATAAGGATCGTTTATGGCATCTTAAAAAAGGCCTTGAACTTAATTTACCATCATACATCAGTGAGGTGGAACTCTTTAGAACTGGGTTTCTTATTTGTTATGTATTTTTCTGCAAATATGTTTAAACCAATTATCACTGCATGCAGGGGCGGACTTACCATCAGGCAAATGTAGGCGACTGCCTTGGGCCCCCAACAGATTGGGAGCCCCAGTGTCTAAATAAATTTGACGCCCATTGTTATCTAAGCATTTACTAAAAAAAACAAATCACTAAAATCCTATAAGACATCTTATGTGAAAGCGTTTCGTCCTCCCTCAGCCCTTCGGAAGTGATGGAATATTCTAGCAACAGCAATTTAGCAAGATAGAAACAAAATAAACGAAAAGTAAGATGAAGCGTTGTAATGTGAAAAAAGCAAAAGGTAAGAAATTTGTTGCTGCACTTTCTAAAGTCCAGGATGACAAAACAAGAAAAAGAAAAACAGAATTATGAAAAAACAATCAAAATGTTGTGAAGACAAAATCGTAAAAAAGTATGAAACCATGTCGTTCTCAATAGTTTCAATAAATTTGAGCTCAATGTTGAAAACTTTTCCATATAAAATTGCAACTTTTTAAGTCACAATTTTATGATTGTATTCTTGTGAAAGTATTGATTTTTTTCCCTAATCATTTTATTACTTTATTTTTATGTATTTATAAGTTTAATATTTTCATTCTTAAACTCCATCGTAAGAAAAAGGAACATAAAAGGAGAGAAAAGGCAATGATGAAGAGGGAAAAAAATGGTCATTTGGAGAATTTTTCTTCATCTTTTTATTTGACACCATTACATAGTGACCCTTTTTAAAGTATTTTTTTTCTTTTGCCTTTTTGACTAAAACTTGACTAAACGATTATTATAAACACTGCAGGGGATCCCATTTTATTGTTAGCCTGGGGCCCCTAAATTGCTAAGCCCACCTCTGCCTATGGATTAAAAAAATGATTATATTAATTGCAAAAATCCTTTGTTTTTAACCAAATCAGATTGTTAATGTGAACAGAATATGAGTTTGTTCAGTAATTAATTTAATTTGATTTAAGATGAAAAAAAATGAACATTTAACACTAGATATAGGGCAAACTGAGATATAAACAAACTGTGCTGATTTTTTTAAACATAATTATTACAAAAAACACATTTTGCACAAACACACAGTTAAGTACCATAGTAATTTTTTATATTTGAATAAATTAATTTTTATTTGTCTGGGGGCAAAGTAATTATTGCCCCAAGATGTGGTGCCACCCTGTCTGATATACTGTTTCTTTTGTTTGTTTTTTAATAGCAATGCAATTGTAATATGAATCGTATTATTTCTCATTGTTTATTGTTTTTTTCTAGGTAATCCTACTGTGGAAGTCTCAAGCTGTCCAGGAGGAAATGTGCTTCTGTCATGCTCCTGTAAGATGAGAGACCTCTCAGAACCTTTTAGATGGCAGATGGCGAACAACAAGGAACCTGTGTCGGTCTTAAGAGAAGGAGAGGAAAACTTAACGGAAGACTTTAAAGGGAGGGTGGAGTCTTTTTACAAGGAGAATCCAAGTAACTGTTCCATTCTCCTGAAAAATGTCACCTACATTCATCATGGCAAATACACGTGTTATTATAGGTCAGGAACCTTCAACTATACCTCTGTGAACCTGCATGTTTATGGTAAGGAGATACTCCATTTATATATTTTTAAAGATAAAGTAATTTCAATCTTAAATGTAAAAACTTACAAGATTTCAGTTTTGTTTTTTTATTATAGGATAAGAAATGTAATGTCTTTGATTGTGGAACCCATAACATTCATTCCATGTGTTGTTGCAGGTGCTACCAATGACACACAACCTACAAATTGTTCCTCTCCAGGTGAATACAGATAATGTTGAGCCAAATCATGAAAAAAAGGCAAAGGATTTTTTTTGTTAATAATAATATAGTAACAGTAATTTTTTTCTATGTGTTGTTTCTGTTAGTAAAAGACGAGATTTCTTCAACGGCTAACGAGGAAATGCATTGGTTGATCAGCATCCCCATCATGTTAGGACTACTATTGTTGTTCCTGTTCCTATATTGCAAGGTTCAAGGTGAATATGCTATTATGTTGATTTTTATTTAATTCTGGGAAGTCTTGTAAAACATCCTATTCTTGAAGAAAAAACACAATCTGGCAGGTATTTGATTTAATTAATTCATTTTTTATGTAACATTTCACAATGCCACCAGGGTACCAAAATGTTGTACATTATAAGGAAAAAAAGAAATAAAAAAATAATGGCAATAAAACACTTGAAAGGTGAATGAGAAATTAAATCAAACGAACCAACGAAAAGTTGACTTTGAAAACTGTTATGGTCTGAAATCTTATTAATCTTATTACAGGACACAAACTAATTATAGCAAAATGTGAAAAGTTAAATTATTATTTTTTTTTTCTAATAAAAATAAAAAGTCACATTTGAGAAGTACATTACATTTAGTTCTTCTGAAGATTTAATCAATTTTCCTTTGCGACACAAGTTCTTTTTCTCAATGGCGCTTTATAAAAACAGCCTAAAGTCATCACAGATTAGTCACTCAAAAGAATGTTTTCTGGCATTGGTTGAGAGAATCAACAGCCAAACGTTTTTCCCAGAAGGGAATTAGATTCTTTCGACTAAACTGCTGTAACCATGGTGCATGCTTTTACTAGGTATAAATATGCAACCCTCCTCAAATAACGCTTAGGTTTCGCCAGGAGGCCAAAGTTTACAAACATGAATGAAATTGGATAAAGTCTTCAATAAAAGAACATTGTAGTGAGCCAGAAACAAAGTAGTCAGCTCCTTATTAAATGAATCAATTTACAATGAAAACATTAGGGAGAAAGCCCAAACTTCAAACCAGAATTTTCCCATGTGCCGAACAGGACCAAAAATCCTTTAACATTCTAAAATCCTAAAAATAAAACCTAACACTGTTGCAAAGCTATCAGCTTAAGTTCACCAATGTGAGTGCAAAAAGATCAGCAGTATCCATGAACACACTTTATCTATTTTTAGCTCTAGCTTTAACATCCAGTGTTTACAGTCTTATAGTTACCGTGGCTCTTCAACTGTTACGCATTTCATTTAATTTAGTTCCAACGGATTCGGAAACCAAGAAAAACAACCTTGCACTGATTTACACTAGAGAAGTGCCAATGCAATCAACGTCAATCAGCAGATTCTGTCGAGGAAAAAAATACTTTAATGTGTTGTAAACATAGACCGTAAATGAGAGCAGGACTAATGCCTTGTTTTCACTGAGCGGTCTGGACCGGACCGGTACTTTGAGCGTTTCCATTATAAAATGGACCAAGTACGGACTAGTACCATTTTTGGTCCCTGGTTGGTTGAAGGTCCATAGAAAAATGGAACTACACGCAATGAAATCCATTGATTGATGGAAAGATATTAAGACAACTGCAAGTGTCCGACCAGCACTTTTCCCGACTCAAGATCCAAACCAAGAGTTTTGTCATCTTTTCGTCTGTGTTCTTCTTTGTTCCCCACAATTTTCTTCCAAAAAATATTAAATTCTTTGCATTCAGTGTTCTTCCCTTATTCGCTGAGTTAGGGACCGGAAACACCCCAAATCCATGAATATGGATGCGCCTTGATGGTCAAACACAACTGGAACTGCTTGCTTGAATTACCTGGACCATTCTAAACCGGCCAGGAGAGGACCAGTCCGGTTCGGAGCGCTCAATGGAAACGTGGCATAAGTGACTCCTCCCCCCTCGTGTTCCAAACAGGAAGTACCAACTGGTTTCAGAAAGGCAGAAATCCCACAGACTTCTATTGAGAAATAAGCAACTCAGTCAGAATAATTATTATTGCTCTGCTACCTCTTCTGTGTTCTTGCAAATCCAACGTTTTATTTATTTATTTTTCTGAAGAACAAGTTATTCAATTATAAACCAGCCAATCAGATACTTTAATAAAAGTATGTGGTCAGAACATTTGAAACATTTGATTGACAGATTTTATGTAGCTTGCTTTCCGGTGGTAGGGGTGTTGTCTTCCAACAAACTCCTTATTGGTGACTGTGGTTGCCATAGAAATATAGATAACTCAGACAGACTTGAACCAGTCACTGCTTACAGGCAATTTCTGCCCCCAACATGGCGACTGAATTGACTTAATTTCATTGTACCTGAATTATGTCATTTTTCTCTGGATGACGTCACATTCACTCACCCCAGTTCTCGTATTCATTGCACCAGCAAGGCCGATATGAAAAGCTGCTTTTTTCAGAATCATCTGATTCACACTGAACACAAGAACAGTTGAGGAGTTATGGGATGTTACATCTCCTGTGTTAAATTGTTAAAGACACAAAAAGGGAATTTTTAATTCCATTCTCATACTTGACTCAGATGATGGTTTGACCCAAATAAAGAAACACAGAATAGTCCTTAGTGTTTCAAATGTGCACAAAAGTCAACTTTATTGTCTGTTTAATTGAAAAGAATTCATCTTCTTATAAAGATGCATTTAAATGTGTCAAATTCTATGTTTAGAATTTACCAGAATAGTTTATACCACTCAAATGAGAAATGTTCAAACGTGTAGCATCATGGGGTGTTTCAGGTTGTTCATGCACCAATTGCATTGTGGGAAAGACTAGCTAGCGGCAGATCGGATTTTAGTTAAAAACCTGAAGCCATCATGACTTTTTATTGCCACCAAAACGTGAGTGGTACTGGTTAAACCAGAGTTGCACAATGTTTGCTTGTAAAAACTTGATTATTGTTCTTCTTCAGTGGTTTCCTTGTTGTTTGATATGCTGTTGATATTTTGTCTCTGATTGCTGATAGGACGAGCAAACGAACGGCAGCGGGCCCAAATCCACAGATCTGTTGTGTGAACTTCAAACTGACGCCGAGAAGGCACTTTCTACTGTTGTGATGATTAATGAAAGATGTGGCATCGTGCCCATTTCAACAAAAAAGCAAGTTGCATCCTGTATGCATTTATGCCTTTTCAATGAACCTCCATTTTGCATTTGCTATTGGTTGATATGTGCTGGGGGGATTCTTCTGTCATGTTTTATCTTTTTCTAATGTGAAAACAACAATTTTATCAAAGTAACATCTAAATCAAGAATCTGTGATTCTTATTAAGTAGCACTTCACTGGGAACCCCTTCAATTTCATCTGCTTCTATGACCAGCTGGAAGTTATAGGCCATTCCACACACAAGGGATGATTGAGGGATGAGGAGGGTTTTTTTTCTTTCCTTTGGAGCACAGTGGTGTCATTTATTTCTCTGAGGCCTATTTGGGATTCCTAACAAACCTCCCAGAAGTCCAGGTTGGAGTTAGTAAATCTGTGGTAAAAGGAGAAATTCTTCGGCTGAACTGTTGCTGTTTTGGTTTCAGAATCAAAAGAGTTATTTCACGAGTCTATCTGGCGCCACCAAAGACATTTTCAGTCAGTTTGTGTGGCGTTGTACAAGTGGGTGGGTGAATTCTTCACACTTAGCCAAGAGCCTATGGTGACATTATAGTAACAGAAGAACAATAGAAATGTGTTCTGTCTCGTCATTTCTGTACAGTGAAAGAAGAAAATGACTTCTTGCAATCTTGTTCTAATTCTTGCTCTAAACACTGTTACAGTCAATTTAACAGGAAATATTTTCATTCTCCAAACATTTGTTTGTTTCTATAAATATATAAAAAAAATGAATAGCCATTTCATCCTTATTATTTGGTTGCAAGTGTACAGTTTTTAAATGTTTTTATTTTTTTTATACAATGTTAAAGGTGTTTATCAGACATTCAAATAAGTTTGTGCCAAAGTCAGATTGTAACAATTAAATTGATTTAAAAAAGAGGAAACATACATATATTTAACATATTTTTGATGTTAAATTGTGAAGACTGTAATTGTAAATGGATGCTTTGTATATTTGTGTATCAACCTTTTTAAACAAAAGCAAAGCGTGAAGTTCCTGTAACCCAATTAGTTTTCTTTTTTTGTGGAGAATTTTAGTTTGAACTGGCCAAAAAGAGACTCGTTAAAAGTGATTGTACACTTCTGGACAATTCCCAATACTGATTCAACATTTCAGCCAAAGGGAAAAGGATCTTCCTGCAGGAAATAAAACACATTCTTATATTATTGGAAGAGTCAAGTTGATGAAAAACACATTTCCAAAGGAGAAACTAGAAATGTGGACACATGCTGGGGAGAAGATAGAACAGAGTGAGGTGGAGTGAAAAAATGGAGGTGAACTTCAGAATAATTACAGTGATGGCTTAGGGCAGGAGTGTCAAACTCAATGGCACAAAAGGACGAACAGGATAAACATATATTGAACGAAAAACATAACTATGAATCTGAACAGGCAGGAATATTACTCCAGAATAAACTAACTTAAACCTTAAACAATATTTGACACTCTGTAAAAATATATTAAGTCAAAATGATACAAGTTAGAAATAAGTACAAGATAACTGGGCCATTGGGCCATTAGCAACAATAAAGTAAAATGATCTGGAGGGGCAGATATAATTACCAGAGGGCCGGATCTGGCCCCCGGGCCTTTACTTTGACACATGTGGCTTAATGACAAGTTTTCTCAAAGCTCCACGTGCAGCCATATGGAGAGGCTGCATTGTCTGCCTTCTCGACTGAAGCAAAGAGCTGGTTTTACAAGAAAGAGCAATTTTACTCCTCAAAACTTGGGGATAGGTACATCATTGGAAGAAGGCAGTTTCTTAAACTTGATTTCAACAAGTTAAAACCTGTCCTGGTCAATCACTCTAATTACACACAGGATCGCTGATTGGCTCAGGCCCAAAACACACGCAGTTTTATTTTAAAACAAGAGAAAGTAAATGTAACTCGAGACATTTTTCCTCATAGCTTTAAAACATCACCTTTTTAATGGACTCTGCAGTTTCTATTGTCAGCAATGAAACAAAAGCGTTCAACTAACCAAAGTCTGTAAAAATAAGTAAATAAATAAAAATTAGGCCAAACCCAAAGCCTTGTTTTGTACGATGATTAATGACGTGTGAAGAAGGCTTGTATCGAAGATTCATACAGATAAAGTTGACTCAAACCAACTCTCTGCTCTATCAATAACCTGTTTTAGTGCCTAATAACACATCAGGAGGAGACACATTCCAATGCCTAAAGGTGTCAGTAACAGACGCTCTAGATGGTGACTAATATTTTAATTGATGTTTTTTTTTTTTTGCTGTTGAATTTAAAATCAAATACTATAAATAATAATTTATAATGTAAAATAATGTGTCTAAATAATGTGTCTAAAGCAGGTTGATTCAGGCTGTCGGTTGGTGAAAAATACGTAAACCTGTTTGGGAGATGCAGGTGGTCCCACAAAATATCAAGCTTGAAGACCATTCGGTCTGCCAAAATGTTCATGTACATTTTTTCTACGGGTGTGCTGCTGGAGACAGGTTGTAGTGAACACTTGCACAACACCTAAGGTTAAAAAGGGGTGAAATAGGAAAGATGCAGGCTGGTCAAGTGGATTTTTTATTTTTCCAAGCACCCCAAACCCTGCACACTGCTCAAGGAGCCCCTTAGTGCTGTTCTACTGATTATTGTGTACTCCTTACTGCTACAAATTGAGAAATTAGATCATCAGAGCATAGTTTTCTGTGACCATCCTACAGTCAGGAGCCAGTATTTGCACCTTACTAATGACTGTGTTGCCTCGTACAACACCATCACCTATATGTCACAAGTGCATGCAACTTGCAATAGCCTTATAAATACTTTGTGATACATCTACTATATACGTAACAATATGTTTAATTTTCATGGCATTCGTTATGGTGACCTTACAAGTCACAAAGGAACTGTAAGACACGCCTGAACTCTCCTTAAGATGAAGGCCGCTCCTCTCTACGATCCTCCATGAGTCGGAACAACCCCAAAACCCACAGCACCCCTACGTGACAGTATATAGAGATGGACAGAATAAGGCTGTAACATCACCAATAGAAAAAGCCTTATCCTGTGAAAGCTTAACTAAAGTAGAGCAATAAAGGAGGAAAGTGTGCAGAGATTAGGTCAAAGTCTAAAAATGATCTTAAATGAGTTGTCTATTAACCCACTGACATAGAAATCCCTGTACAGATGAGTAACTATTACAAAAATGTAATGATTCATACTGTGTACTCCAGTTTTGTGCTCATTTTTGGTCTGTTGGGTCTGGGGCCCTCTCGATTCCAAATTGGAAGTACCCTGGTTCAAACAAGCCAAAATCCTGTAAACAGCTGCTACTCAGTTATTCTATTTATCAGAATAACCATTTTTGCTCTGGTCCCTTTTTTAACTTGATAATCCTATTATGTTTATGATATTTTTATGTATTTCAAGCTCAGTTATAAACTGACCAATCAGAAGCCTCCATAAAAATAAAGATCTCACATTAAATGTTTGAAACAGATTCTTCCAAGTCCACTTTCAAGTGGTGGACTTCCAACAAGAATAGTGAGAGTTGCTGTATAAACTTTTACTCAGACCAATCACTGTTTACTGACAATTTCTGGTTCCACTGGTGACATCCGTATCGTGGAAAATGGCGACTGATATCATTTCATTTTGTTGGAGATGGAAGTAATTTCTTTTCTGTGGGTGGCTTCACGCACACTCGGTCCAGTTCCCATACACAGTCAATGCCTAAAACAAGTTCTAGTTAAATTGAAATTCAGTTTAATTAAGATTAAAACCTTACAACCATTTCCTCAAATTGCCTAAAAAATGTGAATTTCCATAAAAAGAGGATGTGTTTTCTGTTTGTCAAAGGCTAAAAAAGTTAAATTTAGCATGTATAAATATTACGTTGTGTTACCAAAAAATGTGTTGTTTGCATTCTAATAATGTTGTGTTCTTCCTTTTTCTTGTATGATTTTGTATCATTTCAAAAGATAATAAATTGTCATAACTATTTTCAACACTTTCTATGACTGAGTGGTTATTGTAAGGTAGTGGGAGAGAGTGTAAACAGATGGATGATGGGAAATAGTGGCAGTATTACTACACACACCAACAATCCCGCCCACAACTCGGAGGCAAATTTCTAATGAACTACTGCTGCACTGCAGAAACTATGTTCTGGAAAACGACAATTTTATTTAAAACTGGCAAAAAAAAATGCCATAATCATAATTAAAGGAACACTGAGAACGCTTTTACAATCGATCAAAAGAAGATTGGATTGGACCTTAAAGGCAAAATTGTTGTCAGATGAACAAGAATTTGTTTTTTGAAAAGTTAATATTAGATTTTCTTGTTATTAATGAACAGTTTGACTGTATTTTTATAATAGGGTCCCAAAAGGATGAAGAAATAAATGTATTTTTAATGATCCTTCTTGGATCAGCGTTCATCTTACCATCTGTCACAAATTGTAAAATGCACAGTTACAGCTTAACCTCAGTATAAGAAAGAACACAAGTGCAGCCAGTTTTTAGCAATTTAATGACTCGTATTGGATAATTCCACATGGATGAATTCATCTCATGAAAATTAGGCTCAGGAGAACAATGTGAGTCCTTTGCCAAAGATACTTGTTTTCTTGATTTAACCCAACGACGAACACCTCTCTCTCTTTCTCTCCTGGAGTCGTCTGTGTGGAACAGAGAAATGAGGCCACAGAGACGGTGCAGGAAATCGAAGGCAGATGAAGCATCCATAACTGAACTCAAGTAAAAGTTTCATCACTTACAAATAACAATAATACTAAAGTATTGGTGCAAGGATGTTCTCATTTTTGTTGCATGAGGAATGGTAGATTAGGGGTGTGAGGGGCTGTACAGTCCCACTCACAATGTCATGTGTTTCCCCTAAGCTGATTACCACTCCTGATGGGTTACACCTGTGTCTTTTGGTTTTTTCTCCCCTTTCTGTATATAAAGGGTTCCTCCCCTCACTTCCTTGTTTGTCTTGTCACTTCATGCACCAAATCTTGTCTGCCATTCCAGGTTTTGTGTGGTTTTGATTTTTTTGGGGTTTGGCCTTGGTTGGTTTTTGGACTTTAATTTTAGAGACTAATCCTGTTTTTTCCAGCTTTGTGCTCTTCCTTAGTTTTTAGATTTTTATGTTATTAAAGACTCTTTGTTTGGAGCTGACAGCTGTCCTGCGATTGTGTCTGCACACCAAAGCCTGACACACAACTCAGAGGCAAAGTTCTAATGAACTTCTGACACTCTGCAGAAGCTATGTATTAAAAAAAACGATTAATTTTTTTTTTGACTACAAACATTATAATCATAATTAAAAACAATCACTAGAAACACTTTTAAAACATCAACAGCTAATTGCAGTGATGATAATTTTTTTATTTTGTAACATTTTATTTATTCATTCGTTTTACTGATGACAAAGACAGCCCTCAAGTTAACAGCAAATATTTTCTTACTTTTGAGAGCAATTGATTTAAATTCAAATAATTGAAAACTAGAGCAGCAAATATCTTTAAAATCATCCTATGGGGACAGTACAATTGCATTGCCGCCCCTGCTTCCACCTTTCCTGACTGCGTAAGTAAAGTTAAAATTTGGTGGAATTAGTTGATTTAAAATGAATGGGGCACATTAGAAAGTGCCATTTTTAAAACTGATTGCTGAGTGACCAGTGAGGTTTCAGGGTATTATGGTCACCTTGGAGCTCAGATTAGCACCTTAGTGGTATTGACAGTGGCGGCAAAAATGAGGAAACCTGTAAATGCAGCAGCATGTATGGGAATACAATCATTTCAAAATGGCCAATGGATCTTTGGTCCTCTAAAATCTCAAACGATGATCCCTAAAAAATCACTTCTTCTCCCTAACAACCAGAATGATATCTACAACCCCTAACCCTGTCCTTGGGGTTGATTCATTAATGCCCTATGAAATATTTTGACCTACTTGATACATTAGAAAACGTAACGATCCAAAAGCAGCTGATAGTAGAACAACCTTGAGATTATAACCCAATATCTGCCTGTAAACCAAGAAGCACCGAAGACTGACAGAAATTTAATGCTAGATTCACTCGAATATTTGAATTCAATACTGCCTCTAATAAGCATTATGCTGCATTGTATAAAATGTATTTTCTTAAATACAGGCCCAAACCAGTATGTGGCGCTGTAGAAACTTCCTGTAGCTCCCTAATAATCTGTGGTTTGCACAAATGTAATGCACATGTGACATGTGTCTGGGACCAGTTTTTGGCTGAACAGCAGTCTGTTTAATAGCTGAGATCTGTTGGATTTTTAGACTGAAATAGTTTTGCTTTGTCATGTGTTTAAGCTTAGCAGGGAAGTAGCTCTTCCTCCTTCTTCTTCAAGTCTGTTCCGCTGGCGTGGGCTGCTTTTAAACATCTGCAAATCTTTGAGTAGCTTCTGTTCTTGAGACACTTGAACATTTTTTTAATTCTTCTTTCTCAATGGACAGTACTTGTAGATATGTATCTTTTATTGTTTAAATAGGTCCATGTTATAAAGTAGTTTTTTTTAATACATTTTAATTAATTCATTTCAATTTTATTTATATAGCCCAATATCACAAAACGATCATCTCGGCTTCATATTGTACAAAAGCAGAAAGTCAGTCATAAAATATAAACAATAGCTCATTGCTAAATAAAACTAAACTAAACTAAATTGGTTATCTCTACCCTTAGACCTTCCTTTTCGGTAAGGAAAAACTCCTAAAAAAAAAAAAACTGATTCCAAGAAAAAACGAAGAAACCTCAGGAATCTTCATCATCCTATGAGCGACTGAGAAGATCACCAAACAACCATGAGAGAGCAATCAAGACAACTATTGGAGAACGCTGTACTGACGAACCACACCATTGGGTTCTAACAAGACTCTACGTTGTTCTGCACACCCCAATTGGTGCTGGCACGATGCCCCCACATCCACGCTGACTGCACTGGGTAAGAGAGCAAACAATGCAGGGTGGAAATCTGCTCCATGGATAAATATCCAGGTGCCTGAAGGAAATGTCCCCCTTAATTTGTATTTCCAAGACAATGGTATGATACATGTTCTCTTGCAGAAATCTGTGCCTGCCTATGCTGCCATTTCCAGAAACATTTGCTTCGATGACACCTGACTGTTTGCAATAATGGCTGGATTATTGCACCATCTGCATCCTCTTAGATACAGAGTGACAGAGCACAAATCCCCTGTCGTGGTTCACCTCTGGTACATGGTGATCAATCTTGTTAAATCTGCAACTCGCATTCCCACAGTTATGTATTATTTTATTAATTTCCTGTGTTATACTATGTTTCAGTCAGTTTTCATAAACAATTTAATACATTGAAGTTAATCTCATTTTATTTATTGAATAATGTCTGAATTGATTTTTTTACTTGTGGTCCACACACACACACACACACACACACTACCATCTGAACCACCACTGACTGATGAATCAACATTTTACAACAAAGTTAGTTTACAGTAATACCGATATAAAAGCGTGCTTCTGACATGTAATGTTATTAAGTTGATGTATTGAGCTGTTTTTGGTTCATTTTTATGATGTTTTGCAGGAAATATTAAGAAAATATGTGCTTTCCATCCAAAGTTTTCTATTTATTTGTTTGAATCCGTTGAGTCTCTTTGGCTGAATTATATTATCCTAAAACCTTAAAAGATAAGTTCTTGATTCAAGAGTCTTACTGGATCTTTTTGTATGTCTAGAAAACTGGGTACAAACTTTTCTTTACAGTCCGTTTTCAGAAAAAGCTTCCTGACTTCTTTTTGCAATGATTTTTTATTTTCACTGGCAGACATAAAATCCTGTTCACCTTTGTAATGGGAGGGATGACACGTTGATGTAAGGGTGGGGGTCATCTGGACCCCACAGATAGCACAAGGGTTAAAATAAATTAATGAATATCCATTTTTATTAATGAAAGAAGTAGCATACAAACAATATACAGAACAATGAACAAAGCTAGGGGGGTTACATGTAATCAAATAGATTGTAGCGTGAACATATATTAACGGTTTTTAATGTATTTTTGCATGAGGAGTCACTTTTCTGTTTAATATAGCAGACATTATTATAAAAATGAATGAAACTAAATTTTCATTACTGTACTTGCATCTGAATATGAAAATTTGCCAAAATAATTAAAAAATTTAATATAAAGTATTATTCTTCTTTAAGCTGTTTCGTGAAAAAAGAAAAAGAAAAAAAATATATATATATATATATATATATATATATATATATATATATATATATATATATATATATATATATTCCCATTTTAAAATATCCTCTCCACGCCCACGCGTACAGTGAATGGAGTTGACGTTTCCCTACGTGTGACGTAGCAGGAAGTAGCGCCGGTGGCTAAACGGTTAGCAAACAGCTACTAACCTGAGGGGGAAAGACTGCTCCCATTGAGGAAGGAATGCTTTTAAAAACTGGAACAGGACCGACATTTGTACAGACGGTGAGCTAAATGTAGTCTATCAGGAGCGGACGTTATGAAAATAGTCCTCCGTGTTGCTCAAAGTTAGCTGGAACGGTTTACTACCAGGTTAGCTAGTTTCTGACTCGGCTGTAGTGCTGTTGTGTCTGAATAGAATAGTAGACTTCAAAGCCATCAGTCAAAACAGAGATTGTGAGAATCAGTACTGACTATCACGCAGGTTTATTTAGGTGCTTGAGAAAATAATTATAATGCATTTATAGGTTTATTTTCGATTTATATTTCCATTCTTTACGTTGTCCTGCATTTGCCGAATTTCATTAAATGTAACTAATATTTCTTAGTGAAAAACACTATTTTATTATTTATTTTAGTAACTTAATTAAATTGTTATAGGGAAAGTGGTCAGTGACACAAGAGTGTTTGTTGGGGGTAAAGAAAAAGGTAATGGTGCAACTTCTAGAAAGGTGTTTGTATCCAAACTTCTCCTCCGTCATCTGTGGGCAGACATTAGATAACTGTCACCAGGGGCTATTCTGGAGGCTTAGAAAAACGCATTTAATACTGGACTGTTCCAGCTAGCTTCTTTAAAAGAATACTGAATGATCATCCAGTCTTTGTGGCTGGTATCGTTTGAACCTCATCCAGCTGCCATTCACTATTTTGTCTCAATTGAAATACTGTCAGAGTTTAATTCAAACGACACAATGTTTGGAAAAGAAATATTCAAGCTTGGGGAAACAAGGTGGTGTAATTATGTTTCTCCTGTTCACTTTGACGATCCTCTCTGATCAAAATTGTGATTTTTTTTGTGTTTTTAACATGTTTTTGCGACATTTTTCTCATGATAGAGGACATTTATAATGAAAAATAAGCTAAAAATTGCATTTCTGAGTTTTTTTTTTTTTATTCAAATCGTTGTAAAACAGGAGCGGAAAAACAAAAGTCTGAAAAATAAAGTAAAATACCCTGGGAGGGCACAAACTTTTAGACAAATAGATCCACGTACCTTGATGTTTACCTCATCTGCACTGGCTTCTGGCTTTAAACAGTACGACTGGATAGCTTCAAAATTGTTCACTATTTTTATTGTACCTGTAATGTTAGCTTGTAGGTGTGAAGGCGTGCTAAGCTTGCTGGAGAAAGTATAAACAGAGATCTCTCAGCAACGAGGAGGGAAAGAGAGGTGTGTGTGAATGAATGAATGAATTAAATGAAATGGTTTATTTCAAGCAATCAGGTAATAATACATAACATGTCACTTAATAAATCTCAAGTTGATCACTTGAAAGGGAGTGGAAGGAAGCGAACTTATATAATCCCACCCCGACTCGACCATACCATTTTCTCTACATAAATGATCAATATCCGGTTCAGGACTTAATATCAAATATTAATAGATTCAAAGCATCATTAAGATTTTTGATGTAATCAAGTTTCAAAGTTTCCACAACTAATCATCTAATATTCTCATAGAAAAAAACTGAAGATTGTATTCAAAGAATTATGATAATACAAAATGTAATAAGTAAGTCATCTTGATTTGCTAATAAGACAATTAATACTGTTTGTATTTATTAAAGAGTGATTATAAAAATAGAAAATCATCTTCATTAGTTAATGGAGAAAAAAAAATCTAAATATTCTACTTTAAAGGAAGAAAAAAATACTTATATATACCATTTGTGCAAATTGTATTCATCAAAGAAATGATTATAGTACACAAAAAATAATTGGTTGGAAAGAAAAGAATCAGCAGTTTGAGCAGAAATCAATGCTATATCACACTTGTTCTGCGTCAACAATCACGCCCGCAACTCAGAGGTGAATTTCTAATGAACTACTGCTGCTTTGTAGAAACTATGTCCCAGAAAGCGACACAGGTTTGTTGATTTTATCTTAAACTGTATAATCATAACATAAAAACCACTGGAAACGCTTTGAAAACAGATTTTAAAAAAAAGATCGGAGTGGGACTTTAAAAAAAAGTACTATCGCTATCTTGCACAAAACTTACTTTACTTGTTTTATATAAAAAAGTTTGTTGGAAATTTCCACAAAATGTTGGCATTTTTTTGTTAGCATAAAATAGTTATAACTTTAGCCTACATTTGGCATGCAAGACAGTTTTAATGAAAAAAAAAACAGGAAGTTTGTTCTTGTAGATCAGCCTTGTTTACTTTCACAGAGCCAAAGAAACCAAAAACTCTCTCTTTCTCAGACACAAACGACTGATTCAAATTGAAAGCAGCTGTACAGTGTAGTTAGTCTGGAGACAGATTGAAATCTAAGCAGGTTCTTGTTTTCAGACCTGTGTCACTTTCTTTTACCACGTAGGGCACATGTGTCAAAGTCAAGGCCCGGAGGCCAGATCCGGCCCTCCAGATCATTTTATATTATTGTTATTAATGGCCCGAGGTTATCTTGCACTTGTACAATTTTGACAAAATATATTTTTATGGAGGACAAAATATTGAAAGTTATTCTGGAATAATATTCCTGCCTTTTTATATTCAGAATTTTGTGATTGAGTTTGACACCTCTACTGTACGGGGTTAAACATATCAAGAGCACACCATGTATTTAACATCTATGTTTGAAAAACCTGTCATCCTTTATAGGAATATGAATCGGTTTAATTTCTGATAAACTTCTGTAGATATGTTGCATGAAAGGTTAGAAAAATGTAGCTCAAGGATGTTGTGAGTTAGAAGTTCTGAAGAAAAAGTGTTGCGCCCATAATTTTAAATATTAAAAACATGTCTTAATGTCAGAATTTGAAAACACGGATTACACAAAGTTGATCCTTTTGAAGTTGAAAATGTTGACAGAAAAAATTGATATTTTAGGATGACCTGTTCTTTTTAAACACCTAATTGATTATTTTTTGATATTTTAGCACCAGTTCGGTCCCAAGAGGATTTGACAATGAGTCAGCGGAGGAAAGTGGCCGCCTCATCAAAAACAGACATTGAAGACTCCTCTGGGGTTGGCAGAAAGCACAGCATCTGCATGGTGTCGGACTTTTTCTACCCAAACATGGGTGGAGTTGAAAGTCATATTTATCAGCTGTCGCAGTGTCTGATTGAAAAAGGACACAAGGTGGTGATCGTCACTCATGCGTACGGCAGGAGGAAGGGTGTCCGGTATCTGACTCGTGGACTCAAGGTCTACTACCTGCCCCTGCAAGTCATGTACAACCAGTCCACGGCCACCACCTGCTTCCACAGCCTCCCCCTGTTCCGCTGCGTCTTCGTCAGGGAGCGCATCACCGTGGTCCACGCCCACAGCTCCTTCTCTGCCATGGCCCACGATGCACTTTTCCATGCCAAAACCATGGGCCTTAACACGGTACGTCCCACCAAGCTGGTTTACCCTTACGAACTTCTGTGTGGTTTTACTGACTGACTTTGTCGTGTCCAGGTGTTCACTGACCACTCACTCTTCGGCTTTGCTGATGTGAGCTCCGTGTTGACCAACAAGCTCTTGACGGTGTCCCTGTGCGACACCAACCACATAGTGTGCGTGTCCTACACCAGTAAGGAGAACACCGTTCTGCGGGGAACGCTCCAGCCAGAGATCGTCTCCGTGATTCCAAACGCCGTCGACCCCACGGACTTCACACCTGACCCGTCTCAGCGACAGAAGGACAGGATTACCATCGTGGTTATCAGCCGCCTCGTCTACCGAAAAGGTTGGTTGAATGAATTCGTTGGAGATTTAAAAAAAAAAAAAAATTACATTAAACCCAAACTCAGCACAGATTTAACCAAAATGAAGTGAGTAGTTTTATATTGGACTCAACAGGGAAATTCATTTCTGTTTGTAAAGTGATTGGAGCCAGGTCAGTTCACCAAATTGCCTCTAGGTGGGTTTTTACAAAACACACTTACTTTGTGAAGTGACTAGAAAATTATAGTGTTTCCTTGTTTATTGTGGGAGTTACTTTCTAAAAAAAAAAACCTGCAATAGACAAAACCCTCAAAGTTGTCGACTTTATTTTTTTAAAGACCCACTCCAATGAAAATCGTCTTTTTTTGTTTTTTAATATTTTCTTGAAGCATTGTTGTCATAATAGAGGACCTATATAAAGTAATTTAACGACTAAGTCTCTTAATTCAAATTATGATGGATCAGAAAACCAGATGCTTGAAAAAGCTCAGACTAATGATGGAGCTACGGAAATGGGCGTGGCAAGCTCTCCTCTCACTCTGTGCACACCCTGGCCCATTCACGCTTAGGTGTGCAACACATGATAACTGTTCAACACTCGTGCTGTTACGAATTGCAATCCTGAGTTGATCTAATATTGCTCGTCTTTGTTTTTGCGCCGGTAATGTTAGCTTTAGGCATTAAGCTTGTGCATTAGCACAAAAACTGAGCTCTTAGCTACAGGATGGGGCATGTCTTAAAAAAATGACAGACTTTTTGATATTGGCTTAAAAGCTCATAATCCTAAAATCACTGGGAACAATTTTGTGATAAAAATGATATGGTTGGAGTGGGACTTTAAGGATGATATTAGATATTCTAAGAGTCTGAAAACTCACTACTTTTCCCACACAGACATGAACATCTTCTCTCTTTTGTCTCTAGTATAAACCCCCAAAACTGTGTGATAGAATGAAACCAGCTTTGTAAGCTGAATGGGTTTGCACAGTAAACAATGTGGGAGAGTTCTATTGACATTGGTCAACAGCCAAGCAGGACACAGAACACAATGTGCTATAAGAAAAAAAAGAAAACAAGCATAGTTTAACTCACTACATTGTGAGGCTATGATAAGTGAACTGCTATACATATTCTTACAACCCGTTTACTAAAGCTCTTTTTGTCTTTTTTTAAATTGATTTACCGATCTTTGACAGCTGTCATAGTTTGGGCTGAAAATGAATTGAAAGTATCAGTTTTATTTTTAGAGAAAATAGAATGTAAGGTTTAGATCCTTTGTCTGGTGTTTAATTAAATGTTTGCAAATTTAACAATTCGTGCTTTATGTCATGTAAATATTAGTTTTTTAAATTAATATCAAGCTTGTTTTGGAGTATTAGAGTATTTCTGTAATTCTGTTTTAGGACTTCTGTTTTAAGCAAATGCTTTACCCCTTTCAAAGAAGATGGTTTTTTCCCAGTAAAGGATTTAAGGATCCTCTAATAACAAATGTATCGGGTTTAGAGCAGTATAAATATCAGAAAGGAATCTTAATTAGAAAATTCGATTCTCTGGGAGAAAATCAAGGACCAGACACAATCCTCTTACCTATTAATTCCACAGCTTTCTTACTTTCAAATGTCAATATACATTAAGCTTGTACTCCTCTCATACTGGTATTTTTTTGTTTATTTTTCCATGAAGATAAACTTATTTGGTCAAAAACAAGGTACAAACAAATGTTTCCTAGTGCTTACAGGACTGCTAGCCAACTTGCTAATATGTTAGCAACAATTCACACCCTCATTTACAAACTTTAACATTTTTGCAAAACAGTAACATGTAGCAGAGGAAAAATGTCCAACATGAAAACAGGAACGGAAGAAACAAAATTAAACTTTTTTTCCGCCACAGCTTTGTTTATGCTTCAATTGTTTGCATTTTTCCGCAGCTAGCATGCTAACAAAATTCTTGCTGAAGACCCAGTTCAATGAAAATCATGCATGTGGTGTTTTGTTTTTCATGATGGAGGACATACATAAAGAAAATTAAGATTAGAACTGCATCTTTATTCACATTGTGCAAAAATTAGCTCTTGTTTTTTATTTGAAAAAGTGGTGACGGTTTTCCTCAGTGCTGCAAAAGTCTTACATGGAGTGTTCCATATTTGTTTCACATCATAAAAACCTTTTTTTCATTGTAACAATTATCACATAAAAAAGGAAACAATCTGGATGGTCTTTTCTCTCCAGGTATTGATCTTCTCGGTGGAATAATCCCAGATCTGTGTCTCAAACACCCTGATCTGGATTTCCTGATTGGTGGAGAAGGCCCAAAGAGGATCGTCCTGGAGGAAGTGCGGGAGAAATACCAGCTACATGATAGGTATCACTGTAATACAACTCCTGAGTACGTTTGATAAGGATAAGTTCTGTTTCAACAAGTTCACACACTGTTAAAACTCTTTTAAAACCTGTTTAGTCAGTTTTAAGTGAAGATAGATAAGCACTAAAGGTTGTTTTATATTTTTCAGATTGCACCACAATAAATAAAAAGCCACCATTGTCAAGACTTGTTGAATCCGTTTTGGTGTCACATGGTTGCTGTATCCTGTGCCAGCTACTGTTGGGTGAAAGCGGGCGACACCCTAGATGGGTTAGCAGTCTGTTGCAGGGGCACCCCCCCACCACCACCAGGGAGACCATGTAGAATCTTCAATTAACCTAGAAAGCATGTTTTTAGAATGTGCGAGGAAGCCTCCACATTCAGGGAGAGAACTAGCCCAGCTCATATCCATGTGACTTGATTTACTCGTGACCCACTCTTTTGCTCATTATAAGCCCAGATCCGTCAAAAACCAATATACTATATGCACATATTGACTTGGAAACTTCCACCCCACTGTCTGTTCATCTGTCCTTACCCTGGAGAGATCACTGTGATGTTGCCCCGGTTCATGAAAGAGTTAACCCCAGGGAAGGAGTAAACAGTCTATTCTGACAGTTTCCACTAACAAACCTTCTTACGTCATTCTCATCTTTTAAATTAAACTGTTTATTAGTATATGGCACATTTGTCAATTTAAAAAAAATGCAAGATGAAAAACAGCTGGTCATGTTGGCTAAATATATATACAAATTCAAGTTTCATTGTTTTAATAAAATCCTTTTTTGATGACAATGTGTTTGTCTGTGACAAAAACTATTTGATAGTCTATGAAGAACTTGGTTTCATACCAGATGTTGCAGCTTTTTCCCATTTCTGTGGATTTGGATAACAGCAGGTCATGTCTTTGCAGGGTGCGCCTGCTCGGGGCTTTGGAGCACAAAGACGTGCGCGGCGTTCTAGTTCAGGGCCACATTTTCCTGAACACGTCGCTGACTGAAGCGTTTTGCATGGCCATCGTGGAAGGAGCCAGCTGTGGACTGCAGGTCTGTCGCTGTTTAAGATCCAAGTTCAAAAATCAATGTTTTTATTTTATGCATATGTTCCAGTAACTCACAAATGCAACAGCGCTGAACGGTGCTTTCAAGTTCACAAAGAAATCCGCCTGCATCTAGTCATGACATTTAATTGTTTGTGAAAAGATTTATAACACAAAGGTGCTCGACATGCTTCAAGTGCAATACAACTCAAACAAGCACAAGAAAAACACAGGGAACACACAAACACGATAAGCGAAAGAGAAACTATTAGAAATGAATGTAATAAATCTACACTTTGACATTTATTTCTTCTTTAAAGTGGCTACTGAGCAAGAATACACGGAAGATAATCTTCATAAATAATAAAATAACTTTAAAGACATAAAAAATATTGTACCATATTGAATTAATAGTTAATTATAGTAAATAAGTTGATGGTTAATTAATTATTACATTCATACCATTAATTTTAAAATAGTAATATAAAAAGAGATGTGATAAGACCATAAAATATCTTGCTTGCTGCAAAACCCTTAATATAATGTTGCCAAAGATAGTCAATACATTTGCTAAGCTTGTAAGCAGTTTATAAATAGGGCTTTTGTAGGCAATAGTTTCACTTTAGTTATTAATGAATCCCATTGAGTATGTCAATAAACCTTATTAGGCTTATTATGCTAATAAATGTCTTAATACTATACACACATTAATAAAGTTTGTTTAATATGTTAATAAAGCTTGTTAAGGAATCTTATTATAAAGTGTTACCAAAATGGATGCTTAAAATCAACGACAAACACGACTCCCAGGTTTCTTGCTGAGTTACAGTATTTTCTATTTGGTGCTTAAGCTTGTATAAGTTAAAAAAAAAACAGTGGGCCCTAGGATAGAACCCTGTGGTTCACCACATGTCAGATTTGGGGTTTTGAAGGAGCATTTACCTGCTATAATAAAGAAGGCTCGAAACCAACCAAAGATTTTGCCATGAAAGTCACTCCTGCTGTCTGGTTAAAAAAGTGATAAACCAGGTCAAGAAAAACAAACATTTGTGACCCTGACCAGGGTCCTCTCTGGCCAAAACTTTTTAAATATGTGGTTGCCATCCGATCTTTTGATTGATTTTAAAAGGTGTTCCCATTGGTCTTTTAACAATAATTATGTCGTTTTGAGACTAAATATATACATAGTTTCTGCAAAGCGGCAGTACTTTAAAAATTTGCCTCTGTTAGATTTCTGTCTGCGCTGCTGAGAGCTCTCTGTTTACACACTCCCCTGCTAGCTTACAATATCAGAGCTATTTAACCGCACAGCTTTGAGCCAGCTGGGACCAGGGAAAACCAACTGTTTTTGCATCGGAATGGGGTGGAGCAGAGCAAGGAGCTTGTGGCTTGGCCAGTGTGTTTTCTATGTCACAAATGCAAACCTGCACCACATATGCTAATAAAATTAGCCCTAAAAGTCATTATGTGAAACATCCAAACTCTGTTGTCTCACAGTAGGTTCATCATAGTTGTCCTAAAGGATTTTAAGAGACTCTAGTCTAAACAAAGCTGTTTATGATCATCAGGATGCTTTTTTGCAAGTATTTTCTATTTATTTACAAAAAAAAATGTTTTAGCATCGCAGCACTGACCTGAACACAATTCCTCAACATTTCCTCATTCTTCCCAGAATTAAAGTTGCTTATCTTGTGATAATGAAACAAAACCTGATCCAATCCTATCCTGTGCCTGAGGCAAGCTGCAAGCTCTGTATCTCTCTTGAGTGGGGTTGTGAGAAAAAACGCACATCTGGTCCCAAGTTTTTGTCTTTGCTGAACGCTATTGCGAAACAAACTATCTCATGCCTTCACTGATAAATCTCTTACACCTCTTTGGATCATATGTATAACTTCAGATATAAGAATTACTCTGATCTTGGCACCGTTTGCAGTTTTTATGCTTCTCCAAATTAACTGGGGGGGGTCTCATTTCAGTTTTGCAACCATCGGACTAAATAAATTAAATTAAAGCTTAAATACTGGAAAATTGAAAAGAAAATACACCTGCCGTTGATTTTTACATCCTTACAAAAACAGAAATTTCTAAACTTGTTCTTCCTTGTTGTGATTTTTCTGTTTCCCTCCTTCTTTTCCTGCAAAGGTTGTCAGCACTCGTGTTGGGGGCATTCCTGAGGTGCTACCTGAGGATCTGATAACGCTGTGCGAGCCCACCGTACGGTCGCTGTGTGCCGGTCTGGAAACCGTCATCGCCAGGGAGCGATCTGGCTCCGTCGCCTCCCCCGCCTCCATCCACGCCCGTGTTAGAAACCTCTACACCTGGAGAAACGTTGCAGAAAGGACAGAGAAGGTCACTTAATGAAAACCTTTGTCTTTGAATTGATTGATGAACAAAAGGATGCAGTTATCTGACAGGTTTGCTCTGACGTTTCCCACAAAAACTATGAAAAGGGATGAAAATCAGCTCCTGTTTCCCAAGAGTTATCAAATTACAAACATGATGTTTTTCAGTTAAGTTGCAAAACCTGAATTGCAGAGTATCGTCTTTCCTTGTTTGGGGTTTGAATAAAGTTTTCTCTCTCAGGTGTACGACAGGGTGGCAGCAGAGGACGTCCTCCCCCTCGACCGGCGGCTGCGGAGGCTGAGGTCCCACTGCGGCCCGGTGGCCGGCTCCATCTTCGCCTTCGTAGCCGTCTTGGACTTCCTCTTCCTGCTGCTGCTGCAGTGGTTGGTACCGCGTGAGCTCATGGACGCCGCTGTGGACGCCACCGGCCCTCGCGGGCTCTGGAAGGAAGCCGGCTGTTCCAAAAAGCCAGTGAAGAAAACAGAGGAACAAAGCTCTTCTCCGTGATCACTCCCGCGTCTTTAGCTGCTGGTGTTTGGGTCTTAAAGCTGCTAACAGATTTTTAAAGCCGCTCTACAGTCGCTGTGTTTCTGATGTGTCCTCAGCTTTGGTACTGTTACTTATGTTTGAGTGTTAAACTGACAAACTCCTTCACTACTTTTAAGCACTTTCCATATTGTTGCATTTTAAATGGCACTGAATGGATTCAGAAAAAGGGCTTCTCCAAGGGAAACAGAACTACTGTATTATTGTGTGAATTTACCATGTTTTCAGTTTTAAATAGATCCACTGTATTTATAAAACTCTATATGACAGAATATATGGATTTATATTGTTATTTTTCACTGTTTTTGTACAATGGGATCTGGGAAGTCTGTTATAGAAATAAAATGTTTTATTGTTATTTCTAAACTTTTTTATGTTTGTCTTGTCTGGCTTTTCTCAGAAAATAAGGAGAAGGAGGAGTTGAAGATGAAGCACCTTCAATAAAAACAAAAAGGCAGGGATTGTGGGCTGCACGGTGGCGCAGTGGTTAGCGCTCTTGCCTCACAGCGAGAAGGCCCCGGTTCAAATCCCGGCTGGGACCTTTCTGTGTGGAGTTTGCATGTTCTCCCCGTGCATGCGTGGGTTTTCACCGGGGACTCCGGCTTCCTCCCACCGTCCAAAAACATGCTTCATAGGTTAATTGGTGACTCTAAATTGCCCCTAGGTGTGAATGTGAGAGTGAATGTGTGTGATTGTGGCCCTGCGACAGACTGGTGACCTGTCCAGGGTGTACGCCTTCGCCCATCAGTAGCCGAGATAAGCTCCCGCGACCCCGAAAGGGAAGAAGATGGATGGATGAGGGCAGGGATTGTACCTTTAGAACATTATCTGCAGCCTTAGAGCCATTCGGGTCGTCTTCTCAACAATAACCCAGTAGGAGCCACAAAGTTGGCTTCACCTTTTAGAAAAAAAAAGGATTTCTATTTTTGTTAGTCTTACTATTACAATAAGTTAAAATTATCTACTGTTTTTCATTGGTACAAATAAAATATAAAGTGGAAAAAAACATTTTAATCTATAATCTATAAATCTATCCAAACAACTAAAATTAAATTGAGCTATTTAAGTGACCCGTACCATATTTATTTAATCATAAAGCACGCCTAAAATTCTTTAACTACTTCAGTAATTAGAAAATCTAGTTTATAATCTGGTAAAACTTATTGACCTTCAAGTACTTTTTTTTTATTTTAATGAAACAAAATTTTTTTTTAAATGTTTTAGCTTGACCTTTTAAATCACATCCAAACCATTTGATGGATTCCTGGAGCATTATGGGTACTGTAGTCCAGTGCTTCATGGAGGCCTTCAACTGTTAGTGAATAAAAAAGTGAGTTGAATAAAGTTAGTTTTCTTTACTGTCTTCAACTTTGCTCACCAAAATCTTATTTTAGAGTAACTTCTTAAAATTAAAAACTGATTTAAAAAAAAAAAAATCAGAGTCACAATGGAGGGATAAAGAACCACATGTGGCTCCGGAGCCTCGGGTTGCATAGACCTCTGATCTGGACTAACAATGGTGGTTTGCATATTTTTTATTGTTTGTGATTGACACTTTATAAGAGAATACCTTTTTTTAAAGGAGATTTATATGTAACTGAGAAAAAAACGAATAGATTTTTAATTTTACGGAAGTTTCTATGTCTTAGTTTTAGATTTTTTGTCATATATTGCGTTTTTAGTATTTGCAGTAACGTAGTTTGTGAACAAGTTTCTTATTTTTTTAAACAAAACTCCCACATTTGTTCTTACATTGACAAAAAAAACAAAGAAAAGGTGGTTTAAGTTGGAAAATTCCTTTCATTGCTTGTTGAAAATGCATGTTTGGGAGCATTTCAGCTTCTTTTGTCATGCAGATCCAGAGTTTTTTGTGTTTACTGACGAGGGGATGTGGGGGAAGTCACCAGAGAAGCTGATAAGAGGGGAATGAAGGCCAGCTTCAGGTTTGTGGAGTCTGGGAGAGTTGCAGCAGTTTGTGGAGGATTCTGCCTTTGCTGTATCTTAAACAATGGCTGCAGTGCGAACAGAAGCGTCCGTGTGGTCACAGCAGAATCCACTCCACATCTATGGAGGTCTGACGTGTAACTTATTGATGGCTGGTGAGTTTTTGGTTCAGTTTCTCACTTGGATTAGAAGATGGAAAGTTTTTTTATTGAATAAATTTGGAGCCAAAATGAGAGAAGAGCTCTTCATGCTGTAACTCTCGGTCTCAGACTCGTGGTCGGACAGAAGTCCTCTCCATGAAGCGGCGTCCCAGGGCAGACTCCTCCTCCTCAGGTCACTCATCGCACAGGTACAGACTTTTCTCTCCATCCATCGTCACAATCAGTTTTCCAGACTTGTCACAGACATAAGAAGAATTTCTGAGCCACCTTCCAATCCCACCTACAGGGCTTCCATGTGGACACCCTCACCATGGATGGGGTGTCTTCCCTCCATGAGGCTTGTCTTGGGGGTCATTATAACTGTGCCAAGCTCCTGCTGGAAAGCGGCGCAAAGGTGAGAAGGTATTTTCAAGTTTCAGACACTATTGTAAACATGCAATTAAATCCTTTTGCAGAATAAGAGATTACTAACTCGGAACTAACCTCTTTTTTAATAGTTCATTTCTCATTCTAAAGGACTAAATTCCATGTCGAGGCTGGAGAAAGCATGACAAAGAAACTAAATATTTTGCCTGATCAGCTTCAAGATAAAAGCTGGATGTGTATGGGATGTTTTTACAGTGAAAGTGGTTGGGGCAGTTCAGAATAAAATCAAAAAGGCTTGGTCTTTTTATGGTTAGTGAATCTGTAAGAGGTGTACTTATGTGACCTGTTTTTCTTCAGAAATCTGATTAAAGTCTTTTTTTTTATCTTTGTCATGAGTGTGGACTAATAAAGACAGTTTCCCCAGCAGACTTCAGGGACACCAGTTATCCTTTATTCCCTCCCCTAATTATGGAAACCCAGTTGAACTGAAGGTTTGAACTGAATGGCTCTGAAACAACCGAGTGATCACCTCAGCAGTGTTCTGTGGAAGGGAGGCTCAAAACACTTTCTTCTCCACATTTCTGATGCTGTTGTCCTGAGGTTCCTCTGAAAAAAGAACTCCATGGTGGACCAACTTTCTGGATTCTGAAAACATTGATGGTGCATTCACTTGTAGCCGGCCCTCATGGAAGCAACATTTTGATGCCAGAGGGGTTGAGGGAAGACGTGTTATCTCAAAATTAAGGATTAGCTTCATTGTTTTGGTCAAATTTATACAGATGTTTTTCTGCTGACTCGTCGTCACAATGAGTGAGGAATTTGGTCCAGTATGAAAAATGTCTTTTCTAATGATTATATACATATTTTTTCATTAATTCTTAAAAAAAGAAGAAAATGAATAACTTTATCATGATGTCTGGAGTGTTTAATGTTTTTTTGTCCTGTCAGGCAGACGTAGCATCAGCAGATGGCGCCACACCTCTCTTCAACTCCTGCAGGAGTGGCAGTGCTGCTTGTGTTGGGCTCCTCTTGCAGCATGGTGCATCCGTTCACAGCACACACCAGCTGGCTTCCCCCATGCACGAGGCTGCAGTAAAAGGTGCACGAATGAAAGAAAAAACCCCCCCGCTGGTTCCCAGCTTCGGTTCTGATCCAACGCTTTGTTCCCACCAGATCACAGAGAGTGTCTGGAGCTGCTGCAGGCCTGTGGAGCTCAGATTGACACAGAGCTGCCAGAGGTGGGATCCCCACTTTACTGTGCCTGTGGAGCAGGAGCTGCTGGCTGTGTGGAGATGCTGCTGCTGGCAGGTGAACGCAGAACTTACATTTTTTTAAAATAGAAAATCGATTTTTTAGGTCAAATTAAACATTTTTAAGGTTCTATGTATCCACTTTATCATGTTGTAGTTCCATACATTTATGTTTTTTAGCAGACACAAATGCATTCCAGTAAAGAAATGTAAAATATTGATGCAAAATATTGACTTTTAAGAGTAACTTCTCAATTTTGCATTAATTGTTTCAGTTTTTATGTGATTTCAAATGCTGGCTTTGAAATCCAAAGACAGACAAAATTATAATCCTTTATACAAGGTTTAAAATCAATGCATTCTTTTGTTGTTTACTGTGAAAAAAGGCAGTATATCACTAAAATAATAATTAGATTATCTTTTATAGTTTGCATAGATCTTATATCTTTTTTATAGTTTAAAGTTGTGACAAAACTTTATTTATTTTTTATTTTCTGCTGGGCTTTAA
>NC_050532.1:8522288-8522478 GCF_002922805.2 Oryzias melastigma | reverse complement strand
AAAAAAAAAAAAAATACATCAGTGTAGCTTTTTCATGCCCCAGAGTAACAAAATTAGGTTTAAAAATAAAAATACTATTTACTGTATTTAATAAATTAATATTGGATCTTGTAAGTAAACAAAAAAAAATTAAATTCCATTTTTATTCAAACCAAACCCGTAAAAGAGCGGGAATAACATCTGCAGCCTT
>NC_050532.1:8502587-8522229 GCF_002922805.2 Oryzias melastigma | reverse complement strand
TTCCATTTTTATTCAAACCAAACCCGTAAAAGAGCTGGAATAACATCTGCAACCTTTGATCTGAATGATTAGATCAAGATTACATCAAATTTTTTCATAGCCTTGAAATGCCAAAAGTATACATTAGAGGAAACATCGTTACACTTTATACTATATTATGTGTAATTTCTGAACGGATTAAGGTTTTAATCAAGCAATAAATGTAGAAAATGTTCTTTTACACCAAATCATGACGTGATGAGGCCCGCTGTAGAAACCTCCTGCTCCTGTTGGCGTAGGTGCAGATGTTGGCGTTGGATGTGGGCGGGACAGTCCTCTACACGCCGCCGTTCGGAGAGGAGATCCAAGTGTGGTGCAGCTTCTGCTGGACTTTGGAGCAAACATGTTTCACAGAAACTCAGAAGGACAGACTCCTCTGGATCTGTCAGCGCCAAACAGCTCGGTTCGATTCGCACTGCAGAGAAGAAGAGGTGTGTCCAGAAATGTCATCCCCAAACTGTTTTTGGTTTATTTAACAGCAGCCTCCTCTCCCCTCTGCTTAGGTCCCTCCTCTCTGTCTCAGCTGTGTCGCTTCTGCATTCGTCAAAGTCTTGGACGGAGTCGTCTGCACCGAGCCCCCAGCCTTCCTATGCCTCACAGGATCCAAGACTTCCTCCTCTACCGCTGATGGATTCATAGCCC
This sequence comes from Oryzias melastigma, assembly GCF_002922805.2. Classification (NCBI taxonomy): domain Eukaryota; kingdom Metazoa; phylum Chordata; class Actinopteri; order Beloniformes; family Adrianichthyidae; genus Oryzias; species Oryzias melastigma. The sequence goes on along the minus strand of NC_050532.1, from coordinate 8,521,548 downwards.
CACCACCTTTTGTCTCTGCTATTGACCTCCAAATTTGAAAAACAATCTAAATTTATCAAAATACAAGATCAGTCAACCATGGATTTAAAATATCATTAAAACTGCAGCCAAATATTTTTAGCAACATCTTCAGGATGCTATGAAATGCCTCTTTTATTCACAGGTTTTGTGTACCGCTATAAAAGCTTTTGTGGCTCCACAGGGAGCAGAGTGAGAAATCAGAGTCTCTTGAAAATGAGGGCAACAAGACCTGAAAAAATAAAAACATAACAAAAAACAAGATTGGCTGCAGAGATGAAGATGTGAGGTTATCAAGCTTCTGCAGCCGCCATGGCCGCGAGCAGAACGGAAATGATTATCGGATGTTTTTACAGATAATATTTGTGAAACCCGTTCTTACTGAGAAAACAAAAACAATGTCTTTTAAATTTACTTTACATAACAGACGGTAAAAATAGTATGTGACACATATTCATCAAGCAAGAAATTGAAAGATTATTCCGGATGAAAGTCAATGAATTCTGCATTCCTATAGTTGTCAATTTTCCTAAACCACAACAGTCCCTGAACTCACCATTACATTTGACAATCCCACTGTATTTAGTAAAGTTTTCTTTTAAAATTTAACATGAAAGTTTAAAAAAGTTGTGAAGTTAAGAGTTATGATTCATAACTGTGATACTCCTTGAAATAAATCCTTTGCACATTGTGTGTAGTTTAGCTGTTTTTTAAAGAGATTTTTCTTATTTTTTGACCTTGTCTGTTTTTTTATTGTTCTCGTTTGATCTTTGTTATGTGACATAAAAGCTGATCTCAATTTTTGTGAATTTTGCAGTAAAAAAAGATAAAACAGCTACTTGGAATTGACTTTTTTTACACAGTGTCAGGTTTATTGTGCAATATATTCAAAACTATGTCTGTAAAAAACTAAGCTGGGGTTGTACTAAAAAAAATGTACATTAAGAATGACCACAAAAACAGTTTTAAATGTTTTATATCATGCAATCCATAAGCCTTTCAGAGTAAACTATATCAAAATATATGATGATATAATACCTTTAGCACACTAAAGAATGAATTATTTGTGAAATATGAGTCATTTTCAAAGTTAAAGATAAATAATTAGAGCAGATTGTAAAGTAAAAAAAAACATAAAAAAATACAAACTAATGGTTTTAATGGCCTATTTAAGGGGTGGGCAAACTTTCTGACTTGTGGGCCACAAGATGTGTGGGATGTTTTGGTAATCCACCTTAAAAGAGAAAGAGTCAACATCAAATCTGGAGGAAAACATGTTCTAGTTTCGATTTCAACTAATTTAGAACATTTTGGAGATTTTTATTAACTTTATTTCTTATTTTAGTGCCAATTGCAGCAACGGTTTGATGCTCTGGAAGGAAAACTGTAGATAAATTCTGTGTTCATGTGGAACGATCAGAAAAAGGACTGTCAGATTCAGAAAACACACAAAAAAGTAAAAAAAAAAAAGACAATTCTTCCAGCAGAACAGAAAGGAGGAATAACTTTTGGCATCTAAACAAAGGTAAGTGTATTTATAGTGCGCCATCTATGGGGAAACGCAACAATTATAGGGAAAATAAAGCAAATAAAGATTAATGTATTCCCATTTGGTGGGCTGGATTAAATAGTTTAATGGACTGCATATGGCCCCCACGCCGCAGTTTGTCCTATACCATGCAAAATCAATTTATTTAGCTTTTAAGTGCATTATTATGTTCAATATTCGCTGTAAAGAACCCCAAAATGATATTTTGATATGTTCAGGCATTTCTGAGTAATCCTCTAAAAACCTGTGCTGTGAGCACCAGCCCCTCCCATATCCATGAAAACTAGCAGGTCCTAACGAGCTGATGTCACAGACTGAGAACCGCCCCTTTCAGGAAGACTCTGCTCTGACAGCACCGCCCCCAGTCTAACACAAATACATACTTCACAGAGAACAGTGATAGGTAAATTGATCTCATTTTGTATTCACAATATGCACAGCCATCTTTGCAAAGTTTGGATGTTGTTTGTTTTCAAGGGTGATACACTTTGCTGATGAAATGGACAGTACCACAGGGAGTGAAAGGCGGAGCCTCGGAGATCGAGGTGTGTTACTTAGGAAAAGAGTTCGCGAAAATGACTCATATTTCACAAATATTTTTTTCCTTTGTGTGCTCATATATGTATTGTATGATCATATACATGGATATAGTTTTCTCTAAGAGGCTTAAGAAAAGCATGAAATAGAACCTTTAAAAAACTGCTTTTAAATTTAAACTCACTAAACTTACTCAAATTAAACTATTTTTCTTTTTTTAAAAGATTTTCACTCACAAAATTTGACCTGTTGCCTCATTTGAATGCACTTTTCTTTAGTTTCAAACAAAACCTTAACTTTGTTCTCAGTATGATCTCACAATGGGACAGTCAGACATTTAAAGTCCTACTCCTCTGATCTATTGTTAATGTGTTAACTGTGGGTTTTAAAAAAAAAAATCATGATTATGCTGTTTTCAGGCAACAAAAAAAAAAAAAAAACTTGTTTTCAAGGCCATGGGTCCAGCAGAGCAGCTGTAATTCATTAGAAATTCCCCTTGCCGTTCTCTCCTTTTCCTTGATGCTGAGAGTTCTCTGTTTACATGCTAGCTTACAGCCCCTCACACCCCCAACCTAACAATAGTAGCGCAACAAAAATGTTGGAGCTTTCCAGCTGTACAGTTTTGAGCCAGCTCAGATGAGGAAAACGAACAGATATAGTGTATTTTCTGCATCACAAATATGATCCTTTTCAAACAGCATTTTTGCATCTGCTCCTGATTCAAAATCACTTGAATAAAAAACTCAGAAATGTTATTTTAATCTTAATTTTCCATTATATATGTCCTCCATCATCTAAAAATTGCCACAAGAACCTGTTACAAAAAGCCATATTTTCATCAAAGTGGCTTTTTAAGAATTCCAGGCTCAAATGTGTTGAATGTAAGTTGAACCTGTATCTTTATGAGTTAAATTTCAGTGTGGGGGTGCACCTAATATCACCCAAAACACACTGGATCCAGCCGAGAAGACAACAAAACTCCTGCAGAGAAAGTGGCGAGCTGAGGGGTTGAGCCGTGCGTGGTGGCTGGTGTTGTTCAGGGGGAATTAATTTTCCAAATGTCACCCCGAAAGGTCACTTCTGCTGAGTCCCGAAACGTGTCGCTGGACTAGATAAAAACTGACGGGTCTTTAGCTGAGCCGCAAAGAAAAGACCTCCGCCTTCACAGGAACGTCTGTAAGAGATACACGCCGATCTTATCCGTTTAATTGTGCGTCTCGTGGATGCATGTTAATGAATGTATTTGTTGCGTCTAATAATTCCACGCCTCCTGTTTTGGCTCCGCTGACATGTGTTCCTCTGTGGGAAAAAGGTCAGAGCTTCCGAGAAGCTGCCTGAATGTGGTGACAAATCCATTCCAACGTTGCAGTTTCGTATTAATGTCACAAAAATAATACAAGAATTAGGTTCTACACTATAGAATGGTATTACCCTTTAAAAAATCCTAAATAGGGATTTATCACAAAAGCAATTCAAGTTGGGATTCTTCTTTGAAGTACTTGTCAAATTTTATGATTCATGATGAGACTGATCTCTTTTTATGACTAACTATCAGATGTTTTTCAGTCTTTTATATAGAATACATTTCGTCTCTTATTCGGGAGACTTTCTCAGTTCAAAATTGAATTTAAGGACTCTTTTTTTTATTCTTAGTGCTGTAAACCTACAAAACAAAAACTAAGAACTCTTAAAAAACAGTGGATGTCCTTAACAATATGTGCAATATTGTGCCCAGGAAAGAACACTATTTGTTTATTTAATTCAATCACACATTTACATTATGAATTTGTGGTTATTTGTGCAGTTATAGTTATTTATTATTCACAAGTGCAATACCACATTACTCTGTGGTCACCAGCGCAGTCTATTATTATCCTTCAGCAACACTTTATGTTAGATTTTTTATTAACGGTTTATATTTCTAATCGTGTCTTTTGTATCTTCTTTTATTCACATTGGGAGCATCTTAATTTTGTTGTCCCACAATGATACGAAAATAAATTCTGACTCCTCAATTGACAAAATGCTTCTCTTTTTTCATTGAGTCGTCCTGTATGACTGAGAATCTTCACAGACATGCAACTGTCAGACTGTACAAAAATTAATCTTGTATTGCTCTTTGAACCACCATGCAGCCCATTGATTAGACAGTACCTTCCAAAAACGTCAGTTAGAGGAATAAAGAACATCTAAAAAAGTTCAATTTTAACCATTAGATAAAAAAATGTAAAGAAAATAGAGTTATATATCAATAAAAACTAACTAGAGATGAACTGAAAACTAGATTAAAAATACTCTGGTATAATTGAGACAGCTGTTAATTTACTAAACTACTGTAAGTTAGAATTCACACTAAGGCTTCTTTTAGAGTAATTTTATTGGGTTGTTGTTGCAACACAAAGTCCTGCCTGGTGGAAGAATGAGGACTATTGTTTTAAAGAAAACTTGTTTATTATTTGGTAATGGACGTCTAATTTTTTTGAAGCCACCTTTGATTTGTAGACTGCTTTAGGTTGGTGTTTAGCAAAAAATTGCATCATCTTTCTATTTAAAAGGAGATTGTTATTTTCATGCTTTGGGGTAAGTTACTTTTAGAGTGGAACGTCAGAAATTGGCTCAGTCTGGGAAATATTCCTGAGATGTTCCAGAAGTTTCAGTCAGCTAATCACTGCTTAAAGATGATACTGCTTCCAACATGCCGACATCATACTGTAAAAAAAGGTGACTGAATTAACTTTATTTGGTTCGGCTAGATCAATTTCTGTGGGTTTCTATTAGTGACATCACACTCAGTCGCTCCAGTTCTCCTGTACAGTCAATGGAGGAGACTGAAGTCCTGTGTGGGTGGAGTATCATCAGAGAATGCTCATAATAGACAAATAATGAAACAAAATACATCTGTTTACATAAAAACTTTATTGATCAATGCAATATCATATACCTGACAGTAAGTTAAGTGGATATCAGTATGCTACAGCCTCTCTGATGTTTGCAGACATAAAATAGGGAATATTAGGAATCTGATGGAATATTTTTCTACTTTAAAAGGAAAAAACACCAACAAAAAAAACAACAGGGGTGACTCTGAACTATGTTGATTGTACATGAGCCTTTATTTTCTTAATTACAGCTTCTTTCCATTAATATCATACTTTAGAATGTGAAATAAATTATGTTAGCACTTAAAAAAACATCTACAATTTTTCATGTTTAGCAGACTGACCCGCCTTGAAATCCTTTCAAACACAGAACTGATTTGTGAATAAATATATACTGGTCATATGAACAAAATATGCATTTGATAACATCTAAATCACTGAACAGAACAAAAGTTTAGCTTATAAATTTGCAAAATTCAACTTTTTTTTAAACCTGACCTTTAAATAGTTAACAGTGTGAACAAGAAACATGCAGTTCAGGCTGTTTTACAGGACACAATCTCTGTAAACGAACAGTTAATACATTGAAACTGTTTAATATTTAAAGTTTTTTTGATCTGCCTTTGACTGCCACAAAAGCAATAGAACATGAAAACAATATTGAAGCAGATTAAACGTATTTACAACTAGCTGCTTTTGACTGAGGACCAAATTGGGGGTTTCCTCAGACGGTGGTCACGTTTGTGCTTGCACTGTTCTGGCTGCGCAGCTGCCTGGGAGAGCTGCAGCACAGCAGCTGGTTTCTGAAGTGCTTGCTGAAGCTCTGGCTCATCAGATACAGAGCGAACGGGTTGACGCAGGAGTTGGCGAAGGCCAAGATGCGAGCACAAACGCTGGCGATGAAGTGACCCAGGGACGTGTCCACCTGGTCGTAGTGGAAGGACCGGTATAGGTAGATGACGTGACTGGGGAGCCAGCAGACCGCGAACAGACCCACGAACACCAACACTGTTTTGGCTAGACGCTTCCTGGATTTGATCTGAGAGAAAAGCAAGAAAAAGATCAGTTTTCAAACGATTATGTTCTTGTGGAATTTTTCTGAGGATGGAGGACAAATGTACAGAAAAAAACGCAAAATTCTCCAGCAGGGGCTGACACTGTAAACACCTCAGACCTGGCTCACCTGTCTCACATTTGTGAGCTGCGACTCAAATCTCCTGAACTGCGATTCCAAGTCTTGTGGGTCGCGACTCACAAGACTTGAGTCGTGACCCATGAGACTTGAATTGTGAGCGACGAGACTTGAGTTGTTACCTACGAGATTTGAGACAAGACCTACGAGACTTGAATCGCGACCCACAAGACTTGAGCCGTGACCTACAAGACTTGAGTCACGACTCACAAGACTTGAGTTATGACCCATGAGACTAGAGTCGCAACCTAGGAAATTTAAGCCGCGGAGACTTGAGTCGCGACCTACAAGATTTGAGTTGTGATCCACAAGACTTGAGTCGCGACAGACGAGACATGTGTTGTAACCCACAAGATTTGAATCATGACCTACAAGACCTGAGACCCAACATATGAGACTTGAGTTGCAACCCTCAAGACTCGAGTCACGATTTACAATACTTTAGTTGCGACCAATGACACTTAAGTTGCGACCTAGGAGATTTAAGTCGAGACACAAGAGACTTAAATTGGAACCTACAAGACTTGAGTTGCAACCCACAAGACATGAGTCGCAACCTACAACACTTGAGTCACATATCACAAGACTTGAGTCTCGACCCAGGAGACTTGAGTTGCGACTCACAAGATTTTAGTTGTGACCAACAAAGACTTGAGTCGTAACCAATGAAACATGAGTTGTAACCCAGGAGATTTGAGTCGTGACCCACAAGACTTGAGTCACTACTCACGAAACTTGAAGCGCTATCCATGACACTCGCGACCTGGGAGATTTAAGTTGCGGCACAAGAGACTTAAATCGGAACCTGCAAGACTTGACTTATGGCTCTGGAGACTTGAGTCGCGACCTACGAGACTTAAATCGGAACCCACAAGATTTGGATCATGACCTTACAAGATTTGAGTCGCGACCTACGAGACTTAAATCGCGACCCACAAGATTTGAATCCCAACCTTACAAGACTTGAGTCGCAACCTACAACATCTGAGTCACACCGTACAAGACTTGACAAGTCGTGACCCAAGAGACTTGAGTCACGACCTACAAGACTTAAATCGCGACCCACAACATCTGAATTGTGGCCTTACGAGACTTCAGTTGCAACCCACGAGACTTGAGTCTTGACCTATGAGTTGCGACCCACAAGATTTGATTTGTAACCCATGAGATTTTGAGTCGCAACCCTCAAGACTTGAGTCAGGGGAACTACTGGAAGTGGGTTGGAACTGTTTGTTAGTCCAGAATTTCTAGTGAGATATTGCCACTCTGAAATGGCAGTATCTCTTTCCTGTACTAGAAAACAACACAGCTTTTTTTTTTGCCAAAAACAAAATAATCACAATTAAGACCACTGGGAATGATTTTACAAAAAATCACAAGATAAACCAGAGAGAGACTTAAAATGATTTATCTAAAATAAGTATTAGCAAGGAATAGCAGTCCAGAAACAGATTCCACATCAGCTATTCCTCTGCTGCCCCCATAGATTTGAGGTGCAGTCCCTTGTGTAGCCCCAACCTTCAGTGGGGACATTATCAGAAAGAAAGCGACAGTTTTCCGCAGCTGCACTCTTGGCATGCAGAGTGTAAACTGAATGAAGACATTTCCTGGCACTGTCAAAAGATTTAAAAAAAAAATCTGCCTTTTAGCTCCTCAAAGGTCAGCAACCAAACATCACGCCTACTTTACTTAATCCCAACATAAAGCTCAGGAGCATTCCAGTCTGCCATTAGTAACTTTATTGTGTCGGTTTTTGACTGAGATAAGTTGCTAAGCAACCAGAGGATAAAAGTTAAAAAAAAGACCTTTAAAAACTATCATAACAATCAGAGTTCATTTTTAATTATGACATTTAGTACATTAAGATGCTTTTTATTTCTATGAAAGCAAATTAATCATAATTGAGCATTTTGTAAGAGTTTTGTGTTTTTGTCAAAGCAATAATGTGGTTTTTATTATCCATCAATATGAAAACAACAAATATTCACAGTCTAATGACTTGTATGTGGTTGCATCAGAAGTCTATTTATTATGATTTTTTTGAACAGTGATTTCAATCCACTTCATTTGGTCCCTGTCTGTTTAGAAGCAAAGCTCTGGCTCTCTGTGGTTGTTTGCCGAGACTCTCAGCCGTCATGCCTCATATTTCAGTCAGACATCACATGCCCTTCTAACTAAACTGACGTGAATTTAGGTCGACACGCTTCATACTCCGACAACATGATCTATTGCAGCACAAACGGTTCTTCTAATGAGCACGTATGGCGCTCTGCAACAATATCTCCTCTGGAGGGTTCAGAGAGTCGTGATGCAACTGGGTACGATCTGCACGGAGGAGGGGGAGGAGAGGATCGGCTCTGCGTCTCTTCTCTTACTGATCAATAACTTTTCTTCTAGTCGGAAAGAAGCCCCAAGCCTTTTCAAAGATTCATCTGACTGCGTTGGATTTGTCTAACCCATCTCTAACTGTTAGTACTTAAACCAAAGAGTTTTATAGAAAACTAATAATTAATAAACCCATAACAGTCAACTTAATTAAAAGAAAACGGGACCAACATAAATAAAATACATTAAACGTTAGCCAGCTAATACGACTAAAAGTAAATGAATGAAATCAATAAATAAACAAACACAATGTGATGATTTTCCTGGTGTTTCCTGGTGCTGTGGGTGGAGTCAGCCTCCAACTTCCTGGTTTGGTTACCCTTTAATTTATCTTTTTTTCTAAACTTTTTTCTTTATTCACTTTGGGTAGCAGCAATTAACAGCAGGAAAAAAGTGTAATTATTAAAAAAAAATAAAATAAAAAATAAAAAAGCGGCAGCCAAACTTGACATGAAATCTGATGATTTATCCCTGTGGAATCAGACGACTGTCAGAAGGAACACTTAGTAATAAGTTAAGCCGTTCAGTTTGTGAAATTAGTTCTTGGCTTTTGGCCCCTCCCCCGGGGGAGCGGTGAGCTACAGACATAGCTGTCCTCGGGGACCACGTGGTGGTTCACCTCCAAATCAATCAATCAATCAATATACTTTATTAATTCAACTCCTTAATATCAAATATCATCAGGGAGGCTTTGGTACGATTCAAATATGGATTTGAACCCGTAACCTACCAGTTTTAGGGCGGACACTCCCGTACCAGGCCACTGAGTTGGTCCAAAAAGGACAAAGCTCACTTTGTTTGATATTCTCTATTTTATGTACTGAGGTCATGTCTGAATTCCCTCCCTAACCCCTAAATACTAAAAAATGATATAGTGCTGGACTTTATAGTGCCCTGGATTCTAAAAGAAATTTGGGAACAATGTTCACTAGTTTTCTTTCGTTTTTCTAAACGCTGATGATGACGTCACCAATTTCATGAAGTGAAAATCGAATAAATACAAACATTTCATGATGTTTATTTATGACTCCACTGTGTTCTGATGAAAATAAGGATGATAATGTGGAAGATAACTGGGAACTACACCTGTTTCTGCACATGCAGGTGTCCCTCAGCTGGGAGGTCTGCAGAGCTCCTGATCAGACTGCGAGCGATGAAGAAGTAGTAAACGGAGATGACCAAGAGCGGGATGATATAGAAGATGAGGAAGGAGGCGGTGGAGTGGATCTTTGGGTGCAGGTCGCCGGCGTGGGGGTAAGGCGCGCAGGTCACGAACGTCTCGTTGGTGTGGCTGGTGGTGAAGGCGTGCAGGTCTGAGAAGACGGCCTCGGGGATCGCCAGGGTCACGGAGAGCAGCCAGATGGCCCCCGCCCGCACGCTAATGCTGAGCGAGGTGCTGGGTCTGTGCATGTCCAGAGGTCTCACAATCGCTTTGTACCTGGGGGGAGGCACAGACCAATCATTTGAGGATGAAATTAGCTTTAAAGAGCTCATCACAGATCCATTAGTGAGTGTGTAATCAGACAGAACTGCAGGAGAATGTTTGATCATCTTGTCATGGAGCACTGCAACTAACCTCAATCAAAAAATGTCTTCAATCGGCATCTTACTGTGCAAAGAAAATAACATTTCTGCTTTCTCTGTGGTCACACCAGGTCTCTGTCATCACTCAACTCAGACGCTTTATGTTCAGTAATCCCTCTCACTATAATCTTACAATCACAATAATCTGCAACCTCAGTGGCCTCGTGGAGGAGTGTCTGCACTGAGACTGGAGGGTTGTGAGTTCAAATCCAGACTGAGTCATACCAAAGACTAAAAATGGCTTCCTGCTTGATACTCAGTATTAGGGGTTTAAACCACCAAATGGCTCCTGAGCTCGGCTGAGTCTTCAGCTCACCACTCCCCCAGGGGAAGGGTAAAATGCAGGGAACAAATTTCACATACCTAGATGTGTGATGGCTAATGGGACTTTAACAATGAGTCTGTTTACTTTCGTTTGGGTCATTATTCAGGATTTTTCTTTCATCTTGTTCATTATTAGTTATTTTTTCTGTCATTTTGTTCATTGATTATAATTTTTTGTTTCATCCCATTCATTATTTGTGATTTTTTTTATCTTGTTCTTTATTTTGGATTTTTTTCTTTCATATTGTTCATTAGTTATATTTTTTATTTCATCGTATTCATTATTTATCATTTTTTCTGTTATCTTGTTCATTATTCATAATTTTTGTCTTTCATCTAATTCATTATTTATGATTTTTTTCTTTCATCTTTTTCATTACTTATAATTTTTTCTTTTATCTTATTTATTATTTGGGTTTTTTTAATCTTGTTTATTATTTGTGATTTTTTTCTTTTATCTGGGTTATTTTTCAGGATTTTTTCTTTCATTTTGTTCATTATTCACAATTTTTCTTTCATCTCATTCATTATTCACATTTTTGTTCTTACTTTGCATTTAAGCAAAAATTTCTTCCTAGTCACATACTAAGAAACTCACCTAAATTGACACACATGAAACAAAACACATTTAGGGCATAGTTTTTTTGCTTGTTTGCTTGTTGTTTTATTATTTTTTAAAACTTTATTTATGAACATATACAACAGCATGAAAAGTGAAAGACCCCCCCCTCCAACATTGATGACATCACAGTAAGATAAAGCTTAACAGAAACGAATGGGGTCAAAAATCCTATTAAATAGCGTTCAAAATCAAGTAACGAAACCAAAACCCACGTAGGGGATATCCAGAGGATTCTTTAACAATATTATGGGATGGCCACAGAACCAATGGCATAGATGTTTTTTTTTATGGCAAATTGTGAAATTTGTAGATTTTCACATTCTTGAACAATTATTGTAAAAGAAAACATTTGCTCAACTGATCCTCACAAAATTGCCCCCAGGTTGAGTCTACAACCATACCTGAATTCTCACTGACCTTTGACCTTCAAGAAAAGGCTATCATGTGAAATTTTCCTTACCAATCACCTTGCAGCTACAAATTTGAACTCCTTTATTGGGATTTCGATCTACAGCTCAACTCTAGTTGAGCATCTTTGGAAAGCTGCTTGGTGAAAAACGTTGATTTTTACTTTTCCAAAACTTTTAGCATTGTAAAAGTGCCGTTTCCTTGTTGCTCGCACATTTTTAGCTGGAAAAGGTAAAACATTAATCTTTGGCTCAAGTCAAATGATATGACATACAATATGAACATATTAGCAATGTGGGCTGGTTAACAAAAAACCTTGGTTGCTATGGAAATTTAAAAATGTACATTTGCAGAACCCTTTAAAAATTACATAGACCTATTCATCACCCCCGGACGACCAAAAAATATAATGGTTGCTATGGTGATAAATCCAACAGAAAAGCTGCCAATTCATTCAGCTGCCATGCAGCTCTGGAAAGGGTGGCAGAAGGGGCGAGGGCGGGTCAAAATGGACCAGTGAGGGACGGGTAGCGCCGCTTTAATGCGCCGCTCGCAGCTTTAATTTTAACTTTAGCCATTCCTCCATCATTTGGATCCCACATCACCTCCATTTGCAGCAGAATCAGACTCCTCTTTCTCAACCAAATGTTTTCCTCTGAGAGCTGGAAAGCGTCCGAACGCTAAAGCAGCTCAATGAGCTGCCTTCATGTTTACTTTATCTCCACTTAAAGCTGCATCTGTGACCTCCTTGTCCTTAATGGAATCACAGTCTAATCTCACGCCGGCACAAGAACATTTTAATTATTAGATGTCCTCGAGGCAGAGCCATCAGCTCGTCTCTCCAGCAGTAAAATTGACAAAAAATGTGTGTGCATAGCAACTGAAAATTAAGAAATTCATTAATTTCAATATGGTAATAACGAGAAAAGACAGAATTAAAAGAAGAATCTTGATATTTTAAGGGCTCCGTCTTAAGCCAGAGGTCTGGAACTTAATGAAGTTTTGAGGGTACACTTTCTCTTAGCCAATCACAGACGAGCTTTAAGGTTTAAATTTGATCCTATCAGCTGTCACTCATCCAGACCTGCTCCTCCTCTTCATCACCTGCTCCTGGAGCTTCAACTCCTTTCCTCGTCAGCGTGACTCATCTTCGCTCCTCTTCATCCCAACCAGAACAGACTCCGAGGCTTGCTCAGAGCCCTCATTATTATGCCAGAAACATTTGTTTTGCAGCTTTCATTCTCGATCAGTCTCATGATAAAATTACATCATCAAGAATCTCCAGTTTGCTCAAGTCCTTCAACGATGATCATCAACCGTTTTTGTATTTTAATGCTCGCATGTTGTTGCAGAGAAAAGGAGGAAGAGCAGACAGACTTCCTGACAGCAGTGCTGGTGATTCGTCTGAACAAACTTGACAGATTAAGTGTGACAGATTGGGTCAGACATGTTTGCACAAAGCTGAAATATCCATCTTTTTTGGTTTGTTGCTTACAGAACAAAACTGGTTAAGCCTAGAGGAAAGTCTTCCAGGTTTCTCTCTTTTAAAAAAAATAAAAATCTCCTGAAGAATATGATTTGAATAACTTTTAAAGCTGATGTAATAAAGGTTGTGCATAGTAAATGCTCAGAATAATTTAGATTTTCATTAAAAGCCTTAATTTATGCATCACTTTCTGTGTTTGTGTGACTCAGACTGCAGCTCCATTTGTTCATTTAGGAAAGTTTTGCAGAAAATTATTTTTTATGTAGAAAAAAAGGGAAAATAGGATGTTGAGTGGAACACATCACCTTAAGATCGATCAGAAAGTCCAACATTGGTGAATAATTTAGTGAAAAATGAATGTTGAGTGAAGATTTTTGACCTTAAGAGTGAACAATGAAACTGCAGAGAATGTTCTTTTAATAATTCATGATTAAAATTTGGAGTTTTGTCTGTGTAAGGCTATTAAGATAAATACTGTCCTACATTTTATGTTAAAAATGGTCATAAAGAAGATTATTTGAAGAGGTTTTCATAAGGTCTTTTGGTCAAATTGACAAAAGCAATAAAAAGAACAATATATAGCATTTAAAAATAGTTTTAATGCAATTCTTAAACTGGGAAAATATAAATATTTTTATGTTTTGTCACTTTTGCTGTGATACTCGTTAAACAAATAGGAAAAGTTGACCTAAATAAGTTTATTTAGCCCTTATTAACAGTTTTGTGTAGGTGATAATTCTAACTTTCAGGATAAATCTAGGACATGTAGGATAGTTTAATTTAGAAACTTTTTGGAAATCTACAACTCATATTTGGTCTGGATCTGCTGGTAAACTTAAATTAAATTAGAAAATATCTATATTTCCATTTAATATTAAAGCCAAAGTTCAGATCTAGCAGAGGAGAGGACAGAGATGGTTGTACCGGTCAGCAGACAGCGCGGTCAGGGTGAACACAGACACTCCCACAGACGTCAGCTGGATGAAGGGGATCAGTTTGCATCCGACCCGCCCGAACAGCCACTCGTCCACCAGGTAGCGGCTGGCGTCCACCGGCGCGCAGGTGAGCAGCAGCAGCGCGTCGCCCATGGCCAGGCTGGACAGGAACAAGTTGGGCACGGTGCGCATGGACTTGACCAGCAGGCAGGTCTTCATCAGAGTCACGTTCCCGACGACACCCACCACGATGAGGAGCCCATAGAGCGCGGCGATCCCGATCCCCGGGAGCCAGACGCGGTGCGCCCAGTGCGCGCTGGAGGCGTTGACGCACGGACCCGCGCCGTCCTCCGGGGTCAGAGGGGCCAGATCCTCCATGGCAGCTCGCTGCAGAGGGTAAAGGGGGGCACAGGTTGTGTGTGATATGTGCTGCCGCGTTTAGCTGCTTTATAAAACACCAGCCCCCCTGCAGCCGCGTGCGTCACCTCACATAGGGGAATGGAGGAACGATGGAGACGATTATCCACAATTAGCGCGCAGACTGATGTAATGACAGGTATTATTTATCATTTAAAAAAGAAAAAAAAGGTAAGGAGGTAAAGTGCTCATAAGTGAAAATAGAACAATTAAACAGAAAAAATCCAACAGCTCCATCAGGAGAAAAGTCATCTGTCATTTTGCTTTTAAAGAAACGAGACTTTATGGATATTATCATTAATCTGTTTTTAAAATTATGTTTACACCGAGAAAACATTATTTTCTTAATGGTGAAAAAAACTTTATGGACAGAAATGTTCACTAAATCTAAGAAAAAGTGTTTATATGTTTTTGTTGGTCAAATTAACATATAATATTGATGAAGTAACTTTTATTCACAATAGAAATACACATACTTTGGATAAAACATATTTTGTGACATTTTCCAAGGCTGTTTACAAAGGGTGTGTTCTGACAAGAGTCTGTCGATACGATGCATATCGTAATACACATCTCATGATACGATGCGTATCACGATATATAAGAACAATATTTCACATTTTTGTCTAAAGAATATGACTTAGGAAAAAATTCTGCCTGAATAATAATACACATTTAATTGTAATAAATCTTGTTGTTATTCTGGTTGCAGTGCTGCTAGCGGTTGGAGGTTTAACCCCAGAGCGAAGTATTTACATGATGTTCAATATGTTGCATTTTTTCTGAGTGTCATGGGTCCCTGAGTAAAATCTCACATGTCCCAGGAATGGGTGGACCAAAGACCAAGTCTCCAGTATCATCATTATTATTTTTTTAGGAATTTTTTCTTCTCAAATTCCTAATTTTTCCATAATTTTGAAGCATGTGTTTTGGATCTTTCTATGTTATTATTTTTCATTTTGTTACATAAACCACAGTTTAAAATAAAATAAAATAAAACTACTCTAATTTATGATATTTTGTTGTATTTTGATCTATTTTTGATGAGAAATATGTTTTATATTATATCGGGTAAATATTAAGTGATGGGGAAGTTTTTTTATAGCAAAAGTGTTTTTCTCGGGTTAAATGGAAAACAAGAGTCAGACGCTGAAATACCTTTTTCAATAAATAATTAACGTGATATTGTCTTGTCAGCTTTGTAAATCAATAGGAGCATCATAAAGTGAAATATTGGGATAAATCAGTGACTCGATTTCCCCCTGCCCCCCTTTTGTTTACCACAGGAGCCTTCATAGACTATCTACAAAATATGGGTAATTTATTTAACACCATTTTTGGTTCACAAAGACACAGATTTTAGCTAAAAATATACTTAAAAAAATCCAATATGTTTTGATCATAATATTTGGGTACTACAATGTGATACTTGACTTGTGTGATATGCAATAATGATTTAATAATGAATAATGTGATGTCTACTAATATGTTCAAATAAGCACTTTGTTATTTGATCATACTAGTACTTGTGAATTTGTTAAATAATTGACACTTTGACCAGTAAAGTATGAATAACTAAATAGATGTTAAGAAACAGATTATATGTTCAAGAAAATGTTAAAGAAAATAGGAATGGGATCATATACATTTTATTCTCCCTTTCAAGCAATAATTACACTAAGTCTCAAATTAAACAGATAATTCAGAATTTTCAATCCCTTCAATTTAAACATGGAACTAGTAGTTTTTTTGGAAAGTCATTCTTTGCTTCATTACTTTTTTGTGTTGTGACGCATCAAACGTTTCTTCACTTCATCTCAAATTATTCTGATGTCTGAATTTCATGATATTTTATTCCAAAAATCTGAATTGAGCTGAAGAATAGCAAAGCCAGAATGTAAATCTATGCTGTTGATTTCATCAGAAAAAACGTCATGTTTTTTGTTTAAAGTCAAGCATTGAAGCTTGAGTTCAGGCTGACAGGAAATTTTGGTTTAAATATTTTAATTTAAAATGAGGTCAGGAAAATGCAGATGTGCACAAACATCATCGATGAGACTGCAGTTTGAGCTAGCAACAAATCCCTTGAAAAGCAGTTTATTTCTGATTTATGTAACTTGAACATTATTGAAAAAGATAAATTACTTTTTAAAATCCAAATTGTCATGTATATTAACTTATGAAGCTTATTTCTACCCACAATACTAAAACGTTAACTCATTGGCTATGAAAATAAAATATTTCACTGATGTTTCTGTTTTCAAGTAGATCCTAAATTAAGGTAATTTCTAGCTGAAGTGATATAATTCCATCTATAAGCGTCAAGGGGACAAATGCATTATGGGAAAGAGAAAGCTTTGTTTGCA
Organism: Oryzias melastigma; assembly: GCF_002922805.2. Taxonomy (NCBI): domain Eukaryota; kingdom Metazoa; phylum Chordata; class Actinopteri; order Beloniformes; family Adrianichthyidae; genus Oryzias; species Oryzias melastigma. The sequence goes on along the minus strand of NC_050532.1, from coordinate 8,504,846 downwards.
TTTCCTTTGCTTAGAGGAGAGTTGGTGACGGCGCCAATGCCCTCCTTCACAGTTTTCAAGGATACAGTCTGGATCCTTGCCTTCGCCCATGCTTCACCTCTACACCCGGTTTCATGGAAGTGCTGCCTGGTAGTCATTTTCCTTCAAATCAGATCAGTCACTGGGAAAGCACAGGATTTGGCAAAGTCAGACTCCAGAATCCTAATATTAGCGTCTGTCTGACACGTCATTGCAGGAGGAGGACGGAGAACGCTGGTCTGGACGGATATGGATCAGATTAAGACAATTGACTTAAAGGCTTACGCTGATGAAAATTGTGTTTTTATTGTGTTCTTGTGACATTTTTCTGATGATTGATGCTTATATATAAAGAAAATCCTTTCGGAGTATTTTTTAATTCAAATTATTGTGAATCAAGAGCAAATGCAAAGAAGATGTTTGAAAAAGAGCTTCTTTATGAAGTAGAAAATACAGTGGGCGGAGCTATAAACTCACTGCTTCATCTCTCAGCAATGTAGAGAGGAAAAGGGGCGGGGTTTCACTGCACCAACAACACAGAGGCTGCTGCTCTGTAGAAACTATGTCCTTAAAAAACGATGCATGTTCTCCCCGTGCATGCGTGGGTTTTCACCGGGGACTCCGGCTTCCTCCCACCATCCAAAAACATGCTTCATAGGTTCATTGGTGACTCTAAATTACCCCTAGGTGTGAATGTGAGAGTGAATGGGTGTGTGATTGCGGCCCTGCGACAGACTGGCGACCTGTCCAGGGTGTACCCCACCTTCACCCTTCAGTAGCCGGGATAGGCTCCGGCACCCCCGCGACCCCAAAAGGGAAGAAGCGGTCAAGAAGATGGATGGATGGAATGGATGGATGGAATGGATGGCATATAAAAATTGACCAATTATAAATGAAATTCCTCTAAGAACAATTTCAGAATAGATCAAAAGATGATCGGAATGGGACTTTAAGATATAAATAAGTGAACTCTTGACCTTCCCACATAACAGGTAGTTTGTATATAAATAAACCACATTTTTAAAATATTTTGGTTAGAAACTAATTGAAGCAACTTTTTCTCCTGAACTTTTTTTTCCTCACTTTGTCCGAGTCTTATCTCCGCTGGAGACGGGCGGCGGCATTATTTTGTGCAAACGGGACCCTTCCAGTCCCGAATCATTTTCTCATATAAATGCAAATTGAGGATCCTTGTGCCAACTGCAGCAGATAAAACCCACGAGAATACGCCTCTCCGAGCATGACTCCAGCCGTTTTAATTTTACGGACTCCTCTGTTGTCTGTCTCTCAACAAAAATTTCCCCAAAGTGTGTTTTTTTTTTCTTTTTTTTTTTTTGAGGATCAAATATCTGGTGGTAAATCCTGATGCTGTAACAGAAGAAGAGCGACTGAAGGAAGCCATCAAAGGGAAAACACTTCCAGTTTTCTCCTGCCTAAATGGACTCCCAAACACTCTCCAAGAACTGATGCACAAAAAAATAAGCTAATTCCACCTCCTGCTATTTCTAGTAATGACTACAACCAAAACTCGGAGACTGGCTGCGGCCACTCTGCACCCTCTCGGGTGATGAAGTCACATCTTCTTCATCTCGATCGCTTGCAGATTCAAAAAAATCCAAACTTCATTTCCTGACGTTATATAAAGTAGACGATACGGCGGAGAAACTGCATTTAATAATTCAAATGAGGTATTCACAACCCTGGAAAGTAAAGGTCACACAATGACCTTTGGGGGTGTGTGCGTAGCATTTATTATCTGTTTTATCTCAAAAGTGGGAAGAAGGAATAAAATATATAAATTCAGATTTCTCAATCACAGTTTCTTCTTTGATGACTACCATTGAAAATGGCAGAAAGTTTGACAGAACTTTTAATGAAAACCATCTGAGATCCTAATATATCTGCTGTTTAGGACAGAAAGGGAATAAAATATGAAGCAGACCAGCTCAGAATAAATCAGTAGAGTGTTTCAGTTTAAATGATATTAAATACAAAAATTGAGGATCAAAAGTAAAAGAACTGAATCAGAGCATGTCAGTGAAGATTACGGAAATGACAAAAGGCTTTAAAATGCTTTCAGAAATGATAAGACACATCAATAAAACATTAGTAAAGCCCTCAAAAAGTTTTTTTTTATTGTTGTGTTTATTCTTGCCCATTGCTCCCTTGTAACTCCCACTTTGAAGGCCCAAAGAGTTTTACAATAACAGTCCCATGCACACATTCAAAGTCAATGAACTT
>NC_050532.1:8492691-8500594 GCF_002922805.2 Oryzias melastigma | reverse complement strand
AAAGGGAAAACACTTCCAGTTTTCTCCTGCCTAAATGGACTCCCAAACACTCTCCAAGAACTGATGCACAAAAAAATAAGCTAATTCCCCCTCCTGCTATTTCTAGTAATGACTACAACCAAAACTCTGAGACTGGCTGCAGCCACCCTGCACCCTCTAGGGTGATGAAGTCACATCTTCTTCATCTCGATCGCTTGCAGATTCAAAAAGATCCAAACTTCATTTCCTGACGTTATATAAAGTAGACGATACGGCGGAGAAACTGCATTTAATAATTCAAATGAGGTATTCACAACCCTGGAAAGTAAAGGTCACACAATGACCTTTGGGGGTGTGTGCGTAGCATTTATTATCTGTTTTATCTCAAAAGTGGGAAGAAGGAATAAAATATATAAATTCAGATTTCTCAATCACAGTTTCTTCTTTGATGACTACCATTGAAAATGGCAGAAAGTTTGACAGAACTTTTAATGAAAACCATCTGAGATCCTAATATATCTGCTGTTTAGGACAGAAAGGGAATAAAATATGAAGCAGACCAGCTCAGAAAAATCAGTAGAGTGTTTCAGTTTAAATGATATTAAATACAAAAATTGAGGATCAAAAGTAAAAGAACTGAATCAGAGCATGTCATTGAAGTCGCTTAAGATTGCAGAAATGACAAAAGGCTTTAAAATCCTTTCAGAAATGATAAGACGCATCAATAAAACATTAATAAAGCCCTCAAAAACTTTTTTATTGTTGTGTTTATTCTTGCCCATTGCTCCCTTGTAACTCCCACTTTGAAGGCCCAAAGAGTTTTACAATAACAGTCCTATTCATCCACACATTCAAAGTCAATAAACTTTAACTTTCTTTTTATTTTTTTATGCATTTATATGTCTTTTTTGTAATAATTAACTTGGTTCCTCCTTTAGACTTTTTTTATTGTAAATATTTTAAATTATTGATGTAAGAAGATTTATGTTTATGTAACTTATTGTGCTGTTTCTGTATTGCTGATGGGTACTCAGGTCGCAAAAACATCATTAAATGGTTTAATTTGAGCTAATTTTAGAGGAAATCAGGTCTAAACAAAAAAATCAAGAATTGTATTTTTTACTCTGGCTTCCTCCCAAAAATATGTATTGTAGGTCACTTTGTAGGTTATGAGTTTGTGGATATCAGTGGTTGGGATAGGCTCCAGCAACTTTTCAAGTGATAAAGATAGATGGACGGATCTTATTTATTGTGAGAAGAAAATATTAATTCATCCAGGTGATATTGTCTTGAAGTTTAGTCGTGGCATCTGGACAGAAAATCTTCTTTCTTTAAATATTTCATCACTCATCCGGGAGTCTCCATCAGCACATGGCTAAAAGTGTCAACTTTTGTAAATATTATGAGTTCAAGTGAAGTAAAGCTCTGAAAATTTATTGAAACACTTGTCAGTGTTTTAAAAATGCGTGGCTCCATCCATGCACAGCAAGACTTTTTTGGGTTTATGTCGCCACCTAGCGGTGGAAATGAAGAAGAGCCGACATCATAATCAACAACAACAATGCATTTTTATGAATGAAATTAAATAATAAGACATTTTTACACAAAAATAAACCACTAATTTATAATTATCGGACATCTTTTTTGTTGTTTACCTTTTTGAAGCCAAAATGATTCCGTTTATAATGTGACCTTGAAGCATTTTAATAAACTGGATGGTTAAATAATTTATTAAATGGTCTAAACGGGATCAGATTATGTAGCAGAGGTCACTGAGTGACTAGGGATCTGTTGAAGGTTAACACATCCCACAGAGAGATCACTCCTTCTCTTCATTCATCAGAATTTATGAACGAACGGATTTGACCAAAAGGATTTGGATTTTGATTTTTTTTTAATCCTGTCATTGTGAAGTCCTGCGTGTCTCAGTCTCAGACGTGAGATGACGGGATGCTGGACCCGCCAGCCAATCAGCGGCTCAACCTTCACTCTTCTCAGCCAATCAGCTGCGGGCTGTCGGGCTCAGAGTGCAGTCAAAGTGTTTTCCTCCAGCATCCTTGAGCGCGTGCAGCCTGCGGAGCGCGCGCCTCTCCCGGCTGTGGTGATGGAGAACAACCGCTGCTTCGCCAACCGCTTCTCCGACTACAAGGGTGTGCTGCTGCCGGGCCAGAGCGCGGAGGTCATCGTGCCCGCGGTGGTGGCCACCGTGGAGAAGATCCTGAGGAAGGTGCCCGTGGACATCAGCGACTGTGACGGCGGGCTGTATGACGGCCCAGCGGGGGTGGCTTACATGCTGTACCACGTCAGCGAGTGCCCGCTGTTCTCCGAGCAGCGCGACGTCTACCTGAAGACGGCCAAGCAGATCATCGACGTGTCGGTCAGGTGCGTGGACGCGGAGCCGGACAAGAACATGCGCGCCGCCTTCCTGCTGGGCGGCGCGGGCGTCTACGCGGTGGCCACCATGATCTACAAAAGCTTGGGCTTGGCGGACTTCGTCCGACCGCTCACCAAGTTTCGCAACCTGTGGGAGGTGTGCGCGCCCATCCACTTCCTGGAGTGCGGCTCGGATGAGCTGTTCGTGGGGCGGGCGGGGTACCTGTGCGCGGCCCTGGTGCTCAAGCAGAAGCTGGGCATAGAGGTGAGCTCTGGCACCGGCGTGACGCACTCCAAAATCACCCACTGCAATGTGTCAAAGTCACGGCCCGGGGGCCGGACACGGCCCGCCGCATAATCATCTTCGGCCCTCCAGATCATTTTATTTTATTGTTAATAATGGCTTGATGTTATATTGCTCTTATTTCTAACTTCTATAATTTTGTCAAAACATATTATTCTGGAGAGTAAACGATTGAAAGTTATTTAAAGGGTAACCAAACACTAAATCAACTTTTTTTGACCTCTATAAATGGGTCTTTAAAGGTGCTGTCTGTTGGTTGTCCCCAAATTTTTGACAAATTAAAATAAATTTGTTTAATTCATTAAAATATATTCAAAAACTGCCTTTCAACCCTATAGGTTGAAATGAGGTACTGCAATTGAATTTTGTGATTGGTTAATTGGTGTCCCAGAAGTTTCAGGACATCTCTCCAGCTCTATTATAAAAGCCCGTCTTTGATTCTGTAATGGTCGGTTGTTAGCTTTAGCATTTAGCTTGTAGGTGTTTTGCCTTCAGTTGTCAAACATCTACTGAGTCGCTCAACTTTCCAGTGGACTTGGAAGTTAGGGAACAGAGGTTGAGTGCAGTTGGCATTGAATCCAGCAAACTCCGTCCTGGTGATGGATTTGGAATGAACGTCTCACTCTGGATTCTTTGCTTAACACGTTAACCTTTGTTAGCTATGATGCTATCAGCATCAGCATCAGACACGGGTCCCTTTCACCTGCAAACCCTCAGCTGTCAGGTATTGCCAAAGCAGCGTCATAACTAAATTTATGCATCAAGATCTGGTGACAAATGAACTAAAAACATCAAACTGTGCCATATATATTCATTTTAGCCACAATGAGGTCATATTTCTATCTGTAACTCTCCCACTTGGAATATGTGGGTCATTCTAGCCTGCAAACTAGAGCTTAACAATTCATTTTAACAACCTTTCAATTCAAATTCAATATTGTTTCATCCAATTCTCTGACCTAAAATCCATCCTTTAGACAAAACTTTAACCAATGTGACTCAGAGATAAATACCTCGTACTGAACAGAAGTTTTCTATATTCGAAAGATAATCAAATTAAATGTGTATAGAAACAAACAAGATTCATTAGAAATTCCTTTCAGATTTTAGTTTCATAAAGTTGTAATAGTTGTGCTAAAGACCGCAGGAGCTCCACTATTCATAGTCTGGGGCTCCAAAAGTGTTTGTCCCTTTTTTTAATAGTTATTATCAACCTTATAAAACCTGGTTGGACGGCTGCTGTTTTTAAATATACACAAATAAAACAAGAGCTGCACAACCTGAGCACAGAAAAGAAAAGCAGGTGCAGCAAAAGCAACTGAGAGTGTGCTTCTGTCCCATGAGGCTAAAACTGAAGACCTCATCATTAACGGAGACCTGAAGGTCCCAAAAGAGCTACTCCACCCCCTTCACTGTTACAAAGTTCAGCCTACTGTTGTTTTCCACACAAGAATAATTCATAAAGGAATTGTGACTTTTAGAAATTATTTAATCGGTTTTCTGAATAGATGCTAAATATATCTGTAATGTATTTCTGGCTTTAGTACAGTTTTTGACCATTTTTATGTTTTTCATAGTCCTTTTTGCTCTTGAGTACGTTTTCTTGAATTGAGAATTTTTATTTTTTTAAGTGAAAAATTTACTTTCAAGGGACAAAAAGTATAAAACTTCAGCTTATTAAAATGATTCTTTTTTTTATTTTTATACTTTGAATTTCTTCAACCAAAATATTCATAATTTACACTTAAGTAATAATTAAATTTGAGCATTAAGTAATAAAATAAATATTTTTTTTACAAAAAATAAATCAATTTTTTGTACAGTACTAGTTAGGTAGACCCCTAGTGGACATTGCGGGAACTGCTGTTAGTTTCCACAGAGCTTATTTTCACATTAAGCTCGGTATTTTGTATGTTTTTGTACTTTATGCACTAAAATTAACTTTTTGTGTTGCAGATTCTGAGCAAAGATCAGATCAAATCCATTTGCCAGGCGATTATCGAGTCAGGAAAACAGTACGCCAGGAGGAAAAGGAAACCCTTCCCCCTCATGTATTCATACTACGGAACAGAGTACCTGGGTAAGGATAAATGCTTTGATAGATGTTTTCACAGATTTTTTTCCTTCAGTGTGTGTCCTGAATGTAAAAGTTGTGGTTTTAAATGTGAGCCGTAGCGCTCACAGTCAGAGCTGGTGTGTTGATGTGTGTAAAGCTAACTGTTCTTTTCTTGATCACGTCAGACGAGGAGAATCATCAGGGTCGGACATCCTCAGTAACTTTACAGGCCAACACAGAGTTCATAGTAAGCATGGTCTGGATGACCACCTCTGCATGGAAATACCTCAGCGAGTCATTAGGGACTGAAACCACAAAAAAACTATAAACCTCTTTGGGTTTTTGATGAACACATCTAAACACTATTGCATGTGTCACAGTTTGTTCTGAAAATCTGATGTGCTTGAAACTAACCTTTATCAGATGTGGGTTTGGGTGCAGTTTTCAGTCGCCATGTCCTTGAGCAAGACTCTGCACTCCACGATATAAATAGCAAATGATGTGTTCTTATATAACACTTTACTGCCTTCTTATGCTGCGTTCACACAACTTACCTGTTAAATTCACCGCTGTCCAAAAATGTCCTCAGAAGTTTGACGCCCCAAATGCGTGTGGGAGGAGCTGAAATGTTTTTAGCATGATTGGTACAAATATGTAAACTGTAAACTCAAAATGTAATTGAATTTAATCCAGCGGATCGAAAGAAAAGAAAAAAAGTCTGAATCGATCCAGGCTGTGGTGAATCAAATTTAGTCGGGCGGGACCTCCACATTTCTGAGGAAATATCTGATTTTTTTTTACTTTTTTTAATTGTCTATTGTAGGCAGCTAGTGCAATGAAACATTTTTTATCAAAATTTTTAGTTAAAAGTTTAGTGAATTTCTCCTAAAACTCCTTAGAGTAACTAAGCAACAAAAGTGATCAAGTTGATTATTTCTTGCTCCCTAAAGTCACGCTCATTTTTTGATCTATCGTAAAGGTGTTGTTTTGTAGGACATAATTTCTGCAGAGCGGATGGAGTTCATTGGAAGTTTGCCTCTGAGTTGTGGGCGGGACTTTTGGGGCGGAGCAATCCCGCCCCTCTTCCCCTTCTTATTGCTGGCTCACCTAGCAGATTTTCTTGGTCACTTTTTTTTAAACCACATTTTTTTGTCTTCCACTGATTCTCAATGATTTGTATAAAGAAATACTCAGAAATGCTATTTTCACTGAGAAAAATGCCATAAGAACATGTTAAAATCACCAAAACCAGAATTTTCAGTATCGCAATGCTCTTTAAGAAAGCCTTTTTTTTATAATAAATCTGTATTTTTGCCCACACTTGCTCTCAATCTACCGACTTCTTTAATTTATAGCCCAAACAAAACAAAAAAGCTTGCTCTTGTTCTTTGTGTTAGTACCTCCTAGCTCGTGTTTGCCTGGATACCATGCATGTCTCTTTCTCCCCCCCTCCCCTGCATGCCTTGTTTGGGTGCGTGTTTGTTCGCCCTGTGTCCTGGCAGGTGCAGCCCACGGCCTTTCGTCGGTGCTGCAGATGCTGCTGAGTTACCAGGACATGCTCAGCGGCGCCGACAAGGACCTGGTGTGGCAGAGCGTGGACTTCCTCATGAACCAGGAGCAGAACTGCAACTGGCCCGCCGAGCTGGGGGCCATGATCGAGAGGGAGAACGAGCTGGTGCACTGGTGTCATGGAGCCCCGGGTATGCGCCCCATCACGGTGGAAAATCCTGTTTGTGTGTGACCGCATGGAAGTAACCTATTCCAACCCTTCTTGTGCAGGTGTTGCATATCTTTTTGCAAAAGCGTATCTGATCAACAAGAAGCCGCAGTATCTGGACACGTGCATCCGCAGCGGCGAGCTGGTGTGGCAGAAAGGCCTGCTGAAGAAGGGACCCGGGATCTGTCACGGAGTAGCAGGAAGTGCTTATGTCTTCCTCCTACTTTATCGACTCACTGGGAACTCCAAATACATTTACAGAGCTCAGAGGTAAGAAAGTCTGTGCTGGTCATTGAAAATATATAATAACTGGACTGAGTGACTCCTCCCTCCTGGCATTCTAAACAGGAAGTACCTGCTGGCTCCAAGAGGCCAAAATCCCATAGACTTCTATTGAGAAATGACCAGCTGTTACTCATTTATTATGTTTGTCAGTATAACCATTCTTGTCCTGATATTTTCTTCATGTTTTTGCTAATCCAATTTTTTAAAAAGATACTTATTCAAGTAAAAAACTGGCCAATCAGTTGCCTCTAAAGAATTAAGTGAACTCACATTGAATGTTTGAAACATTTGAGAAAGTTAGTATTAAAGTGGTAGAGGGTATGGCCTTCCAGCAATGACTGCTTAGACCGGTTGCCATAGAAACGTAGACTTTGACTAATCACTGTTTACCAACAACATCTGGCTCCAAGATGGCAGCATCCATATTGGGGAAAAAATGGCAGCTGAACTGACTTTGTTATATTGGAGCCAGAAGTAAGTCATTTCTATGGGTGATGTCCCACTCACTCAGTCCAGTTCTCATATACAGTCAATGGTTCTACTCTCCTAAAAATGATACACATTATTTCTGTGAACTTCATGTATGAACTTTTTTGGTCATTTTGTTTGCATATTAAGTAAAGATAGAAATGTAAGACTTTCAGAACTTTCAATTTTATAACCATCATTACTCATGGTAATCAGGGACTTAGAGGGAAAAAGCTTTTATTTTGGAGGTGAAACTATCAGTATGTGTCTAACGAGGGATAAAAAAGGAGCAAACATTTTAACTGTCCATCCATCTATCCATGCATCCGTCCATCCATCCGTCCATCCATCCATCCATCCATCCATCCATCCATCCATCCATCTATCCATCCATCCATCCGTCCGTCCGTCCATCCATCCATCCATCCATCCATCCATCCATCCATCCGTCTGTCTGACTGTCCATCCACCCATCCATCCGTCTGTCTGTCTGTCCATCCATCCATCCATCCGTCTGTCTGTCTGTCTGTCCATCCATCCATCCACCCATCCACCCACCCATCCGTTCTTCAATGCATCCATCCATCCATGTACCTATCCATCCATCCATCCATCCATCCATCCATGCATCCATCCATCCATCCATCCTTGAGCTGGTATACCTAGACTTTTTATAGGTGTGAATGCAACTTTAGGGTCACATGGTTGCTGGAGCCTATCC
>NC_050532.1:8489468-8492631 GCF_002922805.2 Oryzias melastigma | reverse complement strand
CATCCATCCATCCATACATCCATCCATCCGTCTGTCTGACTGTCCATCCATCCATCCATACATCCATCCATCCGTCTGTCTGTCTGTCTGTCCATCCAGCCATCCATCCATCCATCCATCCACCCATCCACCCACCCATCCGTTCTTCAATGCATCCATCCATCCATGTACCTATCCATCCATCCATCCATGCATCCATCCATCCATCCATGTACCTATCCATCCATCCATCCATCCATCCATCCATCCATCCATGCATCCATCCATCCATCCATCCATCCATCCATCCATCCATGCATCCATCCATCCATCCATCCTTGAGCTGGTTTACATAGACTTTTTATAGGTGTGAATGCAACTTTAGGGTCACATGGTTGCTGGAGCCTATCCTTGCTCCTGTTGGGCAAAGGTGTGGTTCACCCTGAACGAGTCACCAGTAATTCCCAGAACAAAACATACTTGTTTTACTTTATAATCTCACAAAACACAATTTATTTTATTCAGGTAATTTTCTGGAGTAAAAATAATACTTCAAACTATCTGTTTTGTGAAAAACTAAGTTTAAAAAACAATCCTCCAATTCAGATCCATAGCTGCTGGATTGAAATCACATCGCATCCATTCAAGTTTCTGTATTTCTGGTTGTGTCCACACAGGTTTGCAGAGTTCATTTTCACCGAGGAGTTCAAGGCGGGCTCACGTTCCCTCACCAGCATCTACAGTCTGTTTGAAGGCCTGTCAGGAACGGTTTGCTTTCTGGTCGACCTCCTGCAGCCGGACCAGTCAGAGTTCCCTCTGTTCAGCGTCTTCGTGTGACACCTGTGCTGAGCGTGCACCCATCCCTCCCTCTGAAGCCTCTGAAGGTCGTTGCATTGTAAAATCAGGATCTTTAGCACAGTAGTGGGCGGCTCTCTTTGGCTCTGTCGCTGTACTATAACTGTCATTTTGTGTGTGTTACTGTGAGGTTTTCAAGCTTTGATAGGTGCTTTGTAATTGTTATTAGTGGCTCATTCTAAATACAAAAAAACCTGAGAATGGAGGCAGAAGCTGAATTAACAGCAAAGACAAATACATTTACCAGTTATTTGATAATAAACTGGTCATTCCAGAATTGAAGGACATTTTGGCTTCAACATTCACGAAGAATAAGCTTTCACTTTTCTGGTTTTCTGATACATTTTCATCAATAATTGGCATTTTTTTATTACTTTATATATCTTGTGTTCTCTGCCAGATTCTGCTTCTACAGGGCTAAACAGTTTATGGTAACAGGGTTGCATTGATAATACTTCTCATTTGAAACACAGTTAAAAGAGACACCAATGAAACATATAATAGTAAAAAAAATAATTGTAAAATTCATTTTAATTGTTTAAGATTAAATTTGGACATTAGAGATGTTTGCCTGAAAATCTGTCCAGGATGCACCAAAAGTACCCAGGACAGGCTTTGGCGACCCCGTGACTCCGAAAGGGAATTAGGGAGTTAAAAACATGGACAAGTGGATTAGTGAGAAATGACATTTTAGGGGGTACTCCAAAATTATTTGGTATTTTTAAAACTATTTTCAAGAGCTTTTTTCTCTTAATTTTTGCAGATTTGGTCTCAATTTACTTAGGTGGTGTTATGGTTTATTTGAAACATGAAGGGTGGAACATAAAATGTCCTCAAATTCTGGAATGTCCTTAATATAAGAGGATTTCCTCAACTTTTTAATGCAATCTTCAATTTAGTTTAAAGTGATGGTTGTAGGGTTCTAATATCAATGTAAACAGGAACTGATCCATGTAAAACTACAAACTTCCTGCCTAAAAACAAACAAAAAATAAAATAATCCCGTGTAACCATAAAACTTTTAAAGTACACCAACTCATCAGCAGAGAACTGGAAGTTTAGAAAAGCTGTCTGAAGTCTCAGCTTGATCTTCTGGGTTGTTGCTCTCAGGTTCGACATACACATGTGCACTATTGACAGTAGTTACACCTGCTTTACACAACATACCAGCACAGAAAACTGATTTATTTATTGTGTCTTTGGAGACACAAACTCTTTAGATCTTATTTTTTTCACCTTACCTGTTAAAGGATATTATCAATCGATTCTTGACACACTTTCATCATTTTGACCTGAGGTTACATTGTGTAGCAGCTGTTTTTTGATGTTTCAGCTGAGTTAGATGCTAAAAAAAATAGTTGAAAATATTTTAATATGTGAAACAAGATGTGGAATCATTTTGCAAAAACCACCTTATTCAGTTGAGTTTTTGATGTTGGTTTGACGTACGTATGAAATGTGGCCTTAAGAATATCAAGCTAACACTTGTATTTGATCCCATCTCAGAGGGGGAGGATCAGCGGAAAACGCTTTGGGCGGCAGCTTTGAGCGACTGGTGACAGATAAAAAAAAAAAAAAAAATGCTTGTGAACAGCAGCAAACCAAAGCAGTTTCCTGATGCTATCCGTGCCTGTGGCTGTCCATTTATAAGCTGTATGTGTGACTTTTGCTGTTTTCCTTTTTTTGGCATTTGTAATTCCAGCTGAAAAAACGACGAGCAAAAGATGATTGTACAAAAAAGTGTCTATATGTGTTAAAAGAATAAAAAGTAAAGCACAAGAAATGGTTTGTTGTATTCAGAATATGTTTTAGCTGAAATCCCACTCCAATTATTTTTTTATGTATTTTCAAAGTGTTACCAGTTGTCTTTTAATTATAATTATGCTATTTTGGGGCAAAATCAAAAATTCTCTCAGTTCAGAAATAAGAGTTCAGATTTGATGGGAAGCTAGATCAGAGTTCAGTGACCGTTGTTTTTGTTGTTTATCTCTTATTTCAGAGATATTATTTCTAACTATGTATAAATCAAGCTATGGAGATAAAGGAACCAACATTACAACATCATACCATATTTAAAAATTACAGCTATACCAACAATTTACCATCAAATTACATTTATGTTTTTTACTGTACAAATGCATGAAGTACACTTGAATAGACAGATAATTACACATTTGTAGGATTTGAATATATAACTTTTTTAGAACAAGCAAATTTTATTTTGTATCTCTAAAGAGGAATAAAATACTGAAAAATTATATTGATAATTCATCCATAATAGTGTTTAACCCTGGAGAACAGGGTCAATTTTTGTCTTTTTTTTTTTTTT